>NC_091128.1:161061243-161661243 GCF_040183065.1 Periplaneta americana
TGTATGAAGTAATATCGGAAGCTAAATTAACCAATTTGTATAATTAATTACACTAGCCTGCGAATTTCAACTTTGTGTTTGTTGCCTAAACTAAGTAATGTGATTTTATATAATGTCGATGTGCTGAATCCGAATTTTCAATCCGTTTGCTTCTATCACATCAGATTTGTTTGCAAAATCACTTTACATGTATTTTATAATTATGTGAATTTCATCACAAACCTTTTCATTTTACTTTTTTATTTCAAATTCAAAAACAATATTTAAAAGACACAACATGCTGAAATTATGTGTATGGTTGTTCATACATGTCACTAGAGTGTTTTTGCTTTGTTTTGTCTTGTTTACTTCACTATTGGATGTATAAATTAGCACAATGTATCACACAAAAAATTACACCACTTGCTTCTTAGTTGAGAAAGTCCTTCTGTTCCTCTTTCTTTTATGTTTCTCTTCAGGTATTTCACGCTTTAACATCCAACAATAATCACCAAGCATACTGATGCTCCCGCGTACCTGGTACCTTCTTTCGAACTCTTGCAGATCCTTGTGAAATCGTTCATCTTACTCTTAGCTGAAAAAGCCTAGATTTTCGGCGAAATAATCTAGCTGAGAAAATAGAAAATTTTGATACTCATGTTACAACGAAATTCCATGTATGCTTCAAGCATGTTAGCCACAATGTTTCGGTAATTAGGATCCTTGTTGCCAAGAAATTTTAAAACAACTTCACAAAACATCCATGCTGATTTCTCCTTTTCATCCATACTGTTTTAAATGCAGCACCAGACATGTTTTCTTACGTCAGGACCATTAAATATATATCTTCTTTCAATTTGCTTCAGATAGTAGTGGAAATTTCTCACATATGTACTTAATACAGCCTCCTTCCTTATTTAAAGCTTTTGCAAGCTGTTTCATTAAGCCAAGCTTGATGTGGACAGATGGCAGCACAACTTTAGAAGAACTCACAAGGCTTTGGCGCACAATATTCTTACAACCGACTTCCATATTTTGTCGAGGTGGCCAGTCTTTCATAGTCCAGTGATCAACTCGTGCCCTACTACCCCACAGGCAAAGAATGCATGGAAATTTGGTAAAACCAGATTGTTGATCCAGCAACATAGTAAGAACTTTGAAATCATCACAAACTTGCCAGGTGTGTTGCTATAGTCTAGTCGCAATAACAGCAGTTGCAAATTTGTGTATGATTTTTTGAGGATCACTGAATAGGCAACGGGCACTGAACCAAAAATGTTTCCGTTATGAAGGAGGAAATCCTTTAAACTTCGCTTGGAAGCATCAATGAACAGTCCCCATTCACTTGGGTCATAGTTTGGAAGTCCAAGTTTTAGCATAAATTCTTTCACATTACTGCAATATACAAGATTATCATCTCTGGAGAAAAAGTATTTAATATCTATTTCACGTTGTCAGTACCAATAGAATGATGTTTGTTTAAGATTTTCTGGTCGCACAGGGATTGGTACATTAGGCACAGGTAAAATGGCTGACCGAACAACTGAATAAAAGATTAGATTTTATGTTTACATCACACGAAGAAAAGTAGCAGTCATTACTATGGTTCGACTGCTCTCTCCAAACCATAGGTACTCCAAAAGATAGCAACGGTCTTCTCCAATTGATCAAATGACGAAGTTCTTCAGTGCATACTCTACATACTTTGTGTGGTGCCCAAGCTTTACTTTGGTCTCTAAGTTTGATTCCAAAATAGGCAAGGTCTGACTTTTTCACAAAATCTGTAATATTACACCTCTGCTTAGGCAATGTGTATATCCTACGTAAGTTATATAACAAAAGTGGTCTGGATTATTTAGACATCCTCGATGCAACATGGTAAATACTTTCTTACTGAACTAAAAACTTTCAACATTCTACTCCACTATAAAGCTTCAAACTGATTACGTTTCGTTTCCAGATGAAACGCAGACTAATGAAATGTGAGAGAAACTAGACGAGTTGAGTTCAGTCTCTCACCAAGAACTGGCTGACATTTCTATCTTTCACAAATAAAAATAATGACAAGGCTGCACGTTCTTTCCCCCTAACTTCCTTATGTGTTTGCACCCCCTATCTGCTAAGAAACATCCCGTGTTCTTGGTTTTCAATATAAACACCTTAAAAATATGTTGAATACATTTGGTTTTCATATGCTAACATACTAAACCTACATATGTTAAAGTATTACAGTTTAAATAATTACGCTATAAATTTGTCGTACTATATTATAAGAAAATTAAAATAACAAAAAAATGGTACGTGATAGGAACTTTGTGGCTTTGAATTTGATTTTAGCATGCTAAAAATACCCTAAAAACAGTAAAACTTTGGAGGCAGGAATTTCATCGCAGACTAGTGTTATTATTTCACCATTGGAAAGTATAGTTTCTCTAGACGGACATAATGCTATAATGTTATTACAGTAACTTCTGATATAATATAATATAATATAATATAATATAATATAATATAATATAATATAATATAATATAATATGTAATATTATATAATATAATTTAAGTTATTTGAAGGGTTCAGAACCATAGTGGGCCAAGCGCCATTTACTGAATACGTAGAAAACAAGGGTTAAAATTAAGTTATTACCATAATTCAATGGAAACCTATAACAAGTAAAATAAAATATACACATTAAATCTAAATGATGTCAATCTTCATTAAACTATGGTTGCATGTAATAAAAATTAAGAAACAGGTTAAAGGAATTGTCATTGCACCAAATGAGTGTCTCTGGACCAAAATGATCGCATTTTAATTATTTGGATGCAATTTAAATTAAGTAACATATTAAACGATTTATCCTTCTATCAAACACGAATCTTCCCTGGATCAAATGTCCTATTTTAATTATGTAATTACTTTATATTTATTTCTAACGGGTGCAGCGGAGCGCACGGATACGGCTAGTATAAATATAAAAATATGGAATAAAAAATAAAGTTTTGTCCTCTCATTAGTGCAGGCATATAATATGTATGTATAATCAAGCATTAATAGAATGTTATTTGAATAGATACAATAATCATTGCACTTTTAATGTCATAATTATGTCGACAAATTTTTTCTTTCATGTACGCAACTAGGAATGTCCTCTTTAGACCAATGAAAAATCTGGTCAGTTCAGATTAAGATATTTGCGTAAACACGATAATTGTGCAGAACTGAACCAGCCCACCATATCGTCCTCTCTCACGCTTGCGTGCTTGCCAGTTTGATCAGTGACATTTCGTAATCAAGAAAGCAAGAGGAAGTGAGAAGTGCGGAGTGGGTGGACTCACTGCGACTGTTGAAGCTCATGATGACGTCACTCTCGTTGATGGCGTTGAGATCGCGCCCGCTGAGGTTCAAGTCGCCCCCGGGCGCATCCAGGAGCGATTTGTAGACGTCGAGCAGGAACTGCGGCGCAGCGCTGCTGGGCGGGGCGCGCGCAGGGCGGCTGGGGAGCCCCAGGAGGCTCAGGATCTCGTGCTCCACTTCGCGGCGCTCGCTGCGCGTGAGGGAGCGCGCCATCTCGGTGCGGTCCACGCCGTTGTCCACGTACAGGCCCGACAGGGCGGCGTGCGCCAGCACGGGGACGAGCAACAACAACAACACACGCGTCTCCATGGCAGCAACTGACTCGACAGGACGCACCAACCAGCGGGCGAGCGTGAGACTGGGGCTCGGGACGCGAGGGCCGGTCGACCTAACTGGAAGCCGTGGAACTGTCTGTCCGTCAGTAATGACCAGGGAAAGGATTTATATGTAAATACATATTTACTTATAAAGCTAATATAATTTATATTTTGCATTATCTTTATGTTTCACAATGTGTAGGGTTGAAAAATCCTACTTTTATTTTCCATATTTTTCCATATTTTAGAGTTTAGTACATATTTTCGTTAATTTCCATATATTTTCCATATTTCATATAAAACAGTCCATATTATATTAGGTTTAACAATAAAACAAAACAAAATTCCATTAACTTTTAAAAATACATTTCAACAATAGAGATTTAAACACATGTTCAGTAATCCCTTTAACATCAGAGTTATTTGAAAATTAGCAGTCCTATCAACAATGGGAAAGTAAGTTACAAAACTGTATTAATTTAATTTAAAATTTTTAACAGACTTCAGTTGTGCAGCTCAACAGTTAAATGCCAGTCAGAGTACACATAGGTTCAGTTTTGTAAATCATACTATAAAGACGGTAAATATGCCAAAAGTACGTCATTCAGTCAATTTAAAATCAAAACTAACAAGTTACATTTCAGAATTTAAAGAAGATGGTTTATCAACTGACAATAAAATATTATTTTGTAATTTGTGTCAGTGTGCAGTATCATCTACACAAAAGTTCCTGGTGCAACAACACATTACAACTAGTAAACATCAGGCCAACAAACAACTAAATTCCAAGCAGAGACAATTGTTTTTAACACAACCAACAACATCGAATGTAAGATCTGAGTTTAACATCGACCTGTGCCGTTCTCTCATCTCTGCTGATATTCCTCTCTACAAACTAAAGAATAAGGTCTTCAGGGAATTCCTTGAAAAATATACTCAACATACAATCCCGGATGAGTCAACACTTAGGAAGACGTATGCTCCATCCATCTACGATGAGACAATACAGAAGATAAGAGATGAAATTAAAGATAGTTCAATTTGGGTTTCCATTGATGAGACTCCCGACAAAGAAGGTAGACTTGTTGGTAATGTAGTTATCGGTTTGTTAAGTGAACAATATTCTGAACGAATTCTTTTACATTGTGATGTTCTAGAAAAGTGCAATAACAAAACTATAGTTAAACTGTTCAACGAAGCTATGGGTATCCTGTGGCCAAAGGGTATTATGTACGATAATGTGTTATTCTTTATTAGCGATGCTGCCTCTTATATGGTCAAAGCTGGACAAGCATTATCTGTTGTATATCCTAAATTGACTCATTTTACTTGTGTGGCGCATGCATTTCATCGTGTGGCAGAAGTGGTCAGAGACAATTTCCCTAAAGTAGATTTGTTGATTTCATCAGTGAAAAAAGTATTTCTCAAAGCTCCCAGTAGAGTTAACGTGTTGAAAGAAATGTACCCTGAAATTCCATTGCCACCAAAGCCAATTTTAACTAGATGGGGTACATGGCTAGAAGCAGTTGAATATTATGCCGAACATATAGACTCTATTAACAATGTTCTCCTTGCATTGGACTCTGAAGATGCAGTCTCAATTGATACTGCGAAAACAGTTACCTGTGACATAAGTGTGAAGAATGACTTAGCTCACATTCAGCATACATTTTCATGCATCATAAAAACGCTCAAAAGTCTCCAAAATAGGCACCTTTCACTATCTGAAAGTTTTGAAATTATAAATAGTACTGTGGAACAACTGAATCGTGGTAGAGGTAAAGTTGCAGATGCAGTAAGAGCTAAGGTGGACACTGTACTTTCAAAAAACCCTGGATATGAAGAACTACAAAAGGTTGTTGCTGTGATGAGTGGTGAATCAACAGTGAAGATTAACTTGGACTTATCCCCAGCAGACATTGTGAAATTGAATTATGTACCAGTTACTTCTTGTGACGTCGAACGCTCTTTTAGTCAGTATAAATCTATCCTCAGAGACAATAGAAGAAGATTCACTTTTCAGCACTTGAAAGAAATGTTTGTAACCTATTGTTATGGTAACAGACAATAAAAATTGTGTTTTGTTGAAACTACATTGGAAGATAAGGTACGTCCATTATATTTTTTGTTTAGTTTGATTAAAATGTACCAATATTTAACGTACATAGTCATTTTTTTATAATTTTAAGTCCATATTTAATTCCATATTTTGGTAAAAATCCATATTTAATTCCATATTTTGGTAAAAATAACTACATATATATTTACATATTTCATATATTTTTAGTCCATATAAATCCGTTCCCTGGTAATGACTGTAGGGCAGCGGTTTCCAAAGTGTGCTCCGCGGAGCCCTTGGGGCTCCGCAAGTAAGTCTCAGGGGCTCCGACCGCGGATGACAAAAATTTCTGCTTCCATCTAGTCTCTAGTGCGAAAAACGTAAGCTACTTCCATCAAGCGAAAAGTGCTTTCTCAGAAAGTAGTTTGATTTCTTATTGCTAGACAGAAGCAGCAATAATAAATCTACTACTGGGTGTTCATTTCAAAGTGTGTCATGACGTCACTGTTGTTGGGTCACCGATTTGAAGCGAGTTTCAGCTTATATGTTAGAGAAGTTGCCTATTATTTAAGGCGTTCCTCAATCTGAACTTGAGAACGTGTACGGTATAACTTGAACGTCGTAGCAACAGATGGCGGTCTGTACGGTCTGTGTGCTACCATAACCTCTTTCGAACTGTGTTTTGCGCCGGCAAGTCGTACGCAGGGTATTTGTTATCATCGGTTGCGTACGGTAACATTCCACAACACAAATCAAATGCTCCGTGTCCATGTTGACCGTCGAAGTTAATGTCAACAAATACATAAGTAATCGTCTTAACCCTCTCCCCATATCCCGACAGTACGTATTTCCAAACAGTTCACATTCCTGCCACTACCGGCGTTACCGTACGTATCGGCACGTACTCTTCAGAATGAACGCCGTACTTGCTAACCAACTTCTCTGCCTCTTAGATTATACACCTGAGCTGCGGAAGTGCAGGAAGATTGAATTCTCTAGGCTCATCGGCTAGCCACATGACGGCATACAGCGAGCCATGACACATTTTGAACTGAACACCCAGTATAGTCATCAGTATGGAGCGGATTTTTATGTGCTAAAAATTTAAATATATTTATTTTTTATGTGCTAAAAACACGAAAATATTTGCTAAAATTAAAAAAAATATATATATATATTTTTTAACTATGACAAAATACCTTACTTAGCTTGAAAAAAAAAATGTTACTAGGTACTCACCAATCACACTTGAGTATCAGTTGCTAGTAGTTGTCCGAGAATTTCAGTGAACAACAAAGTTCATTTCCAAATTCTCTATCACAAATGCATGCCCATTATCTCTGAACAACGACTTATACTGTGAAAACGATCTTTCCACATCACAGGACGTCAGACGTGCATATTTAAAGAGAGGAATGTCACAAACACCTACACCGTCAATTTCACCTACAGACACACCCTCCAATACTTGGGCAACTTTACACATTTTTTTTACATCCACTGTTTTGCCGTGAATGCACACGTGAAGCAGCGGCAATGTGCTTGTTTCCAGACAATGTTGGGTTACCTGAGAGCTCTGATCTGCACTTACTGATTTACCACATGGTTGGCAAAATAACACTTTTCCGTCGGTAGTAAAAATGTTTTTAAAATTCATCTACATATTGCTGTAGACGCGATCTTAAACTCGATTTGATTTTAGGCATCTTAAGAGGCTAATATACACACGTCTTAATGTAAAAACATGTTTCTGGCTACTGACTGACAATGTCGGAGAAAAGCTTCCTATAGCGACGCCACCACGTCTACACTACGCAGCTTATGCTTATGTTCTGACAACGGGGAATCACAACAAGATGTATTTCCTCACTTCATAGGCATGAGCGAGAGGCGAGAGATTTGTTTAAATTAAATAATGTTTATACCGGAGCTCTTGTCCGTTGTGTTTCACAAACAAAGCGGGAATGAAATCATCTTCAGCAACAATAAACATTCTTAAGTATGTGTTGCAAAATCTCTCCTTCTTGTCCATGTTAATTTATTCTCATATAATAACACTTGATATGCTACCTAGCAGTTCTCAGAACTTGAGGCGATACTATTACAAAAATGGATTACGGATACACCACACAGCCCATAGAAACACGAAGCAACCAAGAATTCTTAAAAAAAAGATAACGTATTTCTGAGTGATATAATTGATTTAGTTTTAAAATATTTAAACGTTCTTGTAAAAAAATTATTTAAGTAAAAAAATTCCAAGATTTATGTGTTTATAATAGTTTTCCTGAAAATATGTATTTACATATTTTTTTGTGAAAATATGTGTTTTTATGTGAAATAAAATTCGGGTTTTAAACTTGAAACCTCTGTCACCCGCCATAGCCAATTTGTACATGGAAGACTTCGAACACAGAGCCCTGGAGAACGCGCCCCTGAAACCAGCTCACTTCTACCGCTATGTAGATGACACTTTGGTCGTCTGGCCTCATGGAGAAGAAAAACTTCAAGAGTTCCAAGAATACCTGAACAATATCCACCCGAACATCCAGTTCACGAAAGAGGTGGAAAAAGACGGATGTCTCCCCTTCTTAGACATTCTCATCTCCAAGAAGTCAGATGGCACACTGGGTCACAGAGTATAGAGGAAACCGACTCATACCGATCTATATCTCAATGGACACAGCCATCACCATCCGGCACAGAAACGAACGGTCCTGTCGACTCTTCTACACAGGGCGAGAGGGATTTCGGACAAAGAGAGTCTCCCTTCTGAGATCTGTCACCTACGTAAGACGTTCCTACAGAACAACTTCGGCAACAGGGAAATCGGCTTGGCCCTCAGAAGGGCCTTTTCGGACAAATCACCTGCCGAGGAACAAGAGGAGATAAAGGGCATGGCATATATCCCGTTCTACGGCCCCATCTCGGGCAAAATTAGCAGAATGCTAAGAAAACACGGGATTAAAACCATCCATAAGCCGCCCACAAAGATCCAGAACTTGCTGAGACCAGTTAAGGACGACCTTGGTCTCAGGACACCTGGTGTCTACAGAATACCTTGTGAATGTGGGAAATGCTACATCGGGCAGACGGGACGAACTATTATGGAACGCTGCAAGGAACACCAACGCAGCATAAGACTATATTACCCTGATAAGTCTGCAGTAGCCCAACACAGCCTAGAAACTGGCCACAAGATAGATTTCAGCGCCACCACCATCTTGGACAAGACATCAGGTTACTGGGACTTAGTTATCAAGGAAGCCATCGAAATCCAGCTAGATGGCAATAATTTCAACAGAGACGGGGGTCTACAGCTGAGTACGGCATGGAAACCTGCCATCAATACGCTTAGACCACCAGCACACGGCAGACAGTCGGGACCAGCAAGTGGCTCCTGATTGGCTGACGTGTCCACCAACCAGAATGCGCCTGGCGGTCGGGACTAGGAAGTAGCTCCTGATTGGCCCGCAGCGGGAAGCCCTACTTTTGCATATATACCGGCTAGACATGGTCCCACATCACTTCGTCCCTGAAGAAGATGGCAGAGCTAGCCGTCGAAAGCTTGGAAGCTAATCTCCAACTCACCTGGCTGAGAACCCGAGAAGAGTTATTCTACATCAAACGCCGGGAAAGCCTCAAGTCATACATTGAAACTTGACATTCGGAATTTTTAACTTTGTTAATTGTGTTTTATCACACGCAAGAAAAATATTTAATTACATAGGAATCCGCTCCTTAGTCATCAGTCATCAACCAGTGCTCAGTCAAAGGAGGATAACAACAGCTGTAACCTTACTTTCGAAGAAGATGGTGCGAATTCTTTGGGATTGAGTTCAGAATATGCTACACATGATCCTGCTTCAGAATTTACGATGCCTAGTGTAGAGGTACAGAAAAGGAAGTAAAGACGAAACTATTGTGATTCATATTTGGATATGGGATTCACTAAGTTTGCTGATGGACGTCGTCCACAGTGTGTGATATGTAACAAAGTTTTGCCCAATATTTCTATGCTCCCTGCCAAGCTTAGGCAGCATTTCGAAACTCATTCTGACTTCACAAATAAAACTGCATTCTATGCTCCCTGTCAAGCTTAGGCAGCATTTCGAAACTCATTCTGACTTCACAAATAAAACTGCATTCTATGCTCCCTGCCAAGCTTAGGCAGCATTTCGAAACTCATCCTGACTTCACAAATAAAACTGCATTCTATGCTCCCTGCCAAGCTTAGGCAGCATTTCGAAACTCATCCTGACTTCACAAATAAAACTGCATTCTATGCTCCCTGCCAAGCTTAGGCAGCATTTCGAAACTCATGCTGACTTTACAAATAAAACTGCATTCTATGCTCCCTGCCAAGCTTAGGCAGCATTTCGAAACTCATTCTGACTTCACAAATAAAACTGCATTCTATGCTCCCTGTCAAGCTTAGGCAGCATTTCGAAACTCATGCTGACTTCACAAATAAAACTGCATTTTATGCTCCCTGCCAAGCTTAGGCAGCATTTCGAAACTCATCCTGACTTCACAAATAAAACTGCATTCTATGCTCCCTGCCAAGCTTAGGCAGTATTTCGAAACTCATGCTGACTTCACAAATAAAACTCATTTCTATGCTCCCTGCCAAGCTTAGGCAGCATTTCGAAACTCATTCTGACTTTACAAATAAAACTGCATTCTATGCTCCCTGTCAAGCTTAGGCAGCATTTCGAAACTCATGCTGACTTCACAAATAAAACTGCATTCTATGCTCCCTGCCAAGCTTAGGCAGCATTTCGAAACTCATCCTGACTTCACAAATAAAACTGCATTCTATGCTCCCTGCCAAGCTTAGGCACGATTTCGAAACTCATGCTGACTTCACAAATAAAACTGCATTCTATGCTCCCTGCCAAGCTTAGGCAGCATTTCGAAACTCATCCTGACTTCACAAATGAAACTGCAGACTACGTCAAAAGAAAATGTGACGAACTCCATGCAGTTCAGACAAAAATTTTATCTCATGTAAAGACAAATAACTATAAAGCACTGGAAACGTCGTATTTGGTTAGTCATGATCTGGGTCTTACTGGTAAACCTCACACCTTTGCCGGAATTCGTATAAAACCACTATTAGTGAAGGCAGTGAAGTGCATGGTGGACGAAAGAATTGCAAAGTTGTTCTCCAGTGTGCCCTTATCAAATAACACTGTGCATAATGGGATCTAGGATCTATCACATAATGTTAAAAATATCATAATTTCCTGTATCAAAGAAACGCAATTTTTGCTACAACTTGACGAATCCACGGACGTTGCCGGATTAGCTGTGCTAATGACGTTTGTGCAGTACGAATTTTCAGATTCTTTTCATGAAGATATTTTGTTCTGCAAGCCATTGCCATCCTCTACAAGGGTTCTGAATTTTTTCCCCTGATAGATGTCTTCATTGAAAACTTGATACCGGTACTATGGTATTATTATGATGTACCGAAGTACATCATAATAATATTATGATATGCGTAAATAATGACTTAGTCATTCAAGACGGCGCTCATCCTGTCGGATCCCGGCCACTTAGCCACTCGTAATGAGTGCACCTCTGTACATAGTGCGTTGGACATTGTGCCACTGTCACATATTCTGTGACACAGTACATGAGGGTAGGTCACCAAAGGGAAAACTGAGAGATAGAACTTAAATTGCGCGGATTCGATCTTGCATCGGAACTGGAATCCGGTGTGGCTTAGTGGATAAAATGTCAGCATGTAGAGCTGAAAACCCGGGTTCGAGTCCTGGTGCCGGAGAGAATTTTTCTCTGTTCTATCCATCCTTCATCGATACCATGGAACAATTGCATTAATGGATGCACAGATGGCGCAAAGACCGTGGTAGGTCCTGTTGCTGGCGGTGTTACAAGGATCAAGAAAGTTTAAAAAAACTGCATAAGTAGTCATTGTGTACTACACCGACACACCCTCGCAACGAAAAAAAAAATACCAGCGTTATTAAGGCATGTACTAGACATCGTCGTCTAAATTATCAACTTTGTTAAGGCACGACCTTTGCAGTGTAGGCTACTCAAAATTCTGTATGAAGATATGGGAAGTATACACAAGTCATTGTTATTAATTATTTATTACACATGATTGTCACTTGATAAGCGTTGTCTTGAGTTTTGAATGACCAAAAGAGTTTGCTAGCAGATTATTTGAATGACCAGGAATTGTTGTGCAAATTAGGTTACTTAGCACACATTTCGTAAAAAATAACGAATCCAGCACATCCATACAAGGGGAACAGAAGACTACATTCAATGCTAATGACAAAATTGCCGCACTGAAGAAAAAAAATAACGTTCTACATGGAAAGAGTCTAGAATAAGGATCTGATATGTTTCTCATTGACGTCAAACTTTACAGAAGAAAATAACATAATAATGAATAACTCATTCATAGCAATAACAAAAGAGCACCATGATAATTTGCTTCAAAATATGAATTCATACTTTCCAAGTGAAACTCAGGAATCGATTCGAAAGAAATATGAGTGGATTGTAGATCCATTGTCAGTGAATTCAAAACCAGCAGCCTTCACTGCGGCAGAATATGAGGTCCTTATAGACATGCCTTACAGCCACTGTCAGGCATCATTTAAAAACAAACCACTTCCCGAATTTTGGGTTCAGTTAGGGGAGGATCTTTCGATATTAATATCAAAAGCTAAATTGCTCTTACTGCCTTTTGATACTACATACCTCTGTAAACGGCCTTTTCGAAGTACACGGCTATAAAAACATAATATCGAGCTCGTTTGGATACAGAAGACGATATGCGTCTTCAACTGACTTCTGTGACACCGGAAATTGACAAACTCTGTCGCAAGAAACAGTACTTTCTTCACATTAATTCGGGTGTACATGTAACATTGTAACATTTTTTACATACCTTAACTACCGGTACTACTTATAATTATCATTTTGTACTTTTAAATAATATTGTCTCCTGTTCTTTTTTACTATTATTTCCTTATATATATATATATATATATATATATATATATATATATATATACTTTCGTATACATATCGTGTGTATTATGCTTCATAGAACATATACAGACAGAACGAAACACTAAACATTTCTTGGGGCTCCACGAGAAACTTTTGCTTCAAAAAGGGCTCCGTGGCTGAAAAAGTTTGGGAACCGCTGCTTAGGGTTATAACACAGTCTACTATATACAGTCGCGAAGCTTGAGGTGATTTTTTGCCAATCTCGCGATAAAGCGCTCCAAGCGGTTAGCAACTAGAAACAATAGACTGCCCACGGTCGACTTTGGACTGTGTCGTATTTCCATCGAGCGCTAGCTCGTTGGGTATTTCACATTGATGCTTGTGAAATGTTCGTTATTGGTTGTAATGAAAATGTTAATGGCTAAAATACAATAACTGGAATAATAATATTTTACAAGAGACGTAGAAAAAGTAAGTTTGTTTTAATGAAAGTTATTAATCACGTTTTATTTTCAATTCTGGTGGGATTATTATTGCTTAGGCCTACTTTTTTTTTCAAAGGATATGTTTTTAATTATAGCTGTTAATTTTGTTGTTATTTTTATTTGTTACTTTACTAGAGACGTAGAAAAAGTCTGTTACAATAAAATTTATTGATCACGTTTTATTTCCAATTCTGGTGTGATAATTATTGCTTAACCTCATCCCACTTTGTTAACTACGTAAGCCTACACTACAAGTACCGGTACACGTAAGTTACTCCATTGATTCATATTTCCATTATTATTGTTGTAAAGGGAAATGAAAATTAATATTTATTGGTTTCAATTCATAGTTAATTATCGCTATAATCTTGAATGAGTGAAGCGATTATAGTAAATTTCAGTTCGTTTTGCACAAACAAAAATAATATTAACCAATTTCTTGCAGGTATCTTCGAGTTTATGGTGGAATTTAATATACTTCATTAAAATAATAAACTAACTTTTTGCATTTAATATTTCAATAATGGAAGGACGGTGTTAATTTTTCCAAAAGAACACAACGAAAGTGTAACATATTTTGTCGTCTACTAGGAGAGAGATCTGCGATGATGAGGCGATAGTAGCGATCCTAGTGGTGGGCAACTACCCATGTTTGCATTTTTAGTACATATTGAGCTTCGCGACTGTATATAGTAGACTGTGGTTATAAGTTATAACTTTCGGTATTACGACATATGCGAAATGTTTGAAAACTTAATTGTATTCGCAAAAACATAAATCTCAGGTAGATAATCTATAAAATAAATGACATTTAACAGCGAAATGTTGCAACACAGGCGCAGACTTCTTTGCAATACTGGGGGAGGTGGCAAGACTCTGGGTTGAGGATTTTTTCTAGGTTTTCCCTCAACCAATTAAGAGCAAATGTTGGGTGTCTTTGGGCGCCAGACCCTGGTAGGGTGACATCCCATATTTGACAGTGTAAAAGCTTGTCCCTTATCAATGGCGTACGCAGAATTTTGTCAAGGAGGCGGTCATTATTAAAATTATTTACAATTTACATTACCTGTATTATTATTGCTATTATTATTAGTAGGGCTAGGATTTTGATGACATATAAATCATGAAAAAATGTCCTAAAACAATGCATTTATGACCTAAAAATCTTTCAAAAATGCCCTTAAAAATTGATCTTACATTCTAAAATTGGCTTAGTAGGAAAAGGAGTTTTGTGCTACTTAATATTTAGACTAGTACTTAAATTAAATTCTAGTACCAACATTTAAGTTTATTTAATTTTACACAATTTTTCCTAAATATTACACTTTAATTATTTTACCTGATGTAGTTTCCATGTAGTCCATCACAAGGCCACTCTTATACGGAATTAACAAGTATAGAGGAGTCCATATTGAAGGGATGGTTGGACTGATCCATTACATGGGGTGTACTACGTTAAAAGGGCGATATTTGTGTAGAAAAACAATTAAAATATTGTACAATATAATGGGTATTAGCCACGGGCGTAGCTCGGTCGGTTAAGGCGCTTGCCTGCCGATCCGGAGTTGCGCTCGGGCGCGGGTTCGATTCCCGCTTGGGCTGATCATCTGGTTGGGTTTTTTCCGAGGTTTTCCCAACCGTAAGGCAAATGTCAGGTAATCTATGGCGAATCCTCGGCCTCATCTCACCAAATATCATCTTGCTATCACCAGTCTCGACGCTAAATAACCTAGTAGTTGATACAGCGTCGTTAAACAACCAAGTAAAAAATAATGGGTATTAATGGACAAAATATGTAGACAAAATATCAAAGGAAATAAACATTTTTTTATATTAATAATGGAGATTTGTGGCCAAAATTAAATGAAAATTCCTCAAAAATGTCCGAATAACACAAAATATGCTCTTATGAGTTGAAACAGGCAAAAAATGCAAAAAAAAAATGCCCTAACAAATATGTCTTAAAACACTCAGTTTATCATATAACATATAAATACTAAAGCGGCTATGTTTCTGGCTTACTAGAAAGAAGATTCAATTTCATCAAAATTCTAGCCCTAATTATTAGAAAAAATGGGAATATAAGGGCACAGTACAACAGTTATTCATAGATTTCAGAAAGGCATATGACTCGGTTAAGAGAGAAGTTTTATATAACATTCTTATTGAATTTAGTATTCCCAAGAAACTAGGTCATTAATTAAAATGTGTCTCAGTGAAACTTACAGCAGAGTCCGTCTAGGCCAGTTTCTATCTGATGTTTTTCCAATTCACTGCGGGCTAAAGCAAGGAGATGCACTATCACCTTTACTTTTTAACTTCGCTCTAGAATATGCCATTAGGAAAGTTCAGGATAACAGACAAGGTTTGGAATTTAACGGGTTACATCAGCTTCTTGTCTATGCGGATGACGTAAATATGTTAGGAGAAAATCCACAAACGATTAGGGAAAACACAGAAATTTTACTTGAAGCAAGTAAAGCAATAGGTTTGGAAGTAAATCCCGAAAAGACTAAGTATATGATTATGTCCCGTGACCAGAATATTGTACGAAATATAAATATAAAAATTGGAGATTTATCCTTTGAAGAGGTGGAAAAATTCAAATATCTTAGAGCAACAGTAACAAATATAAATGACACTCTGGAGGAAATTAAACACAGAATAAATATGGGAAATGCCTGTTATTATTCGGTTGAGAAGCTTTTATCCTCTAGTTTGATGTAAAAAAATCTTAAAAGTTACAATTTATAAAACAATTATATTACCAGTTGTTCTGTATGGTTGTGAAACTTGGACTCTCACTTTGAGAGAGGAACAGAGCTTAAGGGTAATTTCAAGGGAAAAATTGTTCGGGGCCAGGTATCGATCCCGAGACCCTTCGCTTATCGCACGAATGCTCTACCGACTGAGCTACCCAGAAACCATTCACGAAAGAGTCGCGATTTTTCCCTTTGAAACCACACAACTCAAATGGGCTGACAAGACGCCAGAAACTCAACTTTGAGTTCACACAAACTCTTTGTGACTTAAATTGTGGCTTTCTATTAACGTACCTCCAGTTATATATTATGAAAATCTGGCTTTCAGGTAATAGCTCCCTGTGAATTAGACTTGAATAATTTCAAGGGAAAAATTGTTCCAGGGCCGGGTATCGATCTTGGAACCCTTCGCTTAGTGCACGAATGCTCTACCAACTGAGCTACCCAGGAACCATACACAATACTTTCATGTGATATTGCGTTGCTCTTACATATAAACGATGATGAAACCTACCATATCCATTTACTTTGCTAAGAGCACATTATTTCAAATTACTAGGTTAAAGTAAATTAAATAAATAAACAAATAAATCCATAAATAAATAAATAAATACAGAAATAAATAAATACAGAAATAAATAAATAAATAAAATAACAGCATGCAAGATTTATGTTAATTCACAATTTTTTAAATAAAGTGATTCTTATCTATGAGGCACATCGAGAAAGTAAGTTTTCCTGGGAAAAGAAAGGAAAAACAATTTCATATAATGATTTAATGGAACAGATATAGCAACTTTTGAGTTATTTTTCAACATATCCCCCAACGGAATTGAGACATTCGTCATACTGTGGAATCAATTTTTGTATCCCTGTGTCGTAGAAGTCTGCCGCCTGGGATCAGAACCAGTGTGTGACAGCCGTCTGCACCTCTCTGTCATTGTGAAAATGCTGACCAGACAGGAATTTCTTGAGGTGTAAGAAAAGATGATTAACCGCTGTGATCAGGATCCGGTCTGTAGGGTGGATGTTGAAACACCTTCCAGCAGAACATCTGTTGTGGCTGAGCAATTACCATCGTTTCCTAAACCTCAAGAAATTCCTGCCCAGTCAGCATTTTCACAGTACCAGAGAGGTGCAGACAGCTGTCACACACTGGTTCTGATCCCAGGTGGCACAGGGGTACAAAAGTTTATCTCACGATATGACAAATGTCTGAATTTCGGTGGAGAATATGTTGAAAATTAGCTCAACAATTGCTGTATCTGTTTCAATAAATCTTTCCATAAAATTGTGTTCTATTTCTCTAAACGGCTCCAAGGAAACTTACTTTCTGGACGCGTCCCATATATGAGAGAATCACTATTGTTTATCTCTATCTCTATGTTAGTGAAAGCCAGGGATTTGTTAATGCAGTGAGTGTTTTATTTTTACTTATTATTTAAATTACGGTACCAGTATGTTAATGAATAAAACTATATTGCCATATTATTCACTTCTTAAATGCAAAACGTTTAAGTTTTTATTTACATTTTTATGTACAGACCCAAATTACTAGAATTAGACTCTGATACAGGCAAGAACAGTTCTAATTCCTTTATTTTTGTTACCTATATATTATCCAATTTTTTTATCGTTAATCTTTAAGCAGAAGTTAAATTGAAACAGAAGTCTAAATTAAAAGCTCATTCACAATGAAAATTAAACATAACATAAACATTAACTTAAAAATGTAAACGTTACAGTAAAATCAAGAACATTCACAACAGGAACATAAACATAACTGCAAAGATACTTGATAACCATGGAAACATAAAAACGACGCCATTTCCTCATATTCTGTCGTATTGTGTACTGTTTGCAAATCACGTAAGCATAGGCATGAAAGTTTGAAGTTTGCAAACTTTCATGTTAATGTCTAAACTTTCATGCTTATGCTTACGCGATTTGCAAACAGTACACAATTGTGGAGTACTGAAGTATACGACAGAATATGAGGAAATGACGTCGTCGTTATGTTCCCATGGTGACTGTTCTTGATTTTACCATAACGTTTACACTTTAAAGTTAATGCTTATGTTATGTTAATTTTCATTGTGAATGAGCCAACTCTGCTTATGTTACATTTGGACAAATTTACAAGAAAATTTCGGAACTGTTGGTGCACCAATTACAGGTTGGCTCCAACGTAACAGCACAAATAAAAGCTACACTGCTCTATAATTGGAGGGCATGAATCATGGAATTTTACTGGCATTACTGCTACAAAATAAAATGAAATGAAAACAATACAAATAACTAGAAAACAAAACACACATTTAAAAGCGCGTAACTGTTTCATCTGCATTTATGTAACTCCTTTAAACTTTGAAATAATAATTAATACATTCATGAATTACACCATGGATTTATATATCATTAATGTCTACTCAAATTATTCTTCATTCTATGCCCCTGTTCACAACTGTTTTTTCATTCCGCACTTATTCTAACAGACCTTTAAGGGGACCGGATACCTCCTATCTTTACAATGTTAAATTTTCAATGTTTTGGTACACTCAGCTCCTAAATAAATATTAAAGATACAGGGTTTCAACTTTCACAGGTTGTTGTTCAATGCTTTCTTTGTCCATTAACACATTTGTTTGTTTTACCCTAATGATGCTAACTGTTCAAAATTTGACATCATTTTTCATAAGTACGAATTTTTTCTGTCAGATTTTTTTTCCCCAATTCCCATAATTTTACATTAAATGCAAAGGGCATCACAACGGCAATATGTGGTAAAAAAATTAAGTTTATGCAATCCTAGCATTAAAACACGTTTGTTATGAAGCTACAAATTATGCACAATTGGCCTAATTCTGGCACTGGTGCCAGAAAAGGTTACCTAGCAACTAGTATTCCATGACGTCATCACCGCCTTCACAACACAATTTTATACAATGTACCTGTAAGAAAAAGCTTCAAAACAATAACAAAATAACAATGTCTTAGAAACAGTTGCTTAGCAACCATGCAATATATTACGTCATATCCAGTACTCATGTCTTTACTATGTCATAACATTACATTCTATAAATTTATAATAGTTTTGTACATATTTTAATGCTAGAATAGCATAAAACTTTGTATGTAATACGTGTATAATCTTCATTATAAACATTCTTCACTTGTGCCATAATTATCAAGACTATACACTATTTACATAAATTACTATTCTGTCCGAAATAGGTTTCAAACTGAATGTACTCAAGGTTTGAAAAATGTCGAAAGAAGAAAAATAGGTCAAGAAAAGGGGACGTAACCAAAGTGTGACTTGCATACAGTTACAAAACTATTAAAAATGGGCCCTTTCTGAAAGAGTTGAACACTGATATTTTGGAATATTAAATTTAAGGTGCCATTGCACATAAATACGCATAAGTTTTTTTTTTTTTTTTTTGAAAAATTTAAGCCACTTTGTACAGATACAGAAACAAAATTCAGGTGGCTTAAATTTTGTTTCTGGGTCTGTACTAATGTCCTGCAATGTACGAACATGAGAGAGCCCATCAAGACATTACAAACTTCGTCTTATTTCATATGAAAAATTGTTTGCAAGGTCTGTGCTAAAATCCTTAAGCGGTTAAGATATGAAGAGATGAGAGTAGAGGTCAGTGCATAATTTTACAACAAGGTGGAACAAACATGACAGGCCCCCTTCTGCAGAGCGAACATTGGCGAATTCGAACTTCACCATACTCAGCAAACTTGAACCGAACATAGTGCCTATAATGCACGACGCTAGTCTGTACTATCTGGTCTCCTTACGGCAAATACCTCACCGAACCTCAACCTCTGTCAGTATTTATATTTCTTCGCACTACACAGTTAAAATAAAGATCAAGCAACTTCCCTGACATTTCATCATTAAGCTTCGGCCCCAGTCTAAAGGCATGATAAAAACCATTAGCATGAATTCTTTGGGATGGATAGTAAAGAAACCTGGTCAATGGATCAACTTCAGCAATTGAGTTTTTACCATGTAACTGCACTGGGCTAAGCTGAATGACCCAACCTGAATTTGTAACTTGTTTTGGGCAAGTCAATGGTCTAGGGCAGTGGTATTCAATCTTTTTTTGCTAGCGTACCCCCTAAATACATTTTTTTTTACCTTCGTACTCCCAAATTGTATTGTAATTACACAAAAAGTAATAAAAGACTATGACTGATGTTGTATGCAAAATAAATTATTATTATTATTATTATTATTATTATTATTATTATTATTATTATTATTGCGCCATTACAAAAGTCCAGGATAACAGAGAGGGTTTGGAATTGAACGGGTTACATCAGCTGCTTGTCTATGCGGATGACGTGAATATGTTTATGTTAGGAGAAAACCCACAAATGATTAGTGAAAACAAGGGAATTTTACTTGAAGCAAGTAAAGAGATAGGTTAGGAAGTAAATCCCGAACACCTGTTACATTAATTCATTTATGCTCGGCCATGCCGAAATGTAGTAATTATACACCTGGTAGCAGTCCTTTAATGCATGTCATTAAAGTACAGGTGTTTTCAGCCAATGACAACTCACTTTACAGGTGTTCAGCCAATGACAAGTCAGCTTTGTACTGTTATAAAACCGCAAGTATCGATTATTCTCGGATATGCAATCGAAAGAGAATTAGCGAAGTCACGGACGCTGGAAATCCAATACTGTCGCAGAAGGTTATGTCCTGTTACTATAATAATTAGCGTTAATTGTAAATAATATTTAAATAAATTCAATTTGTCATCTCGTTTTTCAATGTCGAGTTCAATAATCAAGGTTATATCAAGTTTAACGGGATTACATCAAGGTCAATGACATTATTGTTCCTTGGAAAAAATCAATACTTTCGCGTCTGCGCACATCTCACAATTCACGACCTAGAACAAGGTCACTTCCGATCTTGTCAGATACAAATAAAATGTATGCATCTGAATAATTTCAAGTTAGAAATATGGTCGAGCATAAAAAGTCGTATGAAACTCGCCTATAATGGTAATTAAGAAGCTCGTATGAAAATTATGAAAGTCGCTTGCGCTCATTTCATAAACATCCATACTCGCTTCTTAATTACTATCATTATAGGCTCGTTGCATAATGTACTAAAAGAACTCCAAATTTGGACAATTAAAGAATACATTTCTAATCAAGCCTTCTGCACGTACACCAAGTCGTACAACAGCAACAACCCACTAATTTCTTCTCTGGGTAGCTACAACCCTGCTTTAGGTAAACACAGAAGACCTAAAAGCGTACTCCACCCTCTAGCTTGGAACGACAACATACAAGACACAAACCAAACTGAACAACAGGATGACTTGACAGACTTAAGCATACTAATGCACTAATAATGTTATTTCTCTGTTTCAGGGTCATCACGTTATTGGCTGCCTATGTATATGTATTATAAATGATTTCATTGTGTATGTTTTTATGGATTTTTATGTATTTGAATTTTTAATTATGATTAAAAGACAACCTTCCTCCTGAATATATACATATCCCAATGAAGCCAATTGGCTTGTTGTCAGTACGACACTTCATCCTGCTCAAGGTTTCCCGTGGTTTCCCTCGAGTAATAAGACAAATGTCGGGATGAGCCCTAAAAGAAATGGGCCACGGACCTCTTCCCTTCCCCCACACTTTCTCTTCTACTATCACAAAGAATTTGCTAATTCCTTAGATAATCCTGTAATATGAAAAAAAGGGGAAAATAAATACATTGTAAGTTCACAGAGCTAATGGCTTCGAAGCTGGTTACCTGGTTCTAACGAAGTGCACTGGTAGCAAACATAAAACGTGGGGGCATGAGATAGTTACTCTGCCTGTCACTATAAATTCACTTCAAAGTCCCCAATTTAAAAGAAAAAAAAACCGAAAACACAAAGTATATGATTATGTCTCGTGACCAGAACATAGTAGGAAATGGAAATATAAAAATTGGAAATTTATCCTTTGAAGAGGTGGAAAAATTGAAATATCTTGGAGCAACAGTAAGAAATATAAATGACACTTGAGTGGAAATTAAACGCAGAATAAAAATAGGAAATGCCTGTTATTATTCGGTTGAGAAGCTTTTGTCATCCAGCCTGCTCTCAAAAAATCTGAAAGTTAGAATTTATAAAACAGTTATATTACCGGTTATTCTGTATAGTTGTGAAACTTGGACTCCCACTTTGAGAGAGGACTAGAGGCTAAGAGTGTTTGAGAATAAGGTGCTCAGGGAAATATTTGGGGCTAAGAGGGATGAAGTTACAGAAGAATGGAGAAATTTACACAACGCCGAACTCCACGCATTGTATTTTTCATCTGACATAATTAGGAACATTAAATCCAGATGTTTGAGATGGGCAGGGCATGTAGCAAGTATGGGTGTATCCAGAAATGCATATAGTGTGTTAGTTGGGAGACTGGAGGGAAAATTACCTTTGAGGAGGCCGAGATGTAGATAGGAAGATAATATTAAAATGGATTTGAGGGAGGTCGGATATGATGATAGGGACTGGATTGATCTTGCACAGGATAGGGACCGGTGGACAGTTGGGCCAAGAGGGTTAAAAGATGGCAAAAATTATTTTAGTGGATTTTAGGTAAGATAATGGGCACAAACACATATATGTATAACAACAATAATAATCATAATAGGCCTAACATTTATTACCTGTCAATAGTCAAGTTTCTGATAAACTTATTGGCAAAATATTACAGTTATAAAAATCTTAAAATAAAATTATAACTTAGTGGATTAAAATTATAAAAATAATTACGAATAACGATTACAATGGAAATTTAAACATACAAAAATAGGGAATAACAAAGATTACATGTGAAGTTCTCAGTCAGAATCTGAAATATCGTTGCTTGACTCATTTTCGGAACTATAGTTAATGTTTGGTGGCAGTACCGTATCTAACACGTCTTTATCAAAATATGTCTTTCTAGTAATGTGCAGTTCTTCCAGGCTTGAAATGTACTGTTCAGATGTAGTCAATAGACTATTAAGCACATCTTGAATGGTCTTCTCTCGAGACATTTGTCTTGTGAAACGTTCCCTGTATATTTTACCACTTTATTACTGACCTCTTGTACTTCCTTCGCTGAAACTGAAATCTGATTGGTCTACAGAATTTTGTCGATGAATATCTTCTATTTTGCCAAATTAAAATTTCGTCGTTCGTCCCAGATTTGTCTATAGTGAGTAGCAAAGGCACTAGAGATGAAATGAATATATTTGTAAACTTCATCATTACGAAGTTTGGTGACGTATACACGTCTGTTGATGTAACATATTAATGAATTTAAATACTATTATAGTCACAATCATGCCATGGTATGAAAGAAAAATTTCACAACCTCGAACAGGAAGTCGCAGGTTCGATTCCCGCTCGAGGTTGTGAAATTTTTCTTTCATATCATGGCATGATTGTGACTATAATAGTATTTAAATTCATGAATATATTTGCATCAGTTTCTTCGTTGTAATCTCTGCTTGTACTTTGATTAGATACATCAAATCCCCATTTATTAACCAAAAAGAATTTCCCCACTCTTTCTAATCCTTTATTCATTAAAGCTTTTTTTTTTTTTTTGAGCTTGTACAAATTCGTGAATCTGTGTGATCCAACACAGCTTGTAGTTTTACTTCGGCAGAAGTTTCAGTGACAATAATTGCTTCTCTTTCGGAATAAAACTCTTTTTTGGCAGACTGAATTTTTTTGTAAGAAGGAAATCGAGACATCTTTTTTTCCTAATTTTGTTTGTACTGTTCTCTTCTAAAATTAGCTTCAATAAACATGGTAAATGCTTCAGTTGCTGGAAGTTCTCGGGTCCTTTGACTATTTACCTGCTTTTATGCAGTTCCGTATTTTAAAACTCGTTTTGGTGAAGACATTGTAACATCTTTAATGACTTTGGAAACTTCCTAATGACCAATGGAATGAAGACTCATTTGGGCAGCATACGAAAGCTCCCACAAAGAATGTTGAAGCCGCATATTTATAGATTTCTGACATTTGGATCTTTCATTAATATCTTCGAAATTTTTTTGTGATCGACCAATTTTCTTTCTTTCGGAAGTTGAGTAACTCGGGAATCTAATCGAAGTTTCCAGACAATTTCTATTACTTTGAAGAAATATTTCCTCTTTTCCACTGCCATTTATTTTTTAAATCAGAGACAAAATAATATAGCCTCTTATTTAAATCCGAATTAAGATTTTCCGGGCATTTAATGTGCTTCTGTACAAATTCCCTCAAGAATCACAATTTATCTTCTATTTTTTTTTTGCTAGAATTTCTTATTACGCCATACAGGGTCCGTCTTCTTAAGAAACTATTATTACAGCCAGATCCTGAATTTTTTTTAGGTTATTTTACGACGCTTTATCAACATCTTAGGTTATTTAGCGTCTGAATGAGATGAAGGTGATAATGCCGGGGAAATGAGTCCGGGGTCCAGCACCGAAAGTTACCCAGCATTTGCTCATATATTGGGTTGAGGGAAAACCCTGGAAAAACCTCAACCAAGTAACTTGCCCCGACTGGAATCGAACCCGGGCCACCTGGTTTTGCGGCCAGATGCGCTAACCATTACTCCACAGGTGTGGACTAGCTAGATCCTGAAGAAAAGATTTAAAAAAATTATGTATTTAGCTAAGAACTTTTTAACGAAATTCATCCCAATTGGCCACCTATTTCTCTGTCAACTGAGTTTTTGATGACGTCATAACTCGCACAATAATAATCACAGAAATATTTTGCTTCCTAAATACAAGATTTGACTTGTCTGAGCGAGCTTTTGGTCCAAAATCCCCTCCTACAATTTTAAACTTTTTAAGTGTTTATTTCATTCATTCATTCATTCATTCATAGTTTTTTGCCCAAGGGCATTCTCCAGTCTTTCCTATTTTCCGCCTTCCTCTTAGTCTCCGCATAAGATCCATATTATATCTTAATGTCGTCTATCATCTGATATCTTCTTCTGCCCGGAACTCTTCACCATTCCTTCCAGTGCATCCTTCAGTAGGCAGTTTCTTCTCAGCCAGTGACCCAACCAATTCCTTTTCCTCTTCCTGATCAGTTTCAGCATTATTCTTTCTTCACCCACTCTTTCCAACACAGCTTCATTTCTTATTCCGTCTGTCCACTTCACACACTCCATTCTTCTCCATATCCACACTTCAAATGCTTCTATTCGCTTCTCTTCACTTCATCGTAATGTCCATGTTTCGGCCCCATACAATGCTACACTCCACACAAAGCACTTCACTAGTCTCTTCCTTAGTTCTTTCTCCAGAGATCCGCAGAAGATGCTCCTTTTTCTATTAAAAGCTTCCTTTGCCATTGCTATCCTTCTTTTGACTTCCTGGCAGCAGCTCATGTTACTGCTTATAGTACACCCCAAGTATTTGAAGCTGTCCACTTGCTCTACTGACTCATTTAGAATTCGCAAGTTTTACCTTCTTTATTTTTCTTCCTATAATCATGGTTTTCGTCTTGTTTGCATTTATCTTCATCCCATACTACTCACAGCTGTCATTTAGCTCCAGTAGCATATCCCTTAGTATCATCTCCTCTTCTGCTAACAAAGCCATATCATCAGCAAATCTTATGCACTTTATTCTTCTTCCTCCTACTTTTACCCCTCCCACGTTCTGAAAACAGTTCTTCACTAAATCCTTCAAGTAGATGTTGAACAGGGTAGGTGATAAAGGGCATCCTTGTTGTACTCCTCTCCCTATTTCGCTTCCTTCTGACATTTCTTCTCCTGTCCTGACTTTGACTCGTTGCTTCACATAAAGGTTACAGAACAGCCTTCTCTCTTTCCAATCCACACCAATTTTCTTCAAGATCCCCATCAGTTTATTCCAATCTGCTCTGTCAAATGTCTTTCCTAAATCCACAAATGCTATATACACTACTTTATTCTTCTCTAGGTATCTTTCGCCAATTGTTGCAGCAGTCCAATTCTATCATTATGCAAGTGTTTATTAGTAATAAACTAGTAACTTACGCGATAAACTGTAGGTAGATTTACTGTGGACTTCCTGACACCCGTTCACCGCAGATCGGTTTGACTCACCCGAGACCCATATAGCAGTGGAAGCGGGTACATGGAGGATTGTTCATCTAGTAGAAATATGTTGTTGTTTTCTAATGCCAGGCGTTTGACAATAAAGTCATTTGACCTCTTGCACTCCAATATTTTTCAAAGATATTATCATGGTCAGCCACTGAAGCACAGATTGAAAATGGCAAGTTGTAGCCGATTTAATCTAGTAGAAATATAATTGTAGGTTAAACCATTATCTTGCCATAAGGGGCTGAATTTTAACCAGGGGAAATGTCCATTTTAAAGAGATAGTTCAGTATGTGATTTGCTACTCATTTGCCTGGGGACTTCATAACTTTGTCCATTACAAAAGATGTCCACTTTAAAGAGGTACTCATAAAGAAATGTTTCACTTCGACTGTGTTTAGTAAGAACATTTTTACGAATTGTCTAACTACATTACTTCCCCATTAGAATGATGGATGGCTGTCTAGGAATAACAGAGTGATTGCACTTCTTGAAGGACTAACAGTGCTCTGCTTGCCCTCCCTGGATTTGAAGTAAATATGGTTGAGTAATACTTATCTGCAGGCTATCTCTTAAGACAACAGAGTTCTCTGACAGACAAAGCAAGGAACAAATTAGAGAAAAGTGACATGCAACAGATCTTGAAAGACCTTTAAGGGATATAGATTGGAGACTATCACAAGGTGCCCATAAAGAAAGGTTTAATTTGTACTGTGTTCCGTAAGGACATTTTTACGAACTGTCTAACTACAGGGTGATTCACGAGGATTTACCATCCCTTACGGAGCTTATTTCCGAAGACATCCTGTGCAAAAAATGTCATATAAACTTTTGTGCTGATCTCAATATTTTCAGAATTACACTAATTTGAATTTGTTTGTAAAATACTATTATTCTCGACTTTTAAGGGTAAAAGAATATTACAGATAAAGAATGAACTATTCAGGAGTATCATTTCTTTATTTAGCTAGTATTCTGAACTAAAAAATGTGTTGTGAATTCCATAGTTGCTTTGTACAGAATTTTTTTTTCCGATTTTTAACTACAAAATTACATTTTCTTATGTATTTATCACAACAATTGTTACAAATCACGCCACTCTTGTAAATTCTTTAAGACTGTACTTTAGGATGCATAATTATACTCTAAAGAATCAAGTTCCTAAAGTCGTATGATTTGTAACAATTTTTGTGATAAGTGCGTAAGAATGATGTCATTTTTAGTTAAAAACTGAAAAATAAAATCTGTGGAAAGCAATTAACAATACATTTTTTGCTTCAGAACACTAATCAATTAAAGAAATGACACTTCTGAATAGTTCATTCTATATTTGTAATATTTTTTACCCTTAAACCTAAGAAAAAAGGCATTTTACTAACAACTTGAAATTAATGTAACTATGAAAATATTGAGATTAGGACACATGTTTATGTGACATTTTTTTGCTAAGAATGTCTTCAGAAATAATCTCCGTAAGTGAATCACCCTGTATATTACTACCCCATTAGAATGATGGACTGACAGTGCTCTGGATTCAAAGTTAATACAGTTCTCGGACAGAAAAAGCAAGGAACAAATTAGAGAAAAGTAGGATGCAACTGATCTTAAAAGGCCTTTAAGGGATATAGACTATCACTATAAATTATTTCGATTTCAGAGTCCGTTTTGCCCTCTATTCTTCTTCACTCCTAAGGAATGCAACAGCAGTGTCACATATCTCACAGCATGCGGTTTAGAGTGTAAAACGAAGATGAGAGTGAAGTCGTATGCAAGTCTTGTTTATTGCTCTCGAGATGTACAGCACAGAGGTGCACAGTGTTAATAGTAGTAAAACAAGTCACAGAGTTTCTAAAACAAATAACACGGAGCTGAGACAAGCAGCAATGCACCTCTGTGCTCCTCAGCAGGTGGTGGGACCGGCATAGGAAACAGTCTGTCCCTGTGAAGTAATCCACAATCTCAATAAATAAATAAAACAACATGGAATCCTACCTCTCTGTACAGTGGGTCCCACAGGCAACAACAGTGCTGCCAACTATGCAATCTCAAACAACTTATAAAGAAACTTTACAATATGAGTTAAATCTCTCTCACTTTTCGACATGTAAATGTGGATACAAAACTCTGATTAAGTAACAACAGGTAATTATTCACTATGTGACTTCTCCACTAAAATACAAACAACTTTAAAATACAGGTGTACCAACCAACAAAACTGTCCAATGTGCTGCTGATACAACATTAACATACGCCTACGTTATTAAATTGATCTAGTGATGTAGTAACAGGGCGACTATACATTCTATTGGGATATATACAAATTTTATATACAATATACATAACAGAATTAAGACGCATTCACTTACCAGCTATATCGGTTTCAACAAAAACTTAGTAGGTACAATGTCTCTGTCAGCACACTGGACACTAACAAATGCATTACATAATACTAACACGTTGTATACTTGTCTTCCAGGGGCAAGAGTACACAAAACCCTCAAGAAGTAGCGTAAGACAAGTGAAAGTTAACAACCTGTATATCATCAGTTTGTGGGAGACGATTCTAGCACATCACAACAAGAGACGAGAACGACTGCGACTGTGAAGAGAACTGGAAACAGACGGTGACAAAGGCGCAATCTCAGTACAATGCATACTTAAAAATACAGAATACTAGATACATAAAAAAAAGACGAGAGACGAGAGTGGGGTTATGGAGCAAAACGGAAAAGACGAGATTAGGAATAAGAAAAGGGAACAAAAGCAAGATGGTTAAGATTATCAGGAAGATGAAAAGACACGAACAAGAGGAGATGGAGCAAAATGGAACAGATGAAGATGAAAAGAGACAAGCAATAACAGGGTGATGGTTGAGATTAGAAGGAACAGAAGAAAGAATATGGAGCATAATGGAAAAGAAGGAGGTGAAATGAGGAAAGTAAGAATAGGACGATGGTTGAGACTAAAAAAAAACACAAGAAGGAAGACGGAGCAAAATGGAAAAGAGGGAGATTAAATAAGAGAAAATGAAGAGTAGAAAAACAAAAAGAGTGAAAGGGAAATGCAAAAAAAGAAGGAAAAAGGAGAAATGAGTAAGAAGTGATGATGAAACAAAATGGCGAAGAGAAAATGAAGAAGAAAAAGAGGAAAATGCAAGAACAAGAAAATGAATGAGATTGGAAGAAAAAAAATGAATAACAGGCGATGTTGAAACAAAATGGCGAAGAAGAAATGTTTAACAAGAAGAGAAAAATAAGAAGCAAATGCAGAAACAGAAATATGATTTAAGATTAAAAGAAAAGAAAATTAGAAGGATTAAAAAGAGGAGATGGAGTGAAGGGAAAATTAAAAAGGATAAAAGAACTGTGAAAAAAAAGATGAAAAGCAAAAAGTGAAAAAGAAAAAGGAAAGATGGAGAAAAATGCAAGAACAGATGAATAAGATTAGAAGAAAAAAGAGGAAATGGACATGAAAGGAAACAGACGATAGGAGGTGATGAAGCAAAATGAAAAGAGAGTAGGAAAAGAAAAGAGGAAGAGGAGATGAGGAGAAGGAAAGTGGGAAAATAAAAGAGGAAAAAGTGGACTAGATGAAAGTGAAAAGAGAAGGGAGAAGTAAGAACTTGGAAGAAGAATAACATTAGAAGAAAGGGGATCATGGAATAGAGGAAGAGGGTCGAGAGTACCACATCGGCCAGAACTGTCATGCGACACTAACAGTGAATTAATTTATTTAACAGAAAATTTTCAGACTTGAATTTTCTTCCGCGAATCATGTGGTAGATAATATTATAACATACACACACATGTCAAAGTTTTGCAACATAGCCATGTTAGAGTACAAGGCAGAAACATGCTGACTGTACATAAAATAGGTTCCAAGTTCTCACCCACTGGAAGACGTGACATTAAAAAGTGTGTAAAACTAAGGGAACATAAAAATGCGGATTAAAATATTAACAAGACTCGAGTCCTTGCCACTCCAGACAAGAAGTGTACAGTAAGTAGATCGATGTGAAGAATCACAAGGCCGGCCGGATTTCACTTGGCGCGCAGACCACAGGAACTAACTTCGTCTACAAAGCTCTGGATCATCGGGAACATTATTAACAATATCCTGTAAGTAACAATTCGATACAGCATGCGCTGCCATCTGGAAGGAAACAGAGGTTTGGCAGTTGTCTTGTGTTAGCATTTGCTTGCACCACCACTGGCAGACAGGAGGACAGTCCTCTCCTCTGCAGTCGCCTTGTCCTCTTTGTCACACAGTAGAGGTCTGTCCTCTTTCGCCGGGCTGGTGGGTCTGCCCGCACTGCTCTTCACGCTGCCGTTCGGCTCCTGGCCCGGGGAAGCAGTCCTGCCCACCGGGCTGTTGGGGCTGCGCATCGACCCACTGCTGTTGGACAATGACTGCAGCATGCTGACGTCGTTGGCCACAGTCCGCTCCGCTGCCATGATGCAGCGCTGCAGAGCTTCTCTGTCACTCTACACAGAAGATAAACATGTACGGCCTTACTAATAAAAACTCCTATGCCCGTGTGCACCATTCTCGATTAAAATTTGACCATAGTTAAGTCGGCAGTTGACCATCTTCAACGCCAATTTGCGGAGTATCAATCTCGATCAAAGTTAAACAAGCGAGTTGATGATGATCAAATTTGATCACGGGTGTGGCACTGATTATCTTGAATTGAACATGGTCAAGTCGAGAAAACCAAAATGGCGGCACGATTTGACGTACTTGATGAATTGAAGATGAAATGATGTATCTTGAACACGCAAATCACTGCGGAAATAACAGAATTGGTGTTATTGTAGAAAGAGTAAGTTTGTAGATGAATAATAGAAATGTTTTTTTTTCTCAAAATAGACTAATGTTTTATATATGTTTCTGCTTTGGAAGATCGGGACTTTACTTGAGGACAAAATATTATATAGACCTAATTGTCCAATTTTGTTAACATAATAATAAAGTAGTTATTCTATGCCGGTAATAATATAGCAAAACTAAATGACCATTTTGTAGAATGCGAGATTATCACTTATTAGCTATAGATTTGTCGTTTGAAACTATTAGGACCTACATGACGTTTTGGACAATTAGGCTATTTACACTTGAATTAAGTGAAATTACACGGATACCTTCCTTTCCCTCTGACTCCAAAATTCCAACCTTGTGAACACAAAATAAATGGATAAATTTCAGAACAAGGATACTTTCCTTTCCCTCTTACTCCAAAATTCCAACCTTGTGCACACAAAATAAATTGGCACTAAAAACTTCCTTTTCGTATGCATGATGATGCGTATTCGACATACACAGATGAATTGCTTTTTTTTTTTTCTTTTTTTTTAATTTTAAAATAATTGTTAGCGAGGTATCCGTGTACTGAAATTTTCCTAAATAAATTATTGGCACTGAAATGTGTCTTTTCGTAAGCAAGATGATGAGCATTCGACAAACGCATACAAATCTGCTCTTTTTGGTAGCCTATTTCAAGATAATTGCCAGTGAGGTATCCGTATACTGAAATTTTCCCAAATAAATTATTGGCACTGAAATGTGTGTTTTCCTAAGCAAGATGATGAGCATTCGACAAACACATACAAATCTGCTCTTTTTAGTAGCCTATTTCAAGATAATTGTCAGTGCGGTATCCGTATACTGAAATTTTCCAAATTAATATCAATAATATGAAATAACCACTGTATAAATTACGTTACAAATTATGTGGAATTATGTAAACACGTATAACTCATATGAATTGGGAGGTTGAATCCAACCAGGTAGCCTGCTTTTCTCTTAGAGAACTTCCATCAGTACTTTTATTCTGTAATATGGATGCATAATTGCTGACGAGTTCTAAAGGAATTTCCACTTCGAACTGTGAGAAGTTCGGTGCTATTTTCTTTTTTTCTTCCATGATTATTGAAACTTGTTATTTGAAAACTGCGAGGATGTTTGAAAGCACTCCGACAAACAAAAACGAAGCGATAATTGACAGAGTGCGTTCGTTCGCTGTTTTATACGCGGTAACCTAGCGCTCAGATGATTCTTCTCAAGCGAGCGTACCGTCAGCTGACGGGACTGAGTTGATCGAGGGAAAATGTCGGTGCACCGCATCTGTAACTTGATCATTGTCAAGAATTAACCATGTTTCCGTGATTTCTGATAAATGGGCTAGATGATCGAGAATGGTGCACACGGCCATTAGTCCCGTTTCTTCAACCTCAGTTAAATTATAACAGTGTGTTATTTCATTTTAACTGTAAACTTAACAGTTGAAACATTTCTTCAACTACTGTTAGTACTAACAGGCTGTTAAAACCTATGTTAATTTAACTGCCCTATTTCATGCAGTTAAATCATTTAACTCTCTGTAAGCATAGAAGTGTCCAATATGGCTGGTGCGTTAGATGCTGAACTTATATATCTGGGTTATTTAGAAAATGATATCCATGAATACATAAACAGAGCGGTTGATTTCTGTGATTTGACAGTCCAGAAGTTCATACAAAGGTATAGGCTATTTTCTGCCAAGCCTCACTTTTCGCTTTCAACTTAGATACGTTTGTTTGTTTATTCTCATTAATTGGTTTATACTGCGAAATGATTTCCAGCAGAAGGTTTCTTTCGAACGAAGAGAAATTAGTCCCACAATTTCTTTTTGTTCCAGTGTTTTCCATTTCATAACAGCAACACCAATACGCCGCTCCATGCTATTGTGATACAGAAGAGGGAAGAAGCAGAAATCAAACCTGAGAGAATAGAAAGACTTCTATCCTCTCTGAATCAAACAACGGAAACAAGCGAAATTCGCAATTGTCAGAGTTCAGAAGACAGAAGTGAGCCTATATTTGGTTATAGGTTATGGTTAAACTCTAGAATCTCTGGTCCTAACAGAAAGTTAACAAACAGAATGTTAAAATGTGAAATGTAAAGTTGAAGAAACGCAATATTTTTAACAGCAATTCATACTTTTAACTTACAGTTAATTAACACTATGTTAGATGCATTTTAACAAAGGTTGAAGAAACTGGGCCTTAATCAGACATTTAACTGTCTTGTACTTACACAGCGAAGAGCTCGTTTATAAGTCGCGTCTAAATTCCTCACTGATAATTACTACAAATGTCGTGTATAACAATACAACTGTTACACAGCTACGTCATAGTTTCGTCATTACTTCATTACAAAAGATAATAAAATATCTGAGGTTCTCTATTGCATCCGACAGTGCACGCTAGTGTGCTGCACTAAGTATTGATAGTACAACTGGGCCTGATCGATTACCACGCTAAATTTGGTCAAAGAGTACAGTTATAGCAATATTATTTTAATTATTCTGTGCTCTTTGGTTTGTTCTTCCATGGTTACAAGGCAACCATCATCATAAAATGACAATAGATACAAACAGCTGTTAGAGGGGTGGCCATTTTTTCTCTATATACAACACTTAAAGAAAGGGTTTCGTGTATACAGTATAACTTAATTGTACCGGTATGTATTTATTCACACTATAAATGGGTATATACCCGGTGGTAGTCATTACAAAAGGTAACAGAATATCTGAAGTTCTCTATTGCATCCGATAGTGGGCGCTAGTGTGCTGCCCAAATTATTGATAGTATATATACAGGGTGTTTCTGGGCTAGTGTTACTAACTTTCAGGGATGATGGGGAAGGGCACATGTATCAATTTGAGATAAGGAACCCTGCTCCAGAAATGACTGAGTCGAAAGTTACAAGCAAAAATAATTGTGTGGAAATGAAATAATTTTATTCCTCTGTACACCTTATTTATGTGTATTTATCTGTACATCTTACACATACTGTATTCATCTGACTTTGTTTACGTTGTCTACTTACAGTATTCCATTCAGTGCGCTGTCTGAGGGGTGGGGACACGAAACTACACTAAAGCAATGCAGATAGCTTAATGTGTAACGGACATGGTCGGTCCTGATATGCACGTCTGTAGACAGCAGTGTATGTGTACAAGTTGCAGTGTCCAGTCGATCAGTCCTAGTGAAATGGAGGAGTACACGAGAGTGGAATATGCAGACCTGATTTTCGAATACGGATGAGCCAATGGGAACAGTAGACAAGCTCACAGATTGTATTGGTTACAAGTACCCACGTAGGAGACATCTGGCCCATACCATCTTTCCACGACTGTTCCAAAGGTTAAGGGAAGGAGGGCACGTGGTGCGAAATCACAATTCCATTTCCACACAACGACTTTTGCTTATAACTTTCGACTCAGTCATTTCCGGACCAGGGTTCTTTATCTCAAATTGATACATGTGCCCTTCCCCATCATCCCTGAAAGTTAGTAACACCAGCCCGGAAACACTCTGTGTCTGTGTGTGTGTGTGTGTCTATATATAATCATTTATAATAATTACCGCCACAAAATGAAACACATTTGTATGTATTGTCCTAGGTGGGGCAATAGCTCATTAAGGGCCATTTGAAAATAAATAAACAATAAATAAGTAAAAGTTGGTTCAGGATGGCTGCTTTCTGAGCTAGATATGACTGTACCGGTATCTTAACGGAGTATATACTGACCGGTGATGTATGATGGCTGGCATCCTTCACAGCTCTACTCAAAGTTGGAGAATCAACAGGTCCCTGGCTACGATCATCTTCATCCAATGAGTGCAGCAGCTGGAACATTACAATATGGGTTAATTTGACTTTAAAGTTTAAATTAAAAGAAAAGAAAAATAATATTCATCATCATAATTATAATTATTATCATCATCATATCGGCACTACGGCCATTTAGAAGCCTTTACTATTATTCTTTCCCAGAAGCTTGATCTCTGTTACAAGCCATAGTCATCAAATTCCTAATTCCTTAATGCCCTGACATAATGTAATATAGAGAAAAGAAGTTTGTCGTGTACAGTAAATTACTTCATTTAGGTATATGATATGATATATATTTCGATAAATTATATATGATATTTGATATGATACATAATGGTATGATATGATATGATATATAATATGATATTATACGATATGATATCTATGGTGTTCAGGTAAAAGGGCTTATCCCACAAAAGAAAAATTTTCAGAAACAGCTATAATTAAATTTTTACACATTATTATTAGTTACTTTATATGAACGAATGTAAACATAATTGTCAAAAAACTTATATTCAGGTTTTGTAATCTAATTTTAACTAATTACACTAAAAAACCACATTTAAAAATGAGGGTTAAGCCCTTTTATCTAAACACCATCGATATGATATATTGTTACCTTAATTATTCCAAAACCTCGTAACTCGCTCAGATGTCGATTTCCACTTTTTGCACTTGTTTGAAAGTTAAAGTTACTTGATAATAACTGAATATAAGAGTTGAGGCACAGGACCAAACATCACCTACCTTGTTGCAAAATCCAGTAAACTTACACAGCTTTGCTTCTAGTAAATACAAGTTAACAGGTTTTCCTTATTCCTCAGTGATAGGTTAGCTGTAAGAATAGTTATGTAAAATATATAATACAAATTATCAAATAATATAATGTATTATAAAATTATGTATCGAATTTGTTTAATATATTTATACAATATATACGCCTATAGTTTTACTTTTCATAGGAGATTTGTTTTTCCGTTTTCAGTGCTATCAAATCATTACATATTTTAATTGTTTAATATCTGTATATAACATACAGGTTTATGGTTTTACTTCTCATAGGAGATTTTTTTTTTTTCCATTTTTACTGCTATCAAATCATTACATAGTTCAATTGTTTAATATCTATATATAATATACAGGCTTACGGTTTTACTTCTCATAAATTTGTTTTTTTTTTCTATTCAGTGCTATCAAATCATTACATATTTTAATTGTTTAATATCTATATATAATATACAGGTATACGGTTTTACTTCTCATAGGAGATTTCTTTTTCCATTTTCAGTGCTATCAAATCATTATATATTTTAATTGTTTAATATCTATTTTACGGTTTTTCTTCTCATAGGAGATTTGTTTTATTCCATTTTCAGTGCTACCAAATCATTACATATTTTAATTGTTTAATATCTGCATATAATGTACAGGTTTACAGCTTTCTTCTCGTAGGAGATTTTTTTTTTTTTTTTCCATTTTCAGTGCTATCAAATCATTGCATATTTTAACTGTTGGTGGGATCACAGTCCATACAGTTTCTCAGTTCTTATTTTAAAAAGACTTTAGAACCTAGACATTACAGATGGTGAGGGACTTATTATTTCATCGACCTAATTTATTTTTGAGTACATAATTATGGTACTTAACATTTATTCATTGTATGTTAATGGAAGTCATGGTTGGATCCAACCAATCAGAAGGAGTATGCTCATCATACTGAAAGTCACTGCCTGCTGGATCGCATCCTACAGCTGCATAAACTGCCTGCTCAATCAGTTATTTTGCCGCTAAGTGGCAGGCAGTGCCCACCACTATTAACATTATTACTATATGCAAAGTCACTACCTGCCAACTAGCGGGTATTCGCGCATAACCGTTGATTGGGCAGGCAGTGTAAGCAGCCATTGGGTGTGATCCAGCAGGCAGTGTTGAAAGTATATCCACAGATCCATCTACTGACAAAGCGGTGAAGCTATTGTTGACCTATTACGAAACCATTTAACTTATCTCTCTGTTATTTAAGGCAGAGAACATTACAAAGAATACATCAATTGTATTCCCTGCTTTCCTTTCCAGTTCTGAAACTTCAAAAGCAAATTCAGTTGTACAAATGTCTCATTCTTCCAGTAATGCTTTATGCAGCAACTGCTTGGGTATCTGCAGCGAAGACATATCTCCAAAGATTACAAGCCCTTCAAAATAAAGTTGGCAGAATAATTTCTGGAGCAGATTACGACATTAGCATTGTTCAATTACATGAAGATCTCGATCTTAAGTATATCACACAAGAGATTCAACAGACAGCCAGCTCTTTCTACCTTCAAACTAGTGAAAACATTAATCCAATTATCTCAAATTTAGGACACTACGATCCTTGATATTTCAAGTACAAAAATGTCTAAACAAATTTTAATAATAACTCCGAGAATAAATAAAAACATATGGTACCATGATACCATGACCACTTCATTGGATTACGGTGAAGTGTTATCATCCCGTGATCACATGATTCTTTGTACTTCCTGGAGCAGGCATGAGCGAGAGCTCGAAACTGTGTTCTATCATCATTGAAGAGAGTGACTGTAGATATACATTCAAAAACACGCAAAAAGTGAAAACCACCGCCGTCTGGATCCCCTCGCCTAGTGTCTCGTTGTTAACTGCCTGCTCTATGCTATAGTTTAACATGGAACCTGCCGTACACATGTATTGACATAATTCTCCGCTATAGGCGCCACCCAACGCACACATATCAGTACAATGGTGTGGCGTATAGCAATGCGTATCTATACATGTCGGAGTTTGAGCTTCACGCACAGATTTACATAGTCGCAAACGTAGTAATGGGTGAAAATGGTTAATTGTTGTGTGCCTTTTTGTGAATCCAAACAGGGAAAATCTAGTTCCGTAGGAATAATATTTCATGACATTCCCTCGGCAGAAGAACTTCGAGAAAGGTGGCTAGTTGTCATAAGAAGACAAGGTGATGCCAAAGGAAGTAAGTGGATTCCATCCGATTATGCACGTGTTTGTAGCCTTCATTTTCAAGAAAAAAACTATAGGGAAAATTGTAAAAGAAAGATTTTAAAGCGTGGTGTTGTACCAACCATATTTCTTGATTATCCGAGCTATCGTCAGAAAAGCAAGAGAACTCCACGGAAAATACGAGAAAGGACACATAGAGAAGAACGACAAACAATCAACAGTGGAATGAAAGGCACGTAGAGAGTGGCATCGGAATTAAAGTTGATTTTCCGACAAGAAATAATGCTCACCAAAAGATAATAAATAGTAAGCTTTGATCCAGAATACAGAGACTGCAAAAACAATTGGCAGACGTGAAATCTGAACCTGAAAGTGCACAGAAAAGCTTGACGAGTGCCCAGAAATAAAGAAAATTAATATAATAAAAGAGGCTGCAAACGAATAGAATCAGAAAGCTGTGTACCTATTGGGCCAAATTCATAATTTCGAAAGGAAAAAACCGGAGTGGTCAGAACAATCTATTCGATACTGTGTTGCGTGGAGAATAGCATCCCCTAAGGCTTAACCAATGAGACCGCAGAAGCGCTCTTCTTTACAGTGAAATCTACAGTAGAGTGTGTGACTTTCCTGCTGCAAAACAGATTCTTTTATGTCCTTACTAGGAGATTTTCCGGAGATCCCGTGGAGGTTGTAATTAGCGCAGTCAGAATGGGAGGTGGATCTAACGACATTACAGATGCAAGTACAGCAGCATGTGCCATGAAAAGGATGCTAAAATCTGGCATCATGATTTCTTCTAAAAGTGCCAACGTTGCTAGCAGAAATCAAAATTACTGTGACGAAAGCTTGCCAAGCACGATCTCCAGTGCTGAATCTGCTGATGAAAATATTCTTCTGGATTACGTAACTATCCTTCTCGATAGAATTCGAGAGCCTGAATTACGGTTTTCATAAAACAGCCACTCAAACACTGGTTTGTGGATATTTTGTTCGTGTTGTGGATGAAAGACTAAGATGCGACATGTGTTAGCAACATTTCAATGTCAAATTCATCAACACCACTCATGGAACTAAGCCATAATCAAGATAGAGGAGGCTTTCGCTTTCTAAACAGTCCTTTGTAGGGGTAATAAAACATGTGCAAGAATGTGTTGAAATTGGTGTGCCATACTTTAAGAAATCGAGCCACATATTGAAAACTATGCATAAATACTTGATTTCACACCTTTCATAGAGTGATTTACTGAAGTGTAGTGTCTCAGATCATCAAAAGATAGTTAGCGAAATACTCATAGTGAAATTTGTTAGGCCATTGTTAGCAAATATTGGAAAAAAAGAAACAGAAAATGTGTTCCGATATGTGTGCTATAGTAAACCACTGTCTAGAAAGGTCCTGAAACTGTGAATTATGCCAACAGGATGTGTGTTAGTTCAAATTTAGAAGGTCAACTCAAATGTAATTTTCTTGCATGTTCGTAAAAATAATATTAAAAGCAAAAAAATTGAAATTTTTATGTGTTACCGGATAATTCATACAACTCTTGTACTGTACGTGATTTCATGAAGGGGGTATTAGCTGCTGCCATCTATGATATGGAAAATCGGCAACATAGAGCAGGCAGTTAACAACGAGACGCTAGGCGAAGGTATCCAGACGGCGGTGGTGAAAACTGACATCTGAGTGAGTTACGAGGTTTTTGAATTAATGTAACGATATGATATGATATGATATGATATGATATGATATGATATGATATAAGATATTTTAGTGTCAACAACATCAATATGAATTATGGTGTACGTGCACATTCTTGTTTAAGTTAGGTATTTTTGTAGATTATAATGAACGAAAAATAAAATTAAATATATAATGATTTCAAAAAATAAACATGATGTAGTAATAATTAGGTATTTTTGTACGTTATAATGAGCGAAAAATAAAGTAAAATATATGATTTCAAAAAATAAACATGATATAATAATAATTAATGAAATACTGTAGGTTATGAACGTGTTAATGTATAATTTGGGTTTCAAAATAAAAATGGATAAATAAATATGATACAGATAGCAACAATTAAAATAAGTTATGAATGTGTTAATAAATATGTACAGGTTGCAAGGGGTAAGAGAGTAATAATTAAAATACGAGTAAGTTATAAACGTGTTAATTAATTTATATGGGTTGCAGGGGTAGTGAAGTGCATTCCACAACCTCTTCTACTCAAATCCCATCCTCACCTTCCCGTGGTGCAACCTGTTTTTAACAAACGAAGCTCTGGGGACCAAGTAGCAGCAGTATAACTGTTCCATCAAAAATGAAGTAAATGCCATTTCAGCATGCTGACCTGCCATGGCATGCATAATAGTCCCCTAAGTGGTGAAGAGGGGATATGGGCGGTGGAGTTGTCTGACAATCATCTCGGTTAGGTCATCTGAACCCGCTAACCAACGGCAGGTGTGGTCCTCCAAATGGTTTGGGGGTTGCGTGTAGGTGATATAACAGCCATAACATAAAAATATGGTGCCTACATTAAAATGGTTATTCTTTTTGCTACAGCACTCTTTTACAGTACATTGGAGAGCATGAGCTAATGGCTTTATTGCCAAGAACTCAGCATTGGTTAACATTCCTGCAGTTAGGTCATATCATAACATTATATTTGCCTACAATTTTATTGCTATGCGAAAGTTTGCTAAATCAATACAGAGAGAGGCAGCGAAAAGTTACCGCACTATGCAGGGGATGTTGGGGAACAGATTGTCTGCAATCCATTGCTCGACTCACTGGTAAGCTGTAGCAATGCGAGTGTCGTTCAGTTTCATTATGGTAGGCCTAAAATTCCCGAGTGGTGTTGCATTACTACACTTCTTATTGAACATTATTTGTGTTCGCTATCAGTATGGTGATGTATACTATTGCACAACGGATATTTCTAGTTGAGACATTTCTCCTACAATAAGAAATCATAGGACAGTACCGTTCACAAGTTTCTACATCAGTTCCATAATGCTGCAATGCCTTCAGGACAATACATACAGCGTATTCCGAATCTCACCGGTCCGGTGGCATCAATGACGTCACGTTGCAGCGAAATAAGGAACAAAACTGCTGGAAGGATCGATGCTGTCATGGCGACTGTACAAGTTGTTGTCTGTGCTACGCTAGCAAAATTTTGCGAAATTTTCGTACTGCCATCTCGTTCAAAAAAAAAAAGAGAGCTTAAACAATTTATTTCTTGCAAATCAAGATTTCAGGTATAACTCCCTGTAAAGTTGATTTGAATAATTTCGAGGGAAAAATTGTTCCGGAGCCGGGTATCGAACCCGGGACCTTTGGTTTAACGTACCAACGCTCTACCACTGAGCTACTCGGGAACTCTAACCGACACCGACACAATTTTTCCCTCTATATCCACAGACCTCAAAGTGGGCTGACAACCGTCAAGCAAACAACTTCGAGTGCACACTAACTCCGTGTGACTTAAATTGTGGTTTTCTGTTCACGAACAGTGACGTGTATTATGCAAATCAAGATTTCAGGTATAAGTCACATGGAGTTAGTGTGCACTCGAAGTTGTTTGCTTGACGGTTGTCAGCCCACTTTGAGGTCTGTGGATATAGAGGGAAAAATTGTGTCGGTGTCGGTTAGAGTTCCCGAGTAGCTCAGTGGTAGAGAGTTGGTACGTTAAACCAAAGGTCCCGGGTTCGATACCCGACTCCGGAACAATTTTTCCCTCGAAATTATTCAATTTATTTCTTGAACCGGTAGTAATAACTGGTCCGTTGGCATGTTCGCTCATAAGCCATTAACATATTGTTTTTACGTTGTGCTCATTACAAACAATACAGCAGAACTAAAGCAGAACACATCGCCATGACACAACAGTGCACGATGTTATTCGTCTGCTAATTCCCGCCCTATACAAGAACCAATCAGATTCACTGATGGCGACTGATGGAGACTGCCACCACCTCTGCAAGTTGATGGCACCGGTGCGACACCGGTGGAGCATCAATGACGTCATCGGTGGAATTCGGAACACCGTGATGCCATCGGATTGCTCACCGGTGAGATTCGGAATACGCTCATAATCAAGTTATTTAGAAAATGGTAAGAAATAGGATCTCTTTTAAACAAAAAGAGAGAACCACAGAAGAAGTTATTAACAGAGGAGAAGCTTGCTGATATTCAAATAAGAACTGAAACCAGCCCAAGGAAGTCTTCACGCCGATTGGCACAGGAGTGTGATATTTCACAAATATCGGCATTATGGGGACTGGAAATGCTTCATTTTCATTTTTATAAAATGTCAGTGGTTCATAATTTAACACAACGGCATCCAGCTGTCCTCATAAATTTGTCGGTGGGGAACTTTAAAGGTAAGTGTTCACTACATCGTGTCGCACTCCTCGTACGAATCACACGCAACGGATATTTTAAGTGCAGTGCGTTCACTGTAACGGCTCCACCTCATCGCCTCATTGGATTTCCCTATCAGCTGTTAAAATATGACGTCTACAATATTGACATCGCTGAAACTGAGGAGTTGAAGTTAGGTTTATTAATTATGACTGTTAGCGAATAAGAATTTGTAATTGCTTCATGCATCTTAATTGAAGAGCCAGAAATAAAAGAAATATTAGTTACATAATATATATGTAAGAAATGACTTGATTACTGTAATGGGAACGCCTCAAATTATATAATTATTCGCAATTTTCTACAAGCGAAATAAGTTTTCCATCTGCCATTTTGGCGCGACACTGAACATGGTACAACATAATAGTAACAGTTGACCAATTAAAATTGATTTATTAAAGAAGGCCATGATCACACGCAAGAGAAAAGTTGCTCATCTGAGAAACGTGGACGGATTTGCCGAGAGGCAATGCATGCGATACGATGTAGTGAATGCGATGATGTAACAATTACAGCAAAGATAGTCTTTTTCCGATCCGTGCAATTCGTCCTATGAGTGCGATACAATGTAGTGAACGCTTACCTTAAAACAGAAAGTGTACAAGAACAAACCACATACTCTCGAACCCCTGGAGAATGAAATCAAACGAGTGAAATCTGAAATTTCAGTGGTGGAAATACGAGTGTTTCGGAATTTTTTAACATGATGCAACATTTGTATCGAGAACGCTGGACATAATTTTCAACAGCTTCTATGATGAAAGCTAAGATCTACATCAGTTTTCAACTTCATTCATTCATTAGGTAACTCTTAACTAATAATTTAGACCTACTGTAATGAAACCGAATGCTGCTGCAGCTTACCGGTGAGTCAAGCAATGGATCGCGGGCAATGTGTTCCCCGATGTCCCCTGCATAATGCGGTAATGTTTCGCTGTCCCTCTCTGTTTTTCCACTGATACTGATATAAAAAAATTCCAAACTGCTTTTGTTTTCCTGTTTTAATAATTTAAATCTTTACTATTACTAATACACTTCATTTTATTGATCTTGCTTAATTTTTCGAAATATTGTTCTCTCATTTTTATTTCGTCTTCACTCATTCAACAAGTTCTTGCTCGCTTCCTCTCATTTTCACGCTTCTCCCTTATTTCATTTTTTCCTCTGCTACTATAACATCACTTTTAATTTCACTGTTCGACTTCAGATTCTCCCTTTCTGTAATATTTCTGTTGGTTCTCCTTGCCCCTTATGCTTACATTGATGCTTCTCCTATTCTATCTAACTCCTTATTTATCCTTCATTGCCTCTTCATTCTCTGGATATTTCTTTATTAGATTATAAAACTCTCCCTCTACACACTCATTTATTACACCCTCCATTGGCCTCACAGTACTGGCTCTACTTTGGACGTTTACCTCACCCATCTGTGATTCCTTCCTACTTCTATGTAATTTCACACCACCCTCAACTTGTTCCTTTTCCCTTCACATGCCCCATTTCCCCCACTTATCATCCCCTTACTTTCACACACTTTCTTATTTTGCTCATCACATCCCTATATTCTCTGCACTTGTGCTTCTTATGTCACCCTTCGTTGATACATTCTGTCTTCTACTTGCAGATCCCATCACACTCCACTTGTTACTTCGTCTCATTTCTTCTTTTCACTTCTGTTTCCCTCCTTTCAGTTTGCTGTCCTGGTCAGCAGCAGCTGTTTTCTTGCTTTGTCTTTCATTCCTTCCTGATTACTTCATTTATGCATATTGGGTTGATGCAAAAGTTCGTAGCATTTTCTCGCTGTGACAAAAGTTTTTATTTGTCATGAATACAAGACAGAAATTAATCAATAATACAATCTCCTACATTATCTGTAAGTAGGGACCGGAGTTTTATGTAATATCAAGGTGTGAAATATGTACATATTTATGTAAGAAAAATAAGCTGAATATGTACCAAAATATGTAAAATCATGAAAATATTTAATATCAATATGTGGCAGGTATAGGATAGGTAAGACTCTCCAGTTGTGATTTCATAGAGCACCCGACTTTTTTACCGCATACTTGACACATTGCAATTTTTTCAACTGCAGTGAAACCTTCGTCCATCACAATCCATGATTTTATTTTTGTCGTTAGGGTTGAAGATACAGGGGCCTTTTTAGTTAGTTAAAAGCAGTAGATAAACTCACTTGCACTTTATACTGTAGTACTAAAACTAGAGAACTGAGTGAAATGAATGACACAACAGAACTGCAAGCACCGTTTCGCTTTACTGGATTAGGAGAGAATAAGAGGAGATGTGGGACACATGCATTTTAGCTGCTCCCTGTAAGAAACAAAGTACCTACTAAAACCTCAAACTATAGGCATTTACAAACTGTTGTTTGCCTGGAACTAAGGATGTTATGTTTCGTGCCGAAATATATCTTTTCTTGGGTAGGTAAAAAGGCTTTTTAAATCTGTGTATTTCAAATTGTAAACTTCTCTAACAGAAGTTTTTTTTTTTTTTTCCTTTTAGACAAGTAAAAATGAATAAACCCCCTAAATATGTAGATTTATGTAATATCAAGCCACAATATGTAATGTGGGGTAAATATGTAAAAATATGTAGTATCAAATTTGATTATAGTAATGGTAATTACAAGATTCGCAAAGATTTGTTATTTATATACGGTTAGGTTGAAAGGAATATAATATTTAAGTACATAAAAATCCGGTCCCTATCTATAACTCTCTACCAACGCTGGGGTAGTTTTTTGATTCTGGATCTGAAGAAATCTGCTGGTTTGGAGTTAAAGAAGTCGTCAAGTCAAGTTTGTAAAGCATCTTCGTTAAAGAAGTTCCTTCAAATCTGTTCGATAGAGAATGGAAAAGGTGGAAATCTGAGGTCGCAAGATCACGAGAATATGGGGGATGTGGAAACATCTCCCAACCAACTTCCTTTCGTCATGTTAGCAGAGTGTGAGCGTGCATTATCATGTTGCAGCAGCACTTGATGCAGTCTTCCCAGTCGTTTTTCTTCAATTGCGGCCACAAGGCACCTGAGTTGTTGGCAATAAATGTCAGCAGTTATGGTTACATTTCTGGGAAAAAATTCGTAGTACACGATTTCTTCTTTATCCCATCAGACATATAACATCATCTTCTGTAGATGGACACCTACTTTTGTAGGGACTGTTGTCTTTTTGTTAGGGCTCAGTCCTTCCTTTCAATTTTTCTTAATGTTGACATAAAGGCACCATTTTTCGTCACCAGTAGCAATCTTGAATAGATGTTGTTCACGAACTAACAGATGACGAGCAACCAGTGAAAAACAAAAGGCAACCTGCTGATTTCTGCCACTTAAAGTGTGCGGTATCCATACACCCGAATTTTTAACCTTGCCTATGGGATGGTTGATTCTTCACAATTCGTCACATCTGCCAATTCTCGGGTTGATGAGGTGGATCATCATGGATTAAAGCATTGAGCAGGTCTTCATCAAAGCCTGATGGTCTTCCTGAACATGGCATATCACTCACATCAAAGTGGTCTTCGACAGAACCATTTTTTTGCAGTTCCTTCTCGATGGCATTCTTCCTGTACATGGCATAAATGTTCCAAGGTGCATTTGCCACCTTTGTTTCTCTATTAAACTCAAATAGGAGAATATGTTGGAAGGATTTTTTTTTCCACTTGACATTCCATCTTCTTTGGCCCACAAACAGCACAAACTTTCTTCAAAGCACAAAATTCAAGGCATAACACTCCAAATAATAAAATGAAATATGACAAATGATAAACTATCTCCTAACACTGCAGTGTTGTGGTGAACAAAAATGCTATGAACTTATGCATCAACCTAATATTTTGGCTAGTATTCCATTAACATAATCTTCATGATAATCCATTGTATCAGTACATTTCACTGCTTTCCAAGAGGTGTAACGCCTGTAGCTGAGAACATCTTCGAGTTGATCCATGTCTGAGTAATACTGCAACATACTGATAGTAAATATATTCACTAATACTGCCGATATCATCACAAGACTCATACAGCAAACGAAATTATGCCCACACTTTATATTTAGATAAACTTATATAAGTAATTGGAATGTTTACTTACGTATCTTTCTAGAAATTACAGAAAATTATATCCCCCAGCATTTATAAAAGCTTCACCAACTTTGTAATAAATTCTCAGACACTCACATTACATTTCGTCTTGTGTAATTTTCTGAATTACACCAAGAATTAAATTTTACAAGGCTCTCAACGTGTGCAGATTACCTGTATATACTTCCTGCTTCAGAGTTTCTCAGAGATAAAAGTCTTAAACGATACAAGGTGGTCATAGTCATCTGCTAAGTTTCGATCCCAGAAGACATTTCATATAATTTAATCTCTAAGCCTTTTCATTTACTTGTTTCTGTAAACTCAGCATACAAGTCTGTAACATTTCTTTTGTTAACATAACATATTACAGTAAAATCCCTCGAAACCTGCAATACCAAAATAATGACACTTTTGATTTGGGGGGGGGGGGGGGAATTAAATCTGCTGCATTCACATCCTGGGCCGTCAATGTTGCCACATTAGGAAGTTCGCACCAACTTTCATATTCAGTGAATATTGGAACCTAAAATTAGTGTATTATTTGTGTTGTGAGATATTCAGGGGCACCATAAAACAGTGAATAAAATACGTCGAAGTAGCTAAATAAAACTATTGTAATTCGGGGAAAAGTCGTTGTTTAAATATGTAAATCGTGAAAAAAAGTAGGTACTTAAAACATGTATATAGTAAAAAAAAGAATTTTACATGGAAATCTCTTTATTGATGACCGAATTCAGTAGAACTTCAGTAATTCAATTTTGTCATTAGCATGGGACAGTTCTATTAAAATTTATCCCAGAGAGAATTTCTGCTGACAAGGAAATGCCGAACTTGACGAGCAAACCGATATCAATAAGCCTAGATGGAGAAAAGTGTCACATGAATATAAAAAACAATAGGCCTATGTGCATTTGCTCACTATGACAGGCCACTTGGCTACCGAATTATCAAAATACATTATTCCTTAGTCATAAATATCTTTTACACACTTATTCTTTTTGTGTTATGCTGTCCTGTGTCTGTGTGAAAGAGTGAAGAACTATTCGCTCTCTCACGTTACTCTTCAATATTCTTCAGAACTCTAACCCTAGCTACTTAGTTTCTCGTTTTCAACATTTGTCCTCATATCACGAAATAGATACTTGCTCACAACACCATATCACATTCTCCATTCTTAAACACAGAACATCCTTCTACTCTTCATCTTTCACAGTCTCTGTAGCTCATCTCTGGAACTCTCTACCACCACATATCAGAGACTGCCGGACATTATCTAGTTTCATGAAATAAACTAAGATTGCACTTCTCAAATTCAGATTCCTTTCAATTATAAGCCCTTTTCTCTGCTATAATTTTGTAAAAAATATATATATTTCTTTTTCTACTCAAACCAAGAAATGGATTCGGAACACCTCAAAATCTGTGCTTCAGTGGCTGACCATGATAATATCTTTGAAAAATATTGGAGTACAAAAGGTCAAATGACTTTATTGTCAAGCGCCTGGCATTAGAAAACAACAACAACATATTTATTTTTCTTTCTTTTCCTTTTTTTGTTCTCTTGATCACCAGATGAAATTATTATCACACCCTTTTCATTGCGGATTTTATTTAAATTTCGTATTTTCTTTTTTTTTTATTATTATTCTATTACATTCCATTATTGTATTCTTCCTTATGTTTTCCCTGTAAATTATTTGTAGGCCTACTGAGTTGCTTTTATTATATTCCAATCTTTAGATTCGTATATTACTTTCTTTTTTTATTACGGTATTATTTTCATACTGTTTAGTGTCGATTTTGTTATGTTATTATTTTTTGTAATATGTTAGTATTCTGTTTTTTAACTTCTTGTTAAATTTCACTGCTTGTATACTTTGTGACCTGGTACACTGTAAGAGAAGGCCCTATGGCCTTAAGTCTGCCAGTATAAATAAATAAATAAATAAATAATAATAATTATTATTATTATTATTATTATTATTAACGAACCTAAGTATTGCACATGCACAACACACAGATTTTCATTTTTTTTACAGCTGAGCAGTCATGCTTTCCACATGATAAAAGATGAAAGACAAACCCATTAATTTCGTACTTATTTTGAATGTTTATTGTCGAAAATAAAATGATGGAATTTCACGACTGATAAATGCACAAATCTAGGTTTATAAAAAAAACTGCCAAATTCGCAAAGAGAAAAACGAGCAAAATTCGAGGCAAAGCATGATGGTAAAATGTGTCCACTGAACGAGTCTCGTTCATAATATAAAAATTTTAACTCTCTGTCTCAATTAGCAGAAATTCGTGCAATAGTAATATGCGTTACAAGAGCGGTATGTTGACGTTTTCATGTTCGAGGAAAAGATTGAAAAAGCGAAACGTAGTTGAGCTTTTTTCATTTCCGAGAACATGAAAACAAACATACCGCTCGTGTATCGTACATTATTTTGTGCGAAGATCGTTTATTACATACCTGAAAGAGGAATTTCTAATTAGTTGCAATGAAATCTCCATCTTGGTTTCTGTTCAATGACGGCAACTTTGGAAAACAAATATATCTATCTTCAACATTGTTCCTATAAAATGTTTTCTGTGTTTACTCCAGCAGGCCGTGATATACGGCTGTCTTTTTTTTCCCCCAGTCTATGATGAGTCTGGAATCTTGTTGATTTTTTCACGGCTTCCTTAATGTTACTTGCATTACAAATGCAGTAACTTTTGTGGTGTTGTAGAGTTTACTTAATTTTTGCAAATATTTAAAAACAGTGCAATTTAGGTGAAATTGCAGTTGTAAGTTTCCAATTTATAATTATTATTATATTGAACGTCTTTAAAAATAATATGTTAAAAGCCTAAAGCAGTAAAATGAATATTACGCTTAAGCGGTAAGAATAGGGAAATTGTTATGTGTTTTACGTTGGGAATACTGAATGTGGTATTTCACACTTACTGTGTATTGGTTTTGTGCGGAAAGCAAGCAAATACGCACGATCTCGCACAAAAGTAATTCACAAAAGTCGGTTGTCCGTAGTGATGTGTTTTATTAAAAAAAATGCACACAGCTTTTATGTTATTTAGTTATGATCAAGTAATTGAGAAATAAGCTCCACATGGCTGCAGTTTTTACAGTTGGGATCATAAAATACCAACAAATAATTTGTTTAAATGTCTACTTAATTATCCGACAAAATGGTTCTTTTCAATATTAAATTTGGCTCAAATTGACTAGACAGTTTTACTTTTGGTGTTCCAAATAAGTACTTTAGTATGATTCTTGGCATCTCTCAATGCAGTCCCTACCCGGAGATCCGATTGAGGGACTATTTTACCTCTGGAAAATTTTACACTGAGGGACTCCATGAATCATAAACAGTGAAAAATATAGTGGGACTGCGTTGGTGTTAATGCAGCTTTTGTGGGTATCTCTTTGTTACTTGTTAGCTTAAACAACAAGTTTAAGCCCCCTCACCACGACAAGGTGAGTACCCACGAGAGGGTACTGATCAAAATACCCCTCATTTCTCGTGAAAAACAACAACTGAATAGACTACAGTGGACTATAGTGGACTTTATGTTGTCAGCAAACAGCTGGATACATTAAGAAGATTGATTGATCCGACAAAATCTCGTATCTACAACTAGCCTGGTCCCTTGGTGCCGGTTAAGAGGGATTCTACTGAATTTGCAACTACAATTACATCTTTTGGGCGCAGTTCATATACTGGCAGCTGTAAATATGTCAGATTCATTACCTTTTCGACTTCATCGTCGAAGTGGTCCTCTGCCTGTGTGTCTTTCTTGGCGCGCTCCATGAGGGTGGCTCTCTTTGCTGCGAGGTACAGTGACCTCTTGATGCGGACGTAGAACACCTCCGTGATGGCACGCACCGTGTAGTCGGGGATGAAGGTGTGCCGCAGCATCGCATCCAGGTTCACAGACTGCAGGCTGCCCATGTTCTGGGGCGTAGGGGAAGTAGGGGAGTCCACTGAAATGCCATAACATCACTTCAAGTGAGGGTCTCTCGCAGGGTTGGCATGATTTTTCCCGACCCGAAAGGCCAGTGGGTTGTTTTAAAAGTTTACATAAAAAAGTATTCTAATAAAAGTGCAAATAGTATAAAATCTTTCTTTATTAACAATTCCAATAATTTTTATTATTTTATACTGTGCAAATCATTATTAAGTAGGTGCCTATTTTATAATAGTATACCAATAGCTACCAAATTTAATTTATTATTGTAAGCAATATTAAAATACCTGAATTAATTATTATTTGTTTAATAATTATTTGAACAATCCACGAAAAATTCTTAGAATTTACAGAGTACTAGTCAATGTAATAATTAAATTATATTTTGGCACCCGTCTGAAACGTTCCGGTCACATCAGGGGGTTGCGCACGCATCTGGCGAGAAGGAAGGTGCGGAGAAACGGAAACACGAACCCCTGACGCTAGTAGCTGTACGGAACAAGGTGGGTGAAAAGCTACTGTGGCTGGGCGGAAGTAAGGAAGCATCTGGGAGCGGATTGTTGTGGAGGTCCAGAAGCTTCGTGACACAGAACATTCTAGATGTTCGTGGTAAATAAATAACATCGTGAGTTGCTGACGAAAGTCAGTTAGTCTTCAGTCAGCTTTTAAGTCTTGTCTTGGACAGCGGCGACGTATCCAGAGGATCTGAGTTCGACGTGCAGGGAACTTGAGTGAGTCCGTGACTGTGGCAGTGTCCAGGCGAGTGCGACGTATCCAGAGGATCTGAGTTCGACGTGCAGGGAACTTGAGTGAGTCCGTGACTGTGGCAGTATCCATGCGAGTGCGACGTATCAGGATCTGAGTTCGACATGCAGGGAACTTGAGTGAGTCCGTGACTGTGGCAGTGTCCAGGCGAGTGCGACGTATCAGGATCTGAGTTTGACGTGCAGGGAACTTGAGTGAGTCCGTGACTGTGGCAGTGTCCAGGCGAGTGCGACGTATCAGGATCTGAGTTCGACGTGCAGGGAACTTGAGTGAGTCCGTAAATGTGGCAGTGTCCAGGCGAGGGCGACGCGTCCGGAAGACCTGAGTTCGATGTGCAGTGAACTTGAACAGTGAGCTAGAAGAACTAGCCAAGGCAAGCGGACTGTGAACTGAGAACTGACAGTTTTGTTTTGCACATAGTGCTTTGTGAACATTAATTGAAATTAGGAGTACATTGTTGTTCTTCTCAATAGTACACGTATCTCGTCATTATCGCTATGTCGAGTGCAATAACGATTACTGTGTTGCTGTGTTGAGTGAAATACCCATTGTTGTAGGGTGAACTATTAGAAATGAAAGTCACATTGTTGGCAGGTGGGGTGGTTAAATGTAGAATAAAACATTACAATATTAATGGAATAACAGATATTTCAAACAAGTTTGCAAAAAAGAATGGGTTTGGGTAGGCCTATAAAATTTAAAAGTCTTAAAATTCATATAGGCCTACATATATTTAAAAAATGTTTATCTAAAAACTAAAATTAATTTTTACTCACATATTTACATGGATAAATGTAAATAACGGTTATTTTTTTTAACCCGAAAAACTCCCTTGGACAGAAGGTTTTTATTAACTCTGGTCTCTCGCCATACATTGGGTGATATTAATAAAACAGATAAAAATTAAAGTTCTACAAGAATTTGAGAATTCTTCAAATTCTTATTAATAAACTTCTTAAGGAATTCTCCAGGCTGGAGTCTGCATCAGTAACATGGAGAAAACTCAGTTTCTTACGAATAAAGTGAAGTCAGTTCTCAGAGTTTGAAGATAATCTTAAAAAATTTGAAGTCACTCACTTATAGACTCAAAATCAACGAGTTAAGTAGTGAATACTTGATATGGCTGCATTGATGGATATTCCTCACATGTAAGTATATAAGGAATGCAGGGAGTCTTCTCTAGAGAACTGTAATCATCTTTATATATTTTCAAAATATATCATTTCTTGGGTGAATTACACGAAACTATGCTGCATTCCACAATGCCTGAGAGGCAAAGTAAACATTGCTGGCAGAGAAAGGGAAAAGGGTGGCTACTGTGGTCAACCTAGATCGGCCTCCTATGGTGCACCCTCGGCAACAACTGTAGGTAAACAGGTCTACATATGGATGAATGACGAATGTAAGTATCCGCCATTAGGAACAAAAGAAAATATTCTGTCTGTAATTTGAAACAGAAGTTCATATTTTTATAGGGTGCATATTAAATAATTTAATTTGGTGACGCCTTTTAAATAACAGTGCACGAAAATAAATAATAAACGGTAACATGCGCGACATGATAAAGGATATAAACAAAGAAAGAAGAGAAGGAAAAACAAAGAAATGAAAGATGATAGGATGAGAGAAATGAAGGAATCAATGAGGGGAGGAGAGAAAGAATGAAAAAAGAAAACCAAGCAGAAAGAGAGAGAGAGAGAGAGAAGGAAACAAAAATACAGTGAAACCTCTCATTTACGGATATCAAAGGGACGTAACAATCTATCCGCATCTGGGAGGTGTCCTTTATTGGGAGGGAGGCTTCCCAATCTAACAGTAAATTTATAATATGCATTATGTATCCCTTCACGCTTTAAATGAAATGTATTACTGTAGTTTAATTCTAAATACAGTCTACATTACTACAATAAATTCCTTGTAACTTTGAACTACAGTAGATAAGACCGAAAAAGAAAAATACAGTACTGTGCCATGCAATTTTATTTTACGTATACAGTTATGCAGTACTGTAATTTACAGTTTCCAACTAAACTTTACGTTCAGGTGCCATGTCTCTCTCGAAACAGAACAACTGACTGAAGTGAAGAGAATAATCCTACTAACCCTATCATGTGTCGAATACAATTTCACGATCGCGGAAACCTTGGACTCATCAGACAGGTTAAATTTTATGACTTTATTTATCCACCCTCTTCCAGCTAACAAGGAGTAGCCGGCTGGGTTAGTGGTAACCTACGAGACCCTTATTGTCTTCTTTCATGTTAAGGAATTTCTGTACAGTTCTCAAAACTAAATTTTTCATTTTTGTAAAACATTAGGTCTTGAAATCCAAGTTCTGTTCGCAGTCAGGAGGTAAAGCAAGCTTTAGGACTGTGAAACAGCTGTCCGTGTCCATGTCTGAGAGTGTCCATAAACGAGAGTTAAATTTATCATAATTTCTATATTATTTCAGTTGGGATATAAAAATCTGTCCGTATTTGAGGAGTGTCCATATCTTGGGGGTGTCCGTAAAGAGAGGTTTTACTGTATATCAATAAAGAGAAAACAAACAATATGAAAAAGAACAAAGAAAGGAATGGGTAAGAGAACGAAAATTAGGACAAGACACAGAAATATAGAAATATAGAAATAAGGAGAGGAAGTGAGAGAGAATAGGATGAGTCACGCCTATTGCAACCAGAAACATCTACTGCGCATATTAGAGATGCTGAAACTTACCCACACCAATGTTTTGTATGAGAGCTTGAGTTCCGAAGTACGTGAACGGCCCACTCTCAAAGATCATGTTTTCCTTCCCCACAGTAACCTCAACACGACCCTCCAGGATCAACACAAAGTAGTCCACTGCCTTGCCCTGTAACACATAATATGTACCATATAGCAGGGTGACCAACTTCTGATCATAAAAATATGGGATACTTAGTCACGACAAATTTTAGCGCAATTTTTTAGGGGTGTGAAGCCTGGACTCATTGATGGAATGGTTTATATTTTCCGTACAAAACTATCAGTTTAACAGTATTTCAACAAATGGTTTTACTGTTTGAATTTTAAGTATATATTAATCATCAGATGACTGAAAACAAGTAATGATCTCTTAGTAATTTAGCAATTACTTCTGATGAGAAAAATTAGTTAAATGATAACATTATCTTGTCAAGATAAAATTATTCATATTATTTAGTTCATAATTTTGAATATTGAGTACAATATTATCTAAAAATACATTGTTTCTTAGTTTTAACCTGTTTACATTTATATATTATTTTAATGTACCGAAGTACATATGATATTTCCATGCAGATATTCTGCGTCATCATACGATGAAAGAGTAATGGAACGGAGAAAATTCTCTCCGGCGCCGGGATTTGAACCCGGGTTTTCAGCTCTACGTGCTGATGCTTTATCCACTAAGCCACACCGGATACCCACCCCGGCGTCAGACAGAATCGTCTCAGATTAAGTTCCAACTCTTGGGTTCCCTCTAGTGGCCGCCCTCTGCACTACGTCACAGATGTCTATGAACGTAGGTCTGAAGTCCACACATGTGCTGAGGTGCACTCGTTATGAGTGACTAGTTGGCCGGGATCCGACGTATGATGATGCAGAATATCTGCATGGAAATATCATATGTACTTCGGTACATTAAAATAATATATATGATATGCGAAAGACGGCGCTTATTCCGTCGGATCCCAGCCAACTAGTCACTCATAATGAGTGCACCTCAGCACATGTGTGGACTTTAGTCCTACGTTCATAGACATCTATGACGTAGTGCACAGGGTGGCCACTAGAGGGAACCCAAGAGTTGGAACTTAATCTGAGACGATTCTGTCCAACGCCGGGGTGGGTATCCGGTGTGGCTTAGTGGATAAAGCATCAGCACGTAGAGCTGAAAACCCGGGTTCAAATCCCGACGCCAGAGAGAATTTTTCTCCGTTCCATTACTCTTTCATCTGTTTATATTTGCCAACAAGATGCTGCAAAAACATTTAATTCGTTACAATGCTACGCAAATTGGAAAAAAAGGAAAGGAAATCTTTACAATCATATGTGTACAGTAACACCAAATATTACAGGATTATCGGAATTTAATTATATTGATTGATACACACTAAACTATCGATATTAATGTCAGTGTATATATACTTATATTTCGCGGGTATTATTATTAGACAAGAAGCAAATTCTATCATTATGCAACGAAATATATGAAAAGGCGAATGGCCTGAAGATTTTACGGAGACAGTGTTGATTCCAATACCGAAGAAAAATAATGCCAAGAAATGTAAGGAGTTCAGGACCATCAGTCTAATATCGCACTCGGCGAAGATTCTCCTGCGAATATTGAATCGACTGATCTTTTACCTATTCCTTTAGGAAATATTTTTCTTATATAAAAATTTTTAGAAAATTTAATATTGAAGGTAACGATTAAGAAAAAAAATTTTCTTGAAGGAACAGGCAAAAGATTCTGTAAAAAATTCTAGACTATGTGTTGATGTAGGTCTTTAAAACATTCCAGTAAAAGATTCATGCAGATATTCAATTAATTGTATATTTTATTATGTAAATGCTTTACAGTTGTAAAAAAATATACAAATTTGATATTATCTTTACAGGTAATTATTAGCTAATTTAATATTCTGAATAGTGTTTTATAAAGTGTAATGTATGTACATTCAGTATGAAGAGTTTTGTTCATTTAGCTTTTATAGTAGCAGAGATATAAAAAAAATGAATTTCACTAAATTTTTACAGGCCAATGATGTACCTCCCCCTTTAAGCTTATTCAAGGAATTTCCTTGCATGTAATGTAATTGGTCTTGATACTGTTGTAATGAATATTTACATTTAAAATTTGCACCTTTGTCGCACTTTTTCCAACTAAATTAAGGTACCTTTTTTTTTTTGCACCTTTTTGGCCAAAATTTTGCACCTAGAATTCCTAGCCCTATTTATACAGTATTAAATTTCACAGTGCTTGCACAGGCCCATTCATGTAGATTACATCACTACATAACCTGGGTAACTTTTCAAAACTAAATTTCCCTTATTTCTCAAAAAATTTTTAACTTGAAAATAACGGATTTTGCATATAGACTATGCTATAGGCTATGCATATACAAAATCCGCGTCCTTTAATTATTTTGTAAAACGCTTGAGTGATTTTTAATTTTGAGGTTTGATATACAGAGTACTATGAAGATACATATTACTCAAGTCTATGACATCATTGAGAAAAAAAAACGTTTATATTAATACGGCTCTAATATCCCAAACAGCATAATGGAGAGTGTCGATGATCTAAGCTATCTGCACATGCTCAGATCTTCCAATTGCGTGGTGTTTATTTATTTTTTTACTTGGTTGTTTAACGACGCTATATAAACTACAAGGTTATTTAGCGTCAATGAAAAATTAGTGATAGCGAGATGATATTTGGCGAGGTGAGGCCGAGAATTCGCCATAGATTACCTGACATTTGGCTTATGGTTGGGGAAAACCTCGGAAAAACCCAACCAGGTAATCAGCCCAAGTGGGAATCGAACCCGGGCCTGAGCGCAACTCCTGATCGGCAGGCAAGTGCCTTAGCCAACTGAGCTATACCAGTGCCGCTTGGTGTTTATTGGACGATTAAATACAATAATGCAATTTAACTGTTGAATAATTCGACTGTTTCTTTATTATAGAACAATTCAATAGATTTCAATAATTGAATTTGTTGATAGTGTTCGTTATAGTACACACTCCCTTCCATGCGCAAACAGAAGTGGAGGCCACCAACCCGAAACAATCACTCCTGTTGCAATTTTGCATTTTGAGAATAACATTACAGTGAACCTGACTTGAAGCTGGGTTGTGCCTACGCAGTGTTATTATATACAGCCATGCTCTACGATCAGCTGAATAATACGCAATTCATATGCATGCTTATGGGTGAAATGATGTAGAAGTGTTTTTTTTCTATTTGGTTTGAATGTAGTTTTGTGCAAGATACAAACACATAAAAAATAATGTTTATTATTTTATGCTCTGTGATTTAAAATAATTACACAAATGCTTATTTGTTCTAAAAAAAAGTTACAGAGGGGAAGGGGGACAAAGCTTATCATAGTTTCTAGTGCAAATTCGCATTTCCTTCATTAATTAACTAGTACTTTTGCAAGAGATTTTCTTTTCTTTTTTCATAGATATTTTGTACTTTTTTTTTTTTCACAATTAATACAGAGTCATTTCATTGTTACGGGTGTGACAAATATTTAGTTATATTGACTTAAAGACTTAAGATTATGTCAATTTCTTATCTTGTAGGCAGTTGAAAAAGCTATGTAGTTACCTAGTTTTTAATCCATAAGTATGAAATCCAAATCTTTTATCTAAGAAAAGAGGAAAGGGAAGGCTAAATGTTACGGCTGTGACAAATTTTCCATTTGCATTGCACATTCAAGTAGTTCATTCAGTAACTCTGCTAACTGATAAGTTCTGAAAGAGTAGGACTTTTTTCTGTATCTGTAAGATTTTTAGAACAATTTTTTTTTTTTACATTTGGATTTGCGTTTGACCAAGGACATATAGAATATTTATTACATGTTACGGGTGTGACAGAATAGTTAAAATATATAAATTTCAACTATTTTATTACTATTTTCTTCAAACTTCTGGAAATACAACTAATTAAAGATATAAAAGGAAACAAATGCAATCACGAAGTTTTACTGTTTGATTTTACTGTGAAAATTAACCATTTTCAAACAAAAACAAACCATCCACGCTTATTTTTTTTAGATACAAGACCAGTTGACATGGAACGACCCTACAATGATAACTAGTACACTTGTTTTCATAATATTAACAACGTTTATGCTGTCATTAATGGAAGCTGGATCCACGTTCAAGTGAAATTATTATTTTGCTTAAAATGATCCTAAGAATGCAAGTGATGAAGAAATGTAACTTATTGAAATCACTCTGTATCTATTAGCTGAATACTGGTAAAGAACGTGTCATGAAAAATCAAAGTTCTCTATTGATAAATTCATTCAATATAAGTGATGTAATATTAACATTAATAAGAACAAAATCGTTTTTCAAATGTTTATTTGAGCTCTTGAAAACGAATCTTATGACTGCTTTCTTTTGAGAAAAGCGAAGCAAGCATCAACTGACCACCTTTTACTACAAGTTATTTGCTGTTTTTTCTCTCGTGAACATTTTCCTGTACAAAGTCAGTACATTTCATTAATGGTTGTTAACCTACTATGGCATTGTTATCCCATAACTAATATAAATACACTGTAAACTGGGGAGTGAGATCAAATTTAATGGCACAACTATTTTTCTTGAGTATCTGATATTGCAAATAAAAAGCGACATCCAAAAATAATGTATTACATCTTACACAGTTTATTAATTAAGGCACTCGAAAACCAAGTACAAAGAGTCAAGTGCTAGTTTTCACTTACTGAGAATTTCCTGTTACTGATAGTGGCCCACACAGGTAATTTTTCTCAAGCTTGGCATCATAAGATGGCCCTCATCTGGCATTTTTCATAGCACCAGTTCTAATATTATTAGATTGGGAAATTTCTGTAATCCAGGAAAAGACTGATGTTACATTTTGATACCTTAAATTTAATGTTAGATATAACCCTAGTCTTTAAAGGAAACACGACAGGAGACAAGTTTCACAAACTATAATTAAAAATTCAAACTGGAGCAGAAAGTTGAAACAAATTTTTGCTTATAAAAACAGGGCATATCTTAAGAGCAGACTTATCCGAAATTAACACTTGGTAGTTACAACAAGAGATGGAAGTTAATACATAAACGTATTCTGATGATAATGACGATCACAAATTTGGAAGAAGGAGAAACATGGGAAAAGAAATTATATTCAATGATTTGTAATAATCTGGGCATGCTATTTTACAACCACTATTGGTTTTTCATTTTTTTTGGATGGTTTCCGAAAAGGAAGCAAGCCTCTTGGGGTAAACTGTGTACTTGTACGTCTCTATGATAATCTTCTGTGATAACGTTTTGAGTATGAACTGATATGCCATTTAATGTACGTCAACAATGACTCAAGTCTGTGTCTTCAAATTAGAAGCTGAGAGAAATGATAGTGGATCAAAAACTCTATTACATTATAATAAAATGAAGAATTTAATGACATATTGGATTCCACTAGCAACATAATGTGAAATTATGTAAGTATGTGTGTGTGCATACATTACACATACTAGATGTTTCCATCATATCAGTTGTTAAAACATTTTTCGTTAAGTGATTGCTCACTGGCGACGTAAGTAGTGGAAATACTGAACTAACACTTACTACAGGCTGTAACAATATTGTACATGGATAAATCAATACTAGAGCTCAAAACCAAGGTAACTTTTCTGATATTCAAACAATGGTAGCGATGTAAAACTACCGTTTTTTTGGCTACTAATTTAAAAACAATTATTGCTCGTGCTTTATTGACATGAGCTACAAAATGAGCAGTAGTAAATAATTGACATTATTATGATAGTAAACTCGTTTCCCAAAAAATGCGACGACTTTCGAAACAGTGTTACCAAATCAATATAAACATGTTAGTGGCAACTGGAGCTTTCAGAAGCCAAATTTAGTCTAAGATTTTCGTATAAATTAATTAAGTGGCTAGGGTAAATCTTAAAAATAAAATTTATCACAAAATTCACTTCGAAAGTTCACCTATATTTGGGCCGATAGCAGCATCAGTTCTGTCAACTCATTTTTGTATAAAAAATTTCAGAAGCTTTCCAATTTTGGCAGCTTTCATTTTTATTTCAGTGAAAATAATCAGTTCGGTTTCTGACTGCACTAATTCGCTTTGAAAGTTGAACCCTGTGATTCATAAGAGTGGGTTGTTGAAGTTTAGAGTTAAATTAAAATACATATATATTCGCCTATTGAGGTTACTCGATTTTTGCGTCATTTATCCCAGCAGTAATCGAAACACAGTTCTCGATACACTAATGTTTGCCAACGATCAGGTTATTATCACTCAAACAGAGGAAGCTTTACAAAGAGCCATTTATAATTTGCAAATAATCGCCTCAGATTTCAATATGGAAATCTCAAAAGAGAAAACGAAAGTCATGGCATTTTCGGGAGAGAATCCAATTCCAAGTAAGATCACGATAAATAATACTTTAATTGAACGTGTTCATTCATTTAACTATTTAGGTTATAACCTCTCTTACATCACTGATGAAGATATGTCAAACAAAATATCTAAATTTATAAAAATCACTGGCGTAATTAACACCGTCTTCAAATCATCCCATGTTCAGAAACATACAAGGCTAAAGGTATATAAAACACTAGCTCGACCGGTCCTCACTTACGGTAGCGAGGCATGGACAATCAGAAAAGCTGATGAGCCAAGGCTGACGACAGCTGAAATGAGGTTCATGAGACGAACAGCGGGATGCTCTTTGCTGGAACACCGTAAAAATGTGGACATATTGCAGCAACTAAAAATGGATCCTATAGTTAATTTTGTTCAACAATATCGCCTTCAGTGGAAAAAACATGTCGAAAGGATGGATCGCACTAGATGGCCTAAACAGATTCTTACTTACGTACCAAGAGGAAAGAGGAAATTGGGAAAACCACGCAAGCACTTGCATGAGACCGTAACAGATCCTGTAGGGTCTAATACGTGACGGATATGATGATGATCCCAGCAGTAACATGCCATTTGTAGACTTTTTGTCACAGAGTATTGGCCTCAGTGCACTGTGGGAGTTACTCTACGGGCCACTAATATAATGATTAGGGTTGTAATGTTGGGGACCGATAGGGTGCGTTACGATGGTTTCAAGTTGACTATCTGTTTACCATCAATATTGTAGCATGCGTAAACAGTGTACCTGCTGAAGATTAAAGGTTCTCAGGCGCATATTTTTCCAGCGAAATTTGGTGAGTGCTTTGAAGTGAACGACGGGAACATTACATATAAATTATGTAATACAAACAAGCTGGCTGCACGGCAGTTGCTCAATCCCGCTGCCACCTAGCGGCCAAAGAATAAACCAGTACTTATCACTGGAATGCTCTGTAGCTATGAAGCAAGGTATGAATACCATGGAATGTAAATAAATACAATACAATATAAGCCAAATCAGGCATCAATACCCCAGGAAGTACATTTTGTCTCCTGAGGAGATCCAGGGAATCAAACCCAGCAGCATTGTGAAGCTGGTCACCCACTGCAGTCTCCTGGATTTATTTCTAGCTTATGAGGCGCACAATGGACTTTTCATGCCTAAGTGCTTTCGTATATGTGTATGCTATTGTTTAGAAAGGAGAAAGAGATGATAAAAACTGTATGTGTAGCCTTATAGCACTTTAAAAATATTAGGTTCTTCCAACAACAGTCAGTAACCGTCCGCAACCATTGTGAGCATGCACAGTACAGAAAAGGCATTCCAACGTATTCGTCCAAACCAGTTCTGAACTGGAAGCATGTACTTCAGTCAGGCGTTCCAACAAACTTTAGACAAGAATCCGGAACGATCGGAAGTAATTGGCTGATTGAGACATCACAACTAAAAGGTTAAGATGGAAGGTGACAGTGCTGTTCTTGAGTTGGAATCCAGTGCAGATGAATAATAAAATTAAGTAGACATGTCATTTTTCGCCAAAAAGAAAGAAAATAAAAAATATTTCGGTAATGACATAATTAATTATATTTTCAATATGCAACTAGATTAAAATTATAATAAATAAATATATAAAATATTTGAAAAAAAAAAACTATTTTTAAAGATGAAAGAGTCTACCTTCCTTGTTTTTTATTATCTTTTTATATAAAATTATCTATTTCTTTTACCTTCTTAAAGAAAATTATCTAAATAAATTATATTTTCTGCAATTTGAATTAGCTGGGAAACAATATTAATTATGGAGCCTGTTGTCAGACAAAGATTCTCATAGTTCTAGCAACTCTGGATTTAGTACGCAATGATCTGAGAAAGTGTTCCAACATCATCCAGTTGTTTCAACCTCTTAGCAGATACTCAACCAGCGCATATGCATAAGATGGTACAGGATCCGTACAAGAACTTATTCATGAACAGCTTGTCGGAACGAATCTATTATATCAACAATTAGCATTCTATGCGATTGAAAAGGTCAAAGAGGACTTCCCTCTGCAACCTAGAAACCACAAGTGGGAAATCAAGTGACTGTTTTGTCATGCACGTGCAAAATATAAAGTCTCTCATACTTAAGGCTAATAGAATAAAGGACAACTATTGTGCAATATATACACAGCAAAGTATCTGATTTACAAATTTATCATACAAAACAATAATTACCGTACAGTTTGGCAGTAATCAAATTAATTAAAATAAAAATTAGGGAAAAAAAAAAGTCAGACCATTGGTGACGGATGTAGAAATAAAAAAAAGGACTGAAGTTCATGGCATGCAAGCATCAGCTCTTTACAACTCACGTACAGTGTTTTGTTTCATAAACACAGATTACAAGCACAGAGAGTGGTGCTTGAATCAATTAATGTAATATCAAGTACTTACCACTGGGGGAGATTATTAACTATTTATAGAAGTAGTGATGCAGAGAAACTTGGAGTGGATTGAGTAAAAAAAAATGTATAGTTTATTGCTTTCACGTCTTAAATACTAGATTATGATACCTTGTCGACTAGTTTCAGCCTGTTGAGGGCTATCTTCAGAACTGGGTGATCCTGGTCTTCGGCCTTCTGATTGCGTTTCCTGTGGGGATGTGTTTGTGTAGCGTAATGTGGAGTCAAAAAGTGTGTGTGTTCTGAAACTGAGTTGTGTGTTGAATTCGTGCAGATGTGCTTTTGTGTTGCTGTATATTTCGTATTGTTCTAGTGTGTTTAGTTTCTGGTTTTTCGGTTGAATATGTAGAATTTCCATATCTGTGTTTATGTTGCTGTAGGTGTGGTTGGCATTTGTGATGTGTTCTGCGTATGTGGAAGTGTTTTGTAATTTTATTATGGCTGTGATGTGTTATTTGTAATGTGTCTGAAATGATCTGCCTGTCTGTCCTACATAGAAGTTGTTGCATCACATACTTACTTACTTACAAATGGCTTTTAAGGAACCCGAAGGTTCATTGCCCCCCTCACATAAGCCCGCCATCGGTCCCTATCCTGTGCAAGATTAATCCAGTCTCTATCATCATATCCCACCTCCCTCAAATCCATTTTAATAGTATCCTCCCATCTACGCCTCGTCCTCCCTAAAGGTCTTTTTCCCTCCGGTCTCCCAACTAACACTCTATATGCATTTCTGGATTCGACCATACGTGCTACATGCCCTGCCCATCTCAAACGTCTGGATTTAATGTTCCTAATTATGTCAGGTGAAGAATACAATGCGTGCAGTTCTGCGTTGTGTAACTTTCTCCATTCTCCTGTAACTTCATCCCGCTTAGCTCCAAATATTTTCCTAAGTACCTTATTCTCAAACACCCTTAACCTATGTTCCTCTCTCAAAGTGACAGTCCAAGTTTTACAATCATACAGAACAACCGGTAATATAACTGTTTTATAAATTCTAACTTTCAGATTTTTTGACAGCAGACTAGATGATAAGAGCTTCTCAACCGAATAATAACACGCATTTCCCATATTTATTCTGTGTTTAATTTCCTCCCGAGTGTCATTTATATTTGTTACTGTTGCTCCAAGATATTTGAATTTTTCCACCTCTTCGAAGGATAAATCTCCAATTTTTATAGTTCCATTTCGTACAATATTCTGGTCACGAGACATAATCATATACTTTGTCTTTTCGGGATTTACTTCCAAACCGATCACTTTACTTGCTTTACTTGTTGCATCACAGCCATAATGAAATTACAAAACACTTCCACAGACGCAGAACACATCACAAATGCCAACCACACCTACAGCAACATAAATACAGACATGGAAATTCTACATATTCAACTGAAAAACCAGAAACTAAACACACTAGTACAATACGAAATATACAGGCACACAAAAGCACACCCACATGAAATCCTCAACACACAACTCAATTTCAGAACACACACCTTTTTGACTCCACACTACACTACACAAACACACCCCCACAGGAAACGCAAACAGAAGGCGCGAAGACCAGGACCACCCAGTTCTGAAGATAGCTCACAACAGGCTAGAACTAGTCAAAAAGGTACCATAACCTAGTAATTTAACACGTGAAAGCAATAACCTATATATTCTGAAGTGATATAGTGTTAAAAGTTGTGTAATCAAGATGTATAAAAAAATGTTCAATTTGTTCAAATGTAAGCATTTAGGTCTTGCTTATGTGATGAATTATGGGAGTAATGGAGGTCAAAATACAAGGATTATTCTGGAATTAAGTTATGAGAAATTAAAGAGTCAAGGGTGGTTATGCATTTATATTGCAACGCACCTGAGAGTAGATCACAGTTTGCGGATCGCCACGTGCCTTGTCCCGGTTTTTCACTTTGATGTGATAGATGACATCCTGCTTCAGCAACCGTCGCAGAATTGTCTCCGAGATCACGTCGGGCTTGAAGGCGTCCACCGCTGCAAAGTAAGTATCAGTATGTCACATGCATCAAAACTTATAGTTCACAAAGAAGTTGTAAAGATGACGTTTGAATTTTGAGGCAATTTGAAAGTTCACAAATTTTCACGACTACACTTTTTGAAAGTGGAGGGTACAATTTAATCCGGATCATTTCTTTTCGCGTTTATTTAGTCGATCTCATCACGCTCAATTGATCAACATCCCAAATATCCAAATTGGTTCAGAGCTTATGGAGTTATGAACATAAAACAAATATCAACACAGTTTGAGAAGTGTAACAAGCTTATATAAAACATGCATTTGCATGGAAATCCAGGCTCTAACAATTGGATACTTTAAAGTAGAAGGGTGCAAAGTGCCAAAATGAAACATTGGAGATAAGATAAAAAAATTAGCTATAAGAATAATTGTACACATATTTGTGTTATGTTTTTTTTACTGATAGAAAACAGCAATAGTACAGTGTTTACTCATTAATAATAGTGGTATGTAAAGACATTATTTCTCCATATTTAATTATATAACACAGATTGTGAAAAGGGTTAAGTAATGGGTACAGTTGCAGTAGAATGGTGCAAAGTCCAATACCTATTTTTTCCTATTCTGGAGCAATTTTTACTCACAGATCTGCCTGTAGAACTGCCTATGCTCCTCATTTGGAAGATAGGGAGTCATTGCTAGTAGATCCCCCTTCTTTTCTTCAGTAATTTCCCTATTTTATGCTTTAACTTGAAACAATGCTGACTGCACATCTTTCATGTTTTTTTTTTTTTTTTCCTTTTTAAGCACTTTAATGATATGCACTGCTTCATTATCATGGGACTGTTTCACAGAAACACTACCTGCTTTACTAACATCATACTGAATGCAACATGCCTTAGAAATATTCAAGTTCTTGATGGAAATTAGTTGATCAGTAACATGTTGGGTATTAAGGAAATCTGACTCTACATTGGAACTGTTTGAAATGGTTTTACAACTTTAGAGTCTTGTACGATTTTCAGCAGGTCACTAGGAATGAAGGCTTTTGTCACTTTCATTTTTGAATCAAAGCAAAATCAGAATCGCATTGCAAGAAACTGTGGCCACTGAGAAGGAAACGTTGTTCTATGTGCTCAAATAAACCAATGGCAACTAAAAAGAGACACATGAAAACCATTACACGGTTTTTGTTTTGAGCTGCACAGTTATCAGATTCTTCTTGTTTGTTATGTCCATAATGACCAGTTTTAGCAGATACGAGGCAATCTCATTGGCACCTCCACTCGCGATGCTTTCATCCCACATATACATGTAAGACTGCATTGTATCACATCCACAAACTCCAAAGTTATAACGCGGAAGCTGACATCTGTAAAACATTTCGCTGTGTGTATATTTGGGCAAGGAAACAAACATTACTATCAGGCCTTTCTATGATGCAGCTCAAGAGGGCGCTTACCGTCTGAAACTGCATGGTGCTAGCAACGTAATATCTAAATATCTCGCTTATGAAACACAAATGGATGTAGCCTCTTTCATACATCATCCTCCTAAGCACATTGCACTTTTCTGCGTAATAATTTCGTTTTCTATGATTTTGGCACTTTGCACCTTTCTACTTTAAAGTATCCAATTATAAACACAACACACACGCCCCCTTTCCCTGACTAACTCTTTACACTAGCTGTCTGTCTCTGTCTACTTAAGCAGACAGAAAACAATATAGCCTACTGTAAGACATACATTTTAAGAAATGTAATATTTACTTTTAATTGAAGTTATGTGAAAGGTTACATATGTAGTTGTTTCTTCATTGAAAATGAGGTGCTAAATTTAGGCATTAATGTCACAATACTGTACGAAAATAACTGACGTCAAAAACTGTAAGATACTGTACTTACTGGTACTTAAGTACTGGAAAGTTGCCAGAGTCAGTTGCGGAGATATATGAATGCGCTGGTTTTCCCTTCTCTCTGCAAAGATAGTGAAGTCTTGCTTTGTTGTTTTCTCTCTGCGACGCTTTGATCTGTTATCAGCTGAAACATTGTGTAAGTCAACAATGTTCATTATACTAATTTTACATTTTATTTGTAATGTCATACAAGTGGCGCAACTGTAATCTTGAAGGTCATTGCATCAGATAAAATTCTTTAGTCAACAACTACGAAATGTGAAGAACTCTCTTGCATTCCACATAAATATTTCGGAAGGTACAGTTCAAACTTGATGAAGAACAATTCAACTCATTTTGAACAACAGTGCAATTCGATGGTATTCAAATAAAGAGGAATAAGTAATTTTTTGTTCAAATGGAGTTTTGTTCCCTAGATGAATACACAAGTTAAATTCTACAAGTGGGTGTGCAAAAAATTAAAATAGTACTATGATTTGATGTGTTTTATTTATATAGAAAATTATTTGCAATAAAGTTCAACTTTTATTTATGTCAAACCTCATTTTACTCATAACTACTTGCACCCTTAGATTACTGCATCTGGGGGTGGTTGAAAGACATCATGTATCAGGTTAAGGTATAAACACGTGAAGAGTTGCTTCAACACATTCTGGATGCCGTGGCGACAATAAGGAACTTGTGAAGCTGTGATGCACATCCATGCGGAGTGCTGCATTGAGATTCAGGCAGGCATTTCCGAAATGTGATTTAAATCCACTTTAAATGAAAGAAACAATCATTTGTTCGTATTTCAATTATTATTATTATTTTTTGCATTTTGTTAGTGAAATCCTGAAACAAAATATTACTATGAGGTACAAGAGTACATATGGAGTTTCAGTGCAGTAATTCTTTGTTTCCATATGATGAAGAATCGGTAGAATGAAGAAAAATTCTCTCCGGTACCAGGACTAGAACCTGGGTTTCCAGCTTTACATGCTGGTGCTTTATCTTTTAAGCCACACCGGATTCAAGTTCCGATATTGGATTGAATCCCTCTCATTTTTAAGTTCTACCTACTGTGTTCCCCTTTGTTGGCTGGAAACCTGGGTTTTGGTGCCTGAGAGAATTTTTCTCCATTCTGCCGATTCTTCACCTGAAATAAAAGTTTTTTCTTTCGTTTTCAAATTATGCCACTCCGTAATTATGAATGTGATCCTATTCATTTATTTACATTTTTTGTTCCAAATAATCTCAGGAATCACTTTCATAAACCAGGGGAGAATTTCGTGACTCACCCTGTATATTGAGAGTAATTAATTTTTAAAACAGTTTTCTGAATCACCTGCAAATTCACAGATACTAAGTATGACCTTTTAGCTATCAATATGTAGTAATAGGGGAAAATAGTTAGGTTTCACCCTTACTGTATAAAGTAAGAAGATCCAGACTACAATAGACATAAGTCTGAGATGTGCTAGCTTTGTAATAAACTTATTGGCAGAACTTCAATTCTGTTCAAATACAAAGTGGGTTGTATGCATGCATGTTGCGTTAATACTTACTCCACACATCAGTTTCGTCCACAATCTCGGACTGTATTAACTCTTCAATCACGTCTTCAAGAGTGATGAGGCCAATGGTTTCATAGAACGGATCTCCTTCCCCCTCAGAGTTCACTCGATGCACAAACGCCATGTGTCCCTTGATCCCTGCAAGAAACATGTCACGACTTAACACTGAACACAGTGGCGGTTTCTCGGGGGGAGGGAAGGAAGGAACGTCCTCCTCACATTTTTCTTCTTTTGAAAGTAAATACCAAATGAAATATATGCCTTGAAATTCGAGGAAGATTCGATAATTTTTAAGTTCACAGCTATAAGAAAACCTCGGTTGATCGAGTTTTAAACGACACGCACTCATGTGCTGCTACAAAACTGTGAGAAAGATGCGAGATTGTTTGTGTGGAGGAAAGCCAATCCATTCCTCCTTTACTGCATTTAACACACATAGACAACAGTGCACTAGCGGCCAGAGAAAGAAGCAGAGTTTTAAAGCACGTAAATGAACAGAGAGGGAGGAGATCCTCCTCTGAATCAGCACATGGGTGGAAAATATAGAAACCGACTGGTCGTGCAGCAAGCTCGCTACCACTGCCATCTAACGATGCTGCATTCAACCAGACTATAACACATCTAGGAGGATGCAAAATAAAAACAGTTTTAACACGAAGCTATGAAAGATACTATATAAACTTTTTTTTTTTTAAATTATAAAACAAAATATATTATTCATTGCACTTTATATAAGCTACTATTCATGGTTTGAAACTTTCGAGGATATCTGAAAGTTGAAGTTAGATTTATATAAAACAAAGAGGAAGTAGTTCTACGTTAGCATCACAGAGCTTTTTGGCCCCTGAAATTCACTTCCATTCATTGTCTACTAGACAGGACAACAGCCAAGTTGTCAGTTTTGTACAAATATATTTGAAATTGAAAGCAGGTACTCGAAACTACATTATTTTTAACATAAAAAAATTAATCGGTCACCTGCAGCTTTGAACAATAATGATAGTATGGCTTTACAAGAACTGACATTCTTCAAATGCATGATACTGAACTTGTAAAATGTACATGTAACAACACAGACCACGTGAGTGGGTGCAGAGTTCTCGCTTTCCTAACAGATTATTTCCCATTCCCACTTCCGTAAAACGGTTCTGGTTACGTGTTAGTAGCTGGTCTCTTCCAACACGTGTGATGCTTTAGTGTGCGCGAAAAATGCTGTGAGTTTGTGAATTTCCTTGTAATTGTTAATTTGTGCAATTATCCAACAATGAATGGAAGTGAAAACATATTTTGGATAATTTAGGAAACTCAGTTTACAAGAACAGATTATTGCTATACAAAAGAGAAGGCCAACCCCAACACTACCTGGTCTTACATATATGCATGTAGGCTAATTTGTAGTATGTTTCTCTCAAGAAGGTGTCATTTTGCGCTGTTAACTTCTTTCCTCCTCTTAAGAAATATGCAGGAGCCGCCACTGTACCTACTACTTCCTCCTCACCTTCTTTGAACTGTTTGAACATCACATCGAGCGTTGTATCCTCGAACACGAAGTTGCATGGATTTTGATAGAACTTGCAGAGTGTTTGCAGTGGGGTGTTGTCGTCTGGGTCCACAAATGCCAGATCTTTAATGTACAGCACTGTCACGATATTGGAGCGACTTCCTTCATACACGGGGATGCGAGAGTAGCCTGTAACAAAACAGCCCAATACAAGGATCACGATCCTGGGTGGTCCTCGTATGGACAACAGGTTAAAAGTCATTACTAGGGCCAGGATTCGTATGCAAACGTATATTTTTACTGGCCAGTTGAAAGTCATGTAAAAACATTTTTAAACATGTTTTGAACGTCTGTGATGAGGAATATGCAAAGTTATAAGTCGCGTCGCTATTATTCCCGGCATGACTTCTCCTCTTTGCTTACGTCTTAGGAAGTGAAGGCTCTATAAAGTCTAGGTAGGTAGTATCGTTCGCCATTTTTGTTCTTTCGTTGCCGAACTACCATACTAGGGATCTATTTGCCACACCGTTAAACATTATCATGTCGTAGCTCCTATGATAATAAATCAAACGCAATGTAATTCAGCAAATACGAGGGGGATCCAGGAAATAACGACCGTTTTGTTGTAATAATTAAAAATATATATATTTATTTGAAAAAACAAAGTCTGTTACATAACTGAAGCTTCCTTTACTTCTCTACATAATCACCACCTACATTTAAACATTTGTCGTATCTGTTCACTAGCTTTCGTGTTATACTCCTCTGCCGCCAGTTCATTAAGCCAGGTGTTCACTGTCTTCTTCAACTCTTCATCACTTCCAAAACGCGTACGACCCAGAAAATCTTTCAGCTTAGTGAAAAGGTGAAAATCGCTAGGAGCAAGGTCTGGACTATAGGGCGGATGATCAAAGATTTCCCAACCGAATTGATCCAGCAATTCTCGAGTTGAAGCAGCAATGTGCGGGCGGGCACAGATTTTGTGGTAGCCAAGATGTTGCGACACAATTTCACCAAGCAAAGAACGAGAAATGTCAAGAAAGGCAATATGCAATTCGTCGAGTGATGTGCGCCTGTCTTGCAAGATTCTGTCGTTCACTTTAGTCTTCAGGTCTTCTGTGATGAGTGATGGGCGTCCGGACCGATTTCATCGTGGACATTTGTTCGCCCATTGTTGAACATTTCGCACCATTTTCTCACATTTCTTTCATTCATTACAGTATCACCGTACACTTCTTTCAATTGCCGGTAAATTTCTGCAGGTTTCAAATGTCGGACATTCAAAAATCGAATCACACTCCTCACCTCACAGTCGGCGGGATTATCAATTACGTCGTTCATTTTGAAGTAACACAAAATGCACAATGGCGACTTGTTGCAACCAGTACTCACAACATTATGAGAACACATGTTAAGGAAGCCAGTTGACCTTCAAACAAGGAAGGGGAGTCAGCTGCGCGGCGGGTATGCGCGAACGGTCGTTATTTCCTGGATCCCCCTCGTTATAGAGTGGCAAATAACGTCCTCGTGTGCTTTCTGCGAACGCCATCGAAAGCGCAAAAATGGCGGGCGATTATATTAAGTATTTATCGAGCCTTAAGAAATGAATAACGTCTTCATAAGCGAATCACAAGACGCACACGTTTAAATGTAGCCGACCTGCAACGCGATTGGCTGCCGGAAATTAGAGCGACGGGACTTATAAAAATGCATATTTCAGACATTCCTGCATATAACATGAGGGTCATTTCATAAATAATGCACAGGTTGACAGAATTGTGAAGTGGATAACACAACACCAACGAAAATTATGTCAGTTGTAGTTGAAGGATTGAGGAAGAAGCACGTGTGTTCGTTTCGTCCATAGCATACTCTGTGTTTAGATAACGAGAACTAGAAATGGAGCCTACATGTGTCTGTTGACTGTTGTTATATATTTGTCGGCCAAATTAAACTCACTTTGATGGAGAACTTGAGGCAGTCAATTTTACATTAAAACAACTTTTCTATCCCAGTAACCTCCTTAATAAAGCCGTTATATTAGCGATTCTAAATCAGCTATACAAGCCACTAATGCAAACACCTGTACAACAAAAAGAATTGCTGATATTCACCTAGTATCAAACGCTTACAACCTCTTAACAAAGCAATAGTTTTGCAATGGATTACTTGCCACTGTGGAATTCTTGGTAATGAGATAGCGGATTTCTTAGCAAAAACGGGCACAATGATCCAACAAACTACAAATTCATGTTTATCATTTTAATCCTCAAAACTAATAATTAAGAAAATCATCTAACAAAAATTCATGAAAAATTAATACATGAGATTGTACATAAGCAATGGAATATTTTATTAAACAACAAAAATTTAATTTTTTTATAGACATTGTTGTTTTCAGATAAGTTACCAATGAATCAATTATATTAGGCTTCTGTTCAGTCAATACATTGTTTTAAGTGATAAGTATTGACTGAACAGAAATCTAATATAACTGAATAAAAATTTAATTCCAGAATGTCCACGAATGACAGCTGTCGCACTTTTTCGATTACATGCAGACATGATTGTTTGGTTGCACATCTATATAAAATAAATATTTTTCCTACATCTAATTATTTATTTTGTAAAGAAGATAATACTGTAATGTAAAATTTTGACAGCTACAGAGAGATCTGTCATTATGATACTGGGAACAAGAAGGCAAATGGAACAACTCCAATACCTTAATGTCATTATTATCTTTCCTGATGTATCATTCACATTTTGTTTATTACGAAGATAGTAAACCCTACAAAAATGTGGATTTTGCATGTTTTTGAATATGTCACACTTTATTCGTGCATATAAATCCAGATCCGTCATTACCTTGCTTCATGATCTCAGATACAGTCTCAAAGTCTAGGACGGTATCATAGGACAGCATGAAGACATCCTCCAGTTTGGTCATCACATCACTCACAATCTTCTTCTTCAGCTCCAGCGCTCCAGATATTATGTTCACTTCATCCCTCTCCAGGTCATTGTACTCCGTTGTCAGCTGCAGAAAGAAACAGTACGTTGGACTCACACACAAACAACCATACAAATGGCAGAAAGCATGAAATATTTCACAATCAGCATCTACGTTACTGCAGCCCTTTGAGTTCAGCCTTGACCTCCTTTAGAACAGCTGGCCAACCAATCCTTTCCAGTGCCCTCTGTCTCCAGCTCTTTATCCCTTCTTAAGCAAGATAATCCTGGACATCTTGCAACCATCATAACTCTCCTTTTACCAACTGCTTTTTCATTTTGGGTACTTAGTTACAGTCCATCCTGTTTATTTGGCCCAGCTACTCCGAACTCCTCATTTTAATTTCATTTATTTATTTATTTGCTCACTCACTCATTCATTCATTTAATTTATTAATTTACTCAATTTATTTTATTTTACTACTTAATTTATTGTATTTAATTATTTAATTAAATTTATTAATTTCTTGAAATTATTTTATTTTACTACTTAATTCATTGTATTTAATTATTTATTTAATTTATTAATTTATTACATTTTATTATTCAATTTATTTCATTTTACTACTTAATTTATTGTATTTAATTAATTTATTTAATTTATTAATTTATTTTATTTTACTACTTAATTACTGTATTTAATTATTTATTAAATTTATTAATTTATTTTATTTTATTATTGAATTTATTATTTTATTATCCAATTAATTAATTAATTAATTAATTTTATTTTATTATTTAATTTATAGCATTTAATTATTTATTTAATTTATTAATTTATTTTATTTTATCGTTTAATTTATAGTATTTAATTATTTATTTAATTTATTGTATTTAATTATCTATTAAATTTATTAATTTATTCAATTTATTTTATTTTATTATTTAATTTATTGTTTTTAATTATTTATTTAATTCATGTTATTTTTTTATTTTATAATTTATTTTTTAAATTGTTCATTTTATTTTATAATGTATTTATTAAAGTATTAATTTTATTTAATTTATTTATTTATTCGTTAATTCATTCACTCATTCATTCATTCGTTCGCTCATTCATTCATTCATTCATTCATTCATTCATTCATTCATTCATTCATTCATTCATTCATTTTTCGTAATTGCGATCGAGTGGCCAAAATTTGTATAAGCGCTTCTTTTGGCATTATTAACATGGTGGAAGAAAAAAAATTAATTCTTTTATCTGCCCATATCAGAATGTTTGCTTGTAGGAGGGATGAAGTTACAGGAGAATGGAGAAAATTACACAACGCAGAACTGCACACATTGTATTTTGCACCTAACATAATTAGAAAAATTAAATTCTGATGTGTGAGATGGGCAGGGCATGTAGCACGTATGAGTGAATCCAGAAATGTATATAGAGCGTTAGTTGGGATACCTGAGGGAAAAATACCTTTGGGGTGGACTTTGGATTTGAGGGAGATGGGTTATAATGGTAGGGACTGGATTAATCTTGCTCAGGATCGAGACCGATGGCGGGTTTATGTGAGGGCAGCAATGAACCTCCAGGTTCTTTACAAGTCATTTGTAAGTAAGTAAGTAAGTAAGTTGGTAACTTGAGTATTCCAGTTTAGGTCGTTATCCATAAAGATGCCTAACAGACTCACAGCGTTCAATGTTTTTTATCGTTAAGATTTACGGACGGTAACGATGTCCCATTACTACTGCCTGCGATGTCCCCAACCGGGCCACTTTCTGGATTCATCACTGGCAGGAGGTACAGAAAAAGCCTTGCAGAGCCATGGTGCTGGTCTGCAACTTAGCTTACCTTAACCAGTTCTTGAAGGCGCTCCCTGTTGTACACGTTGCCCAACTCAACTCCCAGAATGCGATCCAACAGCTTGCTGATCGGATAGGACAGCGGGAACGTGATGATCATCACCATGCGCGTGATGTAGATAGTCTTGGCGCCGACTGCCAGCCCGTAGCGCGAGCAGATCGCCTGCGGACAGATCTCGCCGAAGATCACGATGGCCAGGGTGGAGCCGATGATGGCGACGAGGCCCGACGTCAGGTCGTCCATCAGGATGGTGAGGCTGGAGTTGACGAGCACGTTGCCTAGCAGGATGCTGCACAGCAGGTAGTTGCCCGTCTTGCGCACCGGCATGATGGCCCTGGCGTACCGGCGCTCCGCCTCCGTGCCCGTGTTGACCACGATCTTGAGCTCCGTCTGGTCCATGGACATGAGCCCCAGGTTGAGGCCCGAGAACAGCGCCGAGAACGTGAGGCACAGCACAATGATGGCGATGGACATCCAGATGGGCAGCAGCTTCTCGTACGTGCGCAGTGCCAGCCAGCTGTCCGTGCCCTGGTGCAGGTACAGCTCGCCCGACCTGCTCTTGATGCAGACGTAGTACGCCGCCTGCGGCTTGTTCACTGCCGGCACCCGGAAGTCGATCACGGCGGAGTACTCGGACAAGTGATCCACGTCCACCTGCAAGGACCGAGATCGTCAGTCCCAGTAGAGGCTGGTCCACAATAAACCGAAAGAGAACGTGAAGATTTTTTATTCACAATAAAGGCTGGTCCACTATAAACCGAGAATGGGAAGCGAAGAAAGTGAACGTGAAGATTTTTATTCACAATAAAGGCTGGTCCACTATAAACCGAGAATGGGAAGCGAAGAAAGTGAACGTGAAGATTTTTATTCACAATAAAGGCCGGTCCACTATAAACCGAGAATGGGAAGCGAAGAAAGTGAACGTGAAGATTTTTATTCACAATAAAGGCTGGTCCACTATAAACCGAGAATGGGAAGCGAAGAAAGTGAACGTGAAGATTTTTATTCACAATAAAGGCTGGTCCACTATAAACCGAGAATGGGAAGCGAAGAAAGTGAACGTGAAGATTTTTATTCACAATAAAGGCCGGTCCACTATAAACCGAGAATGGGAAGCGAAGAAAGTGAACGTGAAGATTTTTATTCACAATAAAGGCTGGTCCACTATAAACCGAGAATGGGAAGCGAAGAAAGTGAACGTGAAGATTTTTATTCACAATAAAGGCTGGTCCACTATAAACCGAGAATGGGAAGCGAAGAAAGTGAACGTGAAGATTTTTATTCACAATAAAGGCTGGTCCACAATAAACCGAGAATGGGAAGCGAAGAAAGTGAACGTGAAGATTTTTATTCACAATAAAGGCTGGTCCACAATAAACCGAGAATGGGAAGCGAAGAAAGTGAACGTGAAGATTTTTATTCACAATAAAGGCTGGTCCACTATAAACCGAGAATGGGAAGCGAAGAAAGTGAACGTGAAGATTTTTATTCACAATAAAGGCTGGTCCACTATAAACCGAGAATGGGAAGCGAAGAAAGTGAACGTGAAGATTTTTATTCACAATAAAGGCTGGTCCACAATAAACCGAGAATGGGAAGCGAAGAAAGTGAACGTGAAGATTTTTATTCACAATAAAGGCTGGTCCACTATAAACCGAGAATGGGAAGATTTTTATTCACAATAAAGGCTGGTCCACTATAAACCGAGAATGGGAAGCGAAGAAAGTGAACGTGAAGATTTTTATTCACAATAAAGGCTGGTCCACTATAAACCGAGAATGGGAAGCGAAGAAAGTGAACGTGAAGATTTTTATTCACAATAAAGGCTGGTCCACAATAAACCGAGAATGGGAAGCGAAGAAAGTGAACGTGAAGATTTTTATTCACAATAAAGGCTGGTCCACTATAAACCGAGAATGGGAAGCGAAGAAAGTGAACGTGAAGATTTTTATTCACAATAAAGGCTGGTCCACAATAAACCGAGAATGAGAAGCAAAGAAAGTGAACGTGAAGATTTTTATTCACAATAAAGGCTGGTCCACAATAAACCAAGAATGGGAAGCGAAGAAAGTGAACGTGAAGATTTTTATTCACAATAAAGGCTGGTCCACTATAAACCGAGAATGGGAAGCGAAGAAAGTGAACGTGAAGGTTTTTTATTCACAATAAAGGCCGGTCCATTATAAACCGAGAATGGGAAGCGAAGAAAGTGAACGTGAAGATTTTTATTCACAATAAAGGCCGGTCCACAGTAAACCGAAAATGGGAAGCGAAGAAAGTGAACGTGAAGGTTTTTTATTCACGATAAAAGCTGGTCCATTATAAACCGAGAATGGGAAGCGAAGAAAGTGAATGTGAAGATTTTTATTCACAATAAAGGCTGGTCCACTATAAACCGAAAATGGGAAGCGAAGAAAGTGAAGGGGAAGATTTTTTATTCACGATAAAGGCTGGTCCATTATAAACCGAGAATGGGAAGCGAAGAAAGTGAATGTGAAGATTTTTATTCACAATAAAGGCTGGTCCACTATAAACCGAAAATGGGAAGCGAAGAAAGTGAACGTGAAGATTTTTATTCACACTAAAGGCTGGTCCACAATAAACCGAGAAGATTTTTATTCACAATAAAGGCTGTTCCACTATAAACCGAGAAGATTTTTATTCACAATAAAGGCTGGTCCACTATAAACCGAGAAGATTTTTATTCCCAATAAAGGCTGGTCCACTATAAACCGAGAAGATTTTTATTCGCAATAAAGGCTGGTCCACTATAAACCGAGAAGATTTTTATTCACAATAAAGGCTGGTCTACTATAAACCGAAAATGGGAAGCGAAGAAAGTGAACGTGAAGATTTTTATTCACAATAAAGGCTGGTCCACTATAAACCGGGAACGGAAAAGACGAGAACGAGAACGGAAATAGTTAAAAAATGCATTTAAATGTGAACATTCACAATTCTTTTACGTTCCGGCATGATATGTACTTGTGAAGAGCTATGTCGTGTACTAGGGTGAGTGTATGTGTAAGTGTTCGTGTAAGTGTAGTGTAGGGAATGGGTGAGGACGATGATGGTGAGGAAAGGAGAAGGGGAAACCCGGTGCCGACACGTAGCCTACTGTCGAATAACACCAAGGGGGCCGCCAGGCTTAACGTCCCCATCCGACGGACGAATCACTATCAACAGTGACATACGCCTTCTCTTCATATGCACTGCGGAGAGATTTGGTGGGATTTAACCCAGGCATATTGGTGCACAATCTAGTGATTAGAAGTTGTGCACCGCCATCTCTCCTAGTCCCGAGGTAGAAAATTTACATGAAAATTTCTGACCACGCCGGGAATCGAACCGGGCTGGCTAGTCTGAAGGCAGACGCGCTATCTCAGAGCTAACTCGGCGGACCTGTTACTAAGACGTTTCTTGTTTTATTTTATGTTTTCTATTTAACGACGCTCGCAACTGCCGTGGTTATATCAGCGTCGCCGGTGTGCCGGAATTTTGTCCCGCAGGAGTTCTTTTACATGCCAGTAAATTTACTGACCTGAGCCTGTTGCATTTAAGCACACGACCTCCATATTGGGAAATACTGACTATGGTACTCGGTAGACTCACTGGAAACTCGTCGTCAATGGGGAACTCGCAGCGCTGTCCCCGCTCGCCCGGGTTCTGCGTGACGGTCACCAGCGTGTTGTTGTTGAAGCCGGTGCCGAAGAGCCGTAGCACGGCCCGGCTGTGGGCCAGCAGCACGGGGATGCCGTCCTCGCCGTACGTGGGTTCGCGGTCCGCGGTCTCCACACGCAGGCCGATCACCTGCACTTCAGGGGACTTGGGCTCCGGGTGGATCGTCTCCAGACGTCGCTCCGGCAGTCGATCTGTCGTCACGCGCCACTTGTCGTCGTCTACTGAAGGGTCGCGTCTCTTGCGTACAGCTCTGAAAGCAAACACCATCACTAACAATAACTACCGTTTATACATACATATATATTATATATAGGGTGTTTCTATCTGATGCTTTTCCAATTCACTGCGGGCTAAAGCAGGGAGATGCACTATCACCTTTACTTTTTAACTTCGCTCTAGAATATGCCATTAGGAAAGTCCAGGATAACACAGAGGGTTTGGAATTGAACGGGTTACATCAGCTTCTTGTCTATGCGGATGACGTGAATATGCTAGGAGAAAATCCACAAACGATTAGGGAAAACGCGGAAATTCTAGTTGAAGCAAGTAAAGCGATAGGGTTGGAAGTAAATCCCGAAAAGACAAAGTATATGATTGTCTCATGACCAGAACATAGTACGAAATGGAACTATAAAAATTGGACATATATCTTTCGAAGAGATGGAAAAATTCAAATATCTTGAAGCAACAGTAACAAATATAAATGACACTCGGGAGGAAATTAAACGCAGAATAAATATGGGAAATGCCTGTTATTATTCGGTTGAGAAGCTTTTATCATCTAGTCTTCTGTCAAAAAATATGAAAGTTAGAATTTATAAAACAGTTATATTACCGGTTGTTCTGTATGGTTGTGAAACTTGGACTCTCAGTTTGAGAGAGGAACAGAGATTAAGGGTGTTTGAGAATATGGTTCTTAGGAAAATATTTGGGGCTAAGAGGGATGAAGTTACAGGAGAATGGAGAAAGTTACACAACGCAGAGCTGCACGCATTGTATTCTTCACCTGACATAATTAGGAACATTAAATCCACACGTTTGAGATGGGCAGGACATGTAGCACGTATGGGCGAATTCAGAAATGCATATAGAGTGTTAGTTGGGAGGCCGGGGGGCAAAATACCTTTGGAGAGGCCGAGATGTAGGTGGGAAGATAATATTAAAATAGATTTGAGAGAGGTGGGATATGATGGTAGAGACTGGATTAATCTTGCTCAGGATAGGGACCAATGGCGGGCTTATGTGAGGGCGGCAATGAACCTCCGGGTTCCTTAAAAGCCAGTAAGTAAATAAGTAAGTATAGGGTGTCTCAGGAGGAATCTAAAATATTTCAGGAAAATGTAGTTTCGGTTAACCTACATCAATTTAAGGAGAAGGGCTTATAGGAAATCTCTTTTCTCATATTATTTTAAGTAGAGCTTCTATTTCCCTAACATATGTTCATGTTTATGTCTGAAGCCTTTTCAATCAATCAAACTCCTGTATCTCCTCATGAGGAGCATAGGGCATTCACAAAGTGCCTCCATCGGACCCTATTTGTAGCCAACTTCTTCACTTCGATCCATGTCTTACCCTCCCTAGTAATTTCCTCCTAAACTGTTCTCTTCCATGCATTTTTTGGCCTTCCTCTTGTTCTACTACCCTGGGGGTTCGAATCCAAAGCCATTCTTTCTACTGCTCCATCTTCTTTCCTGATTGTGTGCCCTAAACAATTCTACTTTCGTCTTTTGATTTCTATTGTTATTTCTTCCTGATTTGTTATCTTCCATAGTTCTGAGTTTGTGATTATATCTGGCCATCTAATTTTTAAAATTCATCGTAAACATCTATTAACAAATGTTTGCAGTTTATTTTGTATAATTTTACTTGTTTTCCATGTCTCACAGCCATATAATAAGACTGATTTCACATTACTGTTAAAGATTTTAATTTTTGTAGATCTAGATATAATATAAGATTTCCATATTGGGTACAACTGGACAGATGCACTATTTGCATTTTTTATTCGGTTTTTTACATCCTCAAAGCTCCACCATCCTTGTCAATTATACTACCCAAATATTTAAATGAAGCCTTTTAAATACAACATTTTTACTTTTGCCCTTTATGGTACAGTCACAAACATATAAAGAATGCAGTATTATAAAGAAAATGATATATCTGCTCTCAAGAGTATCACAGAATCACAAATCTTGTCTTAAATGAAAGCTAAAAGACTGCTAATCAATTTTGTTAGGTGATTTTTAGAAATGTTACTTTTTATATTTTATTTATATTTTGCATTTTTATGAACGAAAGAAAAATTGCAAGTCCATTTTTAACTTAGTCTTTAACTTGTAATTTGACATTTACCTCTTACAGAATTATTCATGTATAATGTAAGAATTTGCCCTAAAATTTTATTCAATTATCTCTGTTATTGTCCGAGATATTACATATTAAATGTTGAAAAATGTAAAATAAACAAACTCAGGATATTCAACAGAGAAGTTTGAGCACAGAGTAAAGGAACTGGAGCGCAGCGGCTACTTAAAAATGACATAGAAGCAATTATTTTCTTCCTAACGACCTTGAAATTTCGCTCAAAAGAAGTCAATACTATGAAGTATTTCAGGATTATATGATACATTATTGAAAACGCTGCATCTTGTGTTGCTGCAAAAAGTTTATTTCATAACTAGCCGTACCCGTGCGCTCCGCTGCACCCGTTAGAAGTAAATATAACGTAATTACATAATTAAAATAGGACATTTGATCCAGGGAACATTCGTGTTTGATAGAAGGATGAATCGTTTATTATGTTACTTAATTTAAATTGCATCCAAATAATTAAAATGCGATCATTTTGGTCCAGAGACACTCATTTGGTGCAATGACAAATCCTTTAACATGTTTCTAATTTTTATTACATGCAACCATAGTTTAATGAACATTAACATCATTTAGATTTAATGTGTATATTTTATTTTACTTGTTATATGTTTCCATTGAATTATGGTAATAACTTAATTTTAACCCTTGTTTTCTACGTATTCAGTAAATGGCGTTTGGCCCACTATGGTTCTGAACCCTTCAAATAACTTAAATTATATTATATAATATTACATATTATATTATATTACATTATATTATATTATATTATATTATATTATATTATATTACATTATATTATATCAGAAGTTACTGTAATAACATTATAGCATTATGTCCATCTAGAGAAACTACATTTTCCAATGGTGAAATAATAATTAATTATACAAATCGGTTAATTTAGCTTCCGATATTACTTCATACAAACACAGAAACATTCTCTGTAGGCTATCTTTCATAGCTTTCGATTGTTGCTGTCCAAGGCTCCTTATAGACGAAGTCATTTGTTTTTTATTTCATTATACGGCCTTAGATGGCAGTTATTTTAATTTTAAAACTCATTTATCTCATTAAATATCAGCCCTATCAAACTTTTTCAAAGAATAAAACTTATCGCAAATTATTTTTAAAGAAACTTCTGTTATGTAACATTTTTCACAAAAATCAATAATAAGCGAGATATTTCGATTTATTTAATTCAGGCCCCCTTATAACCCCCTTTTAAATAATGTATTTTGAATGCCATATAGCCTAAAATCTAAGTTACAACGAACATAATTTATATTCCAATTTTCATCGAAATCCGTTCATCTATTATCGTGTGAAAAGGTAACAAACATACAGACAGACAGACAGACAAACAAACATTTCAAAAAAGCGGTTTTCGGTTTCAGGGTGGTTAATTATATATGTTAGGACCAATTATTTTTGGAAAATCGAAAATTACCAGAAAAATTTCGGCTACAGATTTATTATTAGTATAGATAACTACAAACTTAGTAAGAAAATAAAATTACCCAAGACAAATTACTATGGTTGTACTTCTTATGGATTCCATGAATTGTAAATTAATATCAGGTGCCGGTACCGGTTCTCTTTCCCATATCAATGAAACACCTGGCAGCCTGCCAGTTTCAGACAACATCCGGTAAACACGGGAAAACACGCAGCTAGATGGAACCCTTCGATTGGGAAAACGTCGTCTATATTTCTCAACAGTAGCCAATGCATTGCCATCACAAAATCCATAAACAAACAGCAGTCTGCATTGAATTAAATGTCAAGTGAACGTATATTCAGTTGTGTATTGCGCTGGCGCTGCGATGCTCAGATGCTGCCGTGTGCAAAAGATCTGACTAACACGTCAAGTATAGTATGAAGGACCGCAAGACGTCCCGGTATTTCTCCGCTTAATTTCTCCCCAATCATTACACTTCGGACACAGGTAGGGTAAAGGTTGGTAATATCGTGATAGCAGTAATATTGTGATACCATGTTTGAAGGTCTACCATGGGATTACCAATCGGAATAGAAGGGCGTTTTTCAAGGCAGTCCGACCGACAGGCAGTGGCCCTTTAGTGAGCATAATGGCGCCGCAAGGGAAGGCACGTATGAGTGTACAGGCTTCAACAAAGAATGAAAAGTGTTGTAAAACCAGGTGAGTAAACATAAAAATTAGTGTCTGTCGATATATTAGCAGTATGTCTTTAATATGCTGTATAGGCACATACTCTGACGATTTTATACAAGTGTAGCATCTTCTCGATTTTTTAGAGTGCAAGCAGTTTATGTAACTTGATACATATGGCGGAGGGAGGCTTACGAATTATGCCTTCTTCCTTACAGTTCCGTTCCGTCTTCTGCTAGCAACGGTGATAGGAAAGTCAACAAAAGACGAACGTACAGTGTTGTCAATCTACAAAATACTGTGAAAATGGTGTTGAATGATAATTGGACTATATACAAGCCAGCAAAGGAGTGTGGTGTACCCTGGAGTACACTGAAGGTTCATATTAGTCGTAACGTTGGAGATGCTGATGTTGGAGAGGGCGGGCCATTTGAAGTTCCTAAACTCAGGCGTCCCTTCATGCTACCGGTACCTAAATTAGTAGAACTGAGGTTAGTGAAGTATATAATTGAAATGCAAGAATTAGGTTTTGGGCTGAATGTGACATAAATAAAGTGTCTTGGATTTGAGTTGTCGAAAGCCACTTCAAAAACGTCTTCATTTAATGAAGACAGAGAAAAAACAGGACCATTTTGGTGGTGGTCATTCAGACAAAGATATGGCTTATCATTGAGAGCACCAGAAAAGTTAGCAGTAAGTCGGACTGTTACAGCTAATAAAGAAACATTGAGGACTTTTACGATAAACTGGAACATACAGTAGCCAAGCTTCAGCTGCAACAGAAGCCAAAAATAATGTTTAACTGTGACGAGACAGGAGTCACTTTTGTGGTGAAGCCTTCGAAAATCGTCGCGGAAACAGGAAAGAAAATAATTTACAGCAAGACTTTCGCGGAGAAGGGAGTAACACAAACTAGATTAGGTTGCTGTAGTGCCTCTGGAACAGCAATTCCGCCTATGATAATTTTAAAGGCGTGAGACTAGTAAATGGTTTGGACAAAGACGCTCCAACAGGATCACTAATCAGTGCATCGAATGGCTGGATAAGTTCAGAATCTTTCTTAAAATGGATGAATTACTTTGTAAGGAACATTTCACCAGCCAGACCAGTGTTGCTATTATTAGATTCGCACGCATCACATGTGGGAATAGGTGTCGTTGATTTAGCTCGTGAAAATGATATCCACTTGATGACATTTCCGAGTCATTGCAGCCACATTCTTCAACCACTGGATCTCAGCGTTTATAAATCATTGAAGAATGCATGGGCCAACAATCCTGTAGGCGTTCCAACTAGATTCGACTTCGGCAAGTTGTTTTCTGTGCCGTATGCAATTGAATTTAGTGCAGAAACGATTAGAAATGGGTTTAGAAAAGCTGGAATTTATCCCATGAATCGCAATGCAGTACAATCTGAAGCAATTGCATCTTCTCGTCTAATAGCTAGAGATGGAGATTCCAGTCAAACTCGAACAGCAACACTTCCATCAGACAGTGCCAAGGGGATTGTGGGGAACACCTTGTGCTTGCCCAAATGCTCTGATGGTAATGCTGGAAAGCGCCGCAGAAATGTAGATCCAAAGGCCAGAGTGCTTATTCCGCTACCAGAGAAAAGATTTCGTGGTAGACCAAAGAAGACAGAAGCAGCAAACGCAGCTCCCTCAACAGAGCCTTTATCGTCTAGTTCTGAAGAGAATGAAACGGCTTGCAAAGTGTGTCATGGCATGTATTCAAGAGATGTTGCAGATCGTAATGGGGCACAGTGGATTCAGTGCATATTTTGCACAAGATGGTATCATTAACTATGTGCTAATGCTGATGATTCACCCCAGTTCATGTGCTTTGAATGCGACAAATCCGTGGAATTCTCAGATGACGACAGTGATTAGTGCTTAAAGTGTTCAGTTTGCAAGGACCTTTCAGTGTCTTTAATTGTAAGGTTGGCAATATTACTTGATTGAAAGGGACTTTGTATTAGATACTGTGTTGACTGAAAGCTAATGTTCCAAGCTTTAATTAAGTTTAATTTGAATTTGTATATTTGCAGTCTAAGTTAAAAGAATTATCACGATATTACCAAACATCTATCACGATAATACTCTGTATATCACGATATTGCTAGGTATAATTTCATTTAATCAATCAACTTTTTCCTCCAAAGTCTTAAAATTGTTTACGTTTATTCTATAATGTATGTGTAAGGAACACTCTGAACTTCCATCAGTGCCAATTTAGTTATATTATGAAATTTTGTTTTGAAGAAAACTGCATTTTATTTTGAGTTATCACGATATTACCAACCTTTACCCTATATCAGGTTAAATCGATGTAGGTTAATCCAAACTACATTATCCTGAAGTATTTACAGTCCTCCTGAGACACCCAGTATAAATACAGTAAATGCATTGGCAGGAATGGTGAACGAGAGAAAAGTTCATGTAGGATATGAGATTGACGACTGATGACCAAGACAGAAACTAACATTAATAATAATAATAATAATAATAATAATAATAATAATAATAATAATAATAATAATAATAATAATAATAATAATATAATATTAGTAATAGGCCTAATAATAATAATAATAATAATAATAATAATAATAATAATAATAATAATAATAATAATAATAATAATAGAGCATGTAAAATCAATACAAGTAGGCCTATGTTAGTCTTTGGCACACCATTCTGGAACTGGCAATTTATTTGTAGTGAAGTCCGATTCTCCTCCCCATTTTAGTTGCAAAGATGGCTCCTAAGCCATTGCACTGCCCGATATTTACCGATGCTCCGTCGTACGTTTGCGCAATTAATTTCTTGCTACAGTTAAATTCTTCTAAATAATCAAATACAACTTGAGATATTCTTTCGGCAGCCCTGTCAACTGAAAGCCCTGTTAATTCTTGTATTTATTATAGCTTATTTTATTTATCTGTAAGTAATTTTGTTTGTTATTTATTTTATTTTTTATATTATATCATTTTAAATTATTTATTATTTCGTTTATTCTATTCTTTTAAAATGACCAATGAACTGGATTTAAGAAGGCTACAAGAGTACTTGAAAATTCTTATTGTAGTCTCTGACAGGGTCTCCATCAGCCAGAAAGAATGGTCGTAGTATTAGGATACACGGTCATATCCTCAAACGCGGCTAAACTCAAGCCACACCCCTTCCTCCGCACTCTCCTCTGTCCACTAACTTCACCGCTAGAAAAAACCGTTTGCTGTAAGATATTTGCACGGTTCCTCGGAAATTATTTCTGAGCTGTGCAGTGGCGACAACTCACAACAGAAAGTGGAAGCTTAAAGGAAATTATTACGTCGGGACGCATTGAAAATCAGAATCTGTAATTAAAATGTTTTCTATCCTCAGAGGCACGAAATTAAACTGTAGGATCATTCTCATATCCTTAATGGAGGAATCGCCACTCGTTTTTATTTTATTGGGTTATTTTACGACGCTGTATCAACATCTAGGTTATTTAGCGTCTGAATGAAATGGTGATAATGCCGGTGAAATGAGTCCGGGGTCCAGCACCGAAAGTTACCCAGCTCGCCACTCGTGGCAGAAGAAGATATCAGAGGACAGACTATAAACTCTAAGTAGGGACGTCACTGGTATAGATGATAAAGAACCGAACTGTTATGAAAGACGTAAAATGTAAAGAGGAAAGACTATGGCATCTTCACGGCACGGTTTTTTTTTTTTTGACAAGCACGCTATTGTCGACCAGCGTGAAGGGCGGAGCTCTGAATAGAATACAAAGCCTTTTCAGCCGATGTGCAGCGACCTTTCCTTCTTACAGATCGATGTGTTAATGCCAGACGCCAACTCAAATGTCTCTCATCAGCCTTTGACAGCCATGGCGTTTGTCCGGTCGGCCTGCCTCGCAATTAGTGCAGCTGCGTGTAATTGGTCAATTAACAGAAGAGCCGTCTTATGACGTAATGCCTGTGGTTTTCGTCAGACTTCCCAAATTTGTTTACGAAAGAATATCTTCAAGATTTTAAATGCCCGCATAATCAGACTTCCTCAGGAACGCACGCACACACGCACACGCACACACACGCACACACACACACACACACACACACTGGCTACGCGAAACTACGTTGGGTGGGGTCACGGTTGTAAAAAAAAGTTGTTTTATTTAACGACGCTCGCAACTGCCGAGGTTATATTAGCGTCGCCGATGTGCCGGAATTTTGTCCCGCAGGAGTTCTTTTACAAGCTTCTTGTGTATGCAGATGACGTGAATATGTTAGGAGAAAATCCACAAACGATTAGGGAAAACACGGAAATTTTACTTGAAGCAAGTAAAGCGATCGGTTTGGAAGTAAATCCCGAAAAGACAAAGTATATGATTATGTCTCGTGACCAGAATATTGTACGAAATGGAAATATAAAAATTGGAGATTTATCCTTCGAAGGGATGGAAAAATTCAAATATCTTGGAGCAACAGTAACAAATATAAATGACACTCGGGAGGAAATTAAACGCAGAATAAATATGGGAAATGCGTGTTATTATTCATTAAGAAGCTTTTATCATCCAGTCTGCTGTCAAAAAATCTGAAAGTTAGAATTTATAAAACAGTTATATTACCGGTTGTTCTGTATGGTTGTGAAACTTGGGCTCTCACTCTGAGAGAGGAACATAGGTTAAGGGTGTTTGAGAATAAGGTGCTTAGGAAAATATTTGGTGCTAAGAGGGATGAAGTTACAGGAGAATGGAGAAAGTTACACAACGCAGAACTGCACGCATTGTATTCTTCACCTGACATAATTAGGAACATTAAATCCAGACGTTTGCGATGGGCAGGGCATGTAGCACGTATGGGTGAATCCAGAAATGCATATAGAGTGTTAGTTGGGAGACCGGAGGGAAAAAGACCTTTGGGGAGGCCGAGACGTAGATGGGAGGATAACATTAAAATGGATTTGAGGGAGATGGGATATGATGATAGAGACTGGATTAATCTTGCTCAGGATAGGGACCGATGGCGGGTTTATGTGAGGGCGGCAATGAACCTCCGGGTTCCTTAAAAGCCATTTGTAAGTACGTAAGCAAGTAAGTAAGGAGTTCTTTTACATACCAGCAAATCTACTGACAGGAGCCTGTCGCACACTTAAATGCCATCGACGCGGCCCGGGATCGAACCCGCAGCCTCGGGCATAGAAGGTCAGCGCTATACCAACTCCGCCAACCAGACCGACCCGTCAAGTGGAAATGAACAACAGACAAAATAGAGGAACATGTTTGCTAGCCCTGACCAAGTTTATTCCAAAACAAGATGAGAATTCATATTCAGTAGGTATGAGAAGATGATGGATTTGAGGAAGATGCTAAAATACATACCACAACTACACCAAATTTTTTCAACAATATACCAGATAGTAATAACGAAAGTGACTGAAATAGAACTAATTCATTTTTTTTCTGCTTTTTCATCTTACAGGACAATGTTAAGTAGTAGGAAAAACAGAAGTTCAGAAAAGTTTTGAATTTTTTTTTTTTTTTTGTATGAAACAGAATGTTTGCAGAAGTGTAATTATTAATTCCTTTCTATCCATTTTCCCTTCAAAACATCGTAGGCCTATTTTAGTCGTAAAGGAACACGAATTTTGTGTAAGTAACTTCCGCCTTGAAGCTTTAATGTCTAAAAGTGGTGTTTTCTTTCTTTAATTAAATAGAAATTGCACGTAAAATAAAACTTCATTTCATTTCTTTAAAATACTATCCTAGTTTATTGCGAAATAATTTGTTTATATAGTCAGTGCAATAGTAATCCAAGTACCAACTTCTTTTGGAAAACAATTATTTTCTTAAAACTAGGCCAAAAGTTGTAATCCACACATTAACAATTAATTTAAAATATGTAATAATAGATGGCATCATAAGTAAGAAATATTAAAACACTCATTGATTATAACAACTACAAACACATTTCCTTCTTTTTCTCAAAAATAATAAATTGTTACTTCAATCACTAAGATTTTGAGGTAACTTACCTATCCATATATAGATTTCATAACAATGCAATTAGTTTTTGGGTTTGATGCGGTTAATGACTTATTGCTTTTCTACGCCTCATTCATTTCTAACACCCATACCTTGCATTAATGAGATCTAAACTTGAATACCCATCTGTAGTGTGGCAAAATTATAAAGTACCATACTGTTATGTACGTAGAGATTTGTGCCCAGTGACTCCAAGAATAGCTATGAGAAAAACTGTAATTAATTCAAATGTCACAGTTTATGCTCCAGACGCCAAGATCTTGATTCCCTATTTTTATCCAAGGTCCTTACAGGTGATATAATCTGTGAAACTTTCATAAATAAAGTTTCTTACGAAAGGTATGAGACAAGTGAGGCAATTTTCTATAACAGAATTTCTAATCATCTTTCTCCTGACTCCAGACGCGAAAAGAGAGTGAGAGAAAAAAAACTATCAACTTGTATATCAATAAACTTAATTTAATTTCTAAACTTGGATTTTGCACAATTGTAAAATATTTACCATAAGTATGGTTATTATTAATATTGTTATTATTTTATCAATATCACTATGTAATATTGTTGTATTAATATTATAACAATTGTGTTAGGCCTAACAAGCTTTTTGCAATCATATTTATAATAAATAAACCCATTAATATTATTATTATTATTATTATTATTATTATTATTATTATTATTATTATTACTAGCCGTACCCGTGTGCTCCGCTGCACCCGTTAGAAATAAATATAAAGTAATTACATAATTAAAATAGGACATTTGATCCAGGGAACATTCGTGTTTGATAGAAGGATAAATCGTTTAATATGTTACTTAATTTAAATTGCATCCAAATAATTAAAATGCGATCATTTTGGTCCAGAGACACTCATTTGGTGCAATGACAATTCCTTTAACATGTTTCTTAATTGTTATTACATGCAACCATAGTTTAATGAAGATTGACATCATTTAGATTTAATGTCTATACTTTATTTTACTCGTTATAGGTTTCCATTGAATTATGGCAATAACTTAATTTTAACCCTTGTTTTCTACGTATTCAGTAAATGGCGCTTGGCCTACTATGGTTCTGAACCCTTCAAATAACTTAAATTATATTATATAATATTACATATTATATTATATTATATTATATTATATTATATTATATTATATTATATTATATTATATTATATTATATTATATCAGAAGTTACTGTAACAATATTATAGCATTATGTCCATCTAGAGAAACTACACTTTCCAATGGTGAAATAATAATTAATTAAACAAATCGGTTAATTTAGCTTCCGATATTACTTCATACAAACACAGAAACATTCTCTGTAGGCTATCTTTCATAGCTTTCGATTGTTGCTGTCCAAGGCCCCTTATAGACGAAGTCATTTGTTTTTTATTTCATTACACGGCCTTAGATGGCAGTTATTTTAATTTTAAAATTCATTTATCTCATTAAATATCAGTCCTATCAAAATTTTTCAAGGAATAAAACTTATCGCAAATTATTTTTAAAGAAACTTTTGTTACGTAACATTTTTCACAAAAATCAATAATAAGCGAGATATTTCGATTGATTTAATTCAGGCCCCCTTATAACCCCCCTTGTAAATAATGTATTTTGAATGCCATATAGCCTAAAATCTAAGTTACAACGTACTTAATTTATATTCCAATTTTCATCGAAATCCGTTCAGCCATTATCGCGTGAAAAGGTAACAAACGTAGACAGATAGACACACAAACAAAAATTTCAAAAAAGCGATTTTCTGTTTCAGGGTGGTTAATTATATATGTTAGGACCAATTATTTTTGGAAAATCGAAAATTACCAGAAAAATTTCGGCTACAGATTTATTATTAGTATAGATTATTATTATTATTATTATTATTATTATTATTATTATTATTATTATTATTATTACTTTTGTAATAGGGTAAACTAGGGTCTGTTGGACAGTCGGGCATGTTGGACACACTGTACTTTAACGTGTTACCTCGCCACTTGTGGGCACCACATTCTGCTAGAAGTCAATGACGGAAGTAGCCCCACTCGTGGCGAGGTAATACGTTAAAGTACAGAGTGTCCAACATGCCCGACTCTCCAACAGACCCCAGTTTACCCTATCACATAAAACAGTTCTGTGGTTCAGAGAAACTATATTAACAAAATAAAGGAACATATTTTGGAACATAACCTGCAAGGTCATACATTTTTCTTTATTCAGTGTCAATGCCAGGCGCAACTAATCGATACGAACAGATGAAGACTTTGTCAGTTGATTGTTGTTTAGTCAACTGTCCGAAGACAGGTTTGAACCTTATAAGCAGTGGCGTGCCGTGCTATTTCACGATGGGGAACAGGTCAGAAATAATAATAATAATAATAATAATAATAATAATAATAATAATAATAAAAATAATCTGTATTATGATTTAGCAACATTATCAATTCCTTTTTTTTTACTTCATTTACAACTTAATCGGAAAAAGAATATGTTAATATATAACAAATTAATGGTATTACATTATTGTTATTATTATTAGGCCTAAATATATAATACCGTTAACTAAAAATAAATAAACTTAAATTAAATCTACAATTCACCGCTTGACGAGCACCCAGTTAACCATTTCACAGAATTATAGTAACTACTTTGAAAATGACTTGTATAAGACTTTGTTTTAGTTTTAAGTTATGTAAGCAGAGGCACAGTATAGCAGAGGAGTAGGTTTGCCATTCAAAATAACCGCGCTGCTTTTCTCAGCAAAAGTGATCGAACTAAACGCTCTCGACTTCAGTTGATCGATAACACAACACTCGCTGTCTTGGTTCGCATCTTCGGGCATTAAAGTAAATTGCTGGCAGTGAGGAAATCGTACACGCATTGAAGTTTTCCGAAATAAACATCATTAAATAACATTATGGCGTTTTAATACATTGCAGTGAGGTTATTAATATGCATCAAGTGTAACCACCTACGAAATATTATCGTTATTTCTACTTTTTTTTTGTGCCAAAATCAATCCAAAACACTCATTTTCCACTAGACCAGTAGCGGCTGGTGGTCAAAATAATGAGTGTGCTACAATTTCTATATTGGCCTACTGTATACACTTATATGTATTTATCTCAATTTGAGACTCGCCTAGTGACGAAATATGAAATCCATACGACGTTCCTTCCTACTGCAGAACCTGTCAATTACCCTGGTGTTAAACCCTTCATCTTGGATATCACACTCTTTTCTATTGACAGTGTTACTTCACAGAATGGATCCTGTGAATTGTTGGAGGCTATGTATCGTAACAATTGAACAGCTCCATCTATATTCCGGAAGGCAGGTGTTCCGTATAGAACTCAAAGTTGTGTCTTTAACACTCTTTTGTTCAGTACAGTATAGCTGCTGACAGCAACTTCAAGTTCGCGTTCAGGAAAATTAGGCTATCCAAAAATTGCCAGAAAATTTGCTGTTTAACAATTTTGTTGCATCTATATAGCTTAAAGACTGGAAACGGTGAGTAGTTTTCTGAATTATACGGTCACATACTTCCTTGGCTTCAGTTTTCTGGGATTCCATTCTCCGTCGCTTGCCGACTGATTCAGGAGGAACCTCAAAAACCAGGTAGACGGCAGCAGCAGTCGGACACTTGAATTACCAAATAGGCCTACATTGTAAATAGTTCCGAGTTCTTCCACAAACAAGCATTCTCTCGTTACGCTTTACTTTTGCAATCTCCAAGCTGTGTTGTGCTGAAGCTGACTACAGCACTTCCCCGCGTAAAAATAGCCAATCAGGGCAGTGATTTCAGCTTCGCACATACGCATTAATTGTCTACATTCTCATTTAGAGTTTTGAGTAGCACATTGTACCCCCTGAGGCACCAAAGAGCTAAGAGCGAAGACTAAACACTTTATAACGCGTCATGAACATAACCACGGGAAATTGCCAAATGGCAGATCAGATACTATGGTGGTATTGCAAATACATTATTTGAGCAAAAATTATCATTGTGCTGTAGCACTGTAGCACATAAGGACGGGCCGTCCCTGCACTAGACATACATTGGCCTTCCTATATCCCATATCGCTTCTGCCCTAGATCAGCTGATCGAACTCTGGTGCCACTATCCAGCAAGCCTTGCCCCTTCTACAGGGACATCATTTTATTTTTACTTCAATTTTTATTGTACCAGAGTTTTTTAATGTACTTCACTCCCACCCCTTCTACTAAGGAAGTTCCAACTCCACACAGAACCAAGACCGCAGATAGTAAGCAGTACTGAGTTACTGAGTATAGTACGTTCCAGAAATATGTTCGCGTTTTTCAGTGACGAAAGAGCTTTCAATATTGAATCATATTTTCGCACAGGTACTGTCCGTTTGCCTACGTCGCATCCCGATTTCCCCCACCTGCTTCTGCTCGCCCCTCTGTAATAGCTGGGCTGTCTTAGCTCTTTTCTGAAAACATTAATTTCTCTTAGGAATTGGAAGTTTACGTAATATTATGCAGCTGTTTAATTTAACTTAAATAAAAGGACCTCGTTAAGTAATTAACTGTCACGTGATTTCCTCCCTTTCTACAATCCTGCGGCATAACCACTTGGACGGACAGTAGATAGCATGTCTGAGTAATTTTATATTTTCGGGTCGGGCAGAAGTGAAGATTGAATTTACAGTACGTAGAGTAGGTACAGAATTATTTCAACATGAGTTACTAGTACGAAGGACGAAACTGACAATTGGAAATAGATGCAATAGTCTATAGTGCGATAATATGCACAAAAGAACTGAAGCCTGTATCGAAATGAACGGCCACCATTTTCAAAATTGTGTTTAAATATTCATATTATGATTATTTTTCAATTTAACTTCTTTCTCTATATTGTACGCTAATGTGCTGTAGACAGTATAATATACACTGCATAATGAATACGTTCGCATGGATAACTCACTTCGTGAGTAAAAACACTTATTCTTAAAACAGTACTGTACTTTGATTAAAGAAAAACCTAATGAAAATTATCAAACTCAAAATCGCGATATTTCCTAGTTTACGTAAATGGATGAACTACTTTTATTCCTTCCTATACCTAGTAGAGTGATTTGTGTTTTACGCCAGTATCATCGAACTCCAGTCTTGGAGGGGGGGAGCAAGCGGTGTTTCCGGTTCTCTAAAGGTATAGACAGGTTAATATTAAAAATGTTAGTAAAAATAAAATGATGTCCCTGTATTTTATGTTCGAAGGTTCGCATCAGGGCGCTCGCGCTCCGTCTCGTTGAAGTTGGAACAGGCAGGAGTCACCTGTTCCATTGCCATTATTTCACACACAATATTATGTCACACGAAAAACTCTTCGAACGTAATTGCTTTCCAAATTATCACTATATAAATAAACTAGCTCGATGAAAGAATATATTCCACACTTTAAGTCTCAATACTCCGCGAGGGAAGAGGTACTTCTACAGCTTCCAGCGATACTCGGGTAAGTTCGTGTCTGCTCGAGCCTGCTTCGGAGAAAACATTACTCGAGACTCCCACTCACATCATCACGCCATGGATGAATATATATATATATATATATATATGTATGTATATATATATATATATATATATATATATATATATATATATATTCGTACAAAATTTTGTCCAATATCCTTTTGAGAAGATTAACTCCGTACGTAGATGAAATTATTGGGGATCATCAGTGCGGTTTTCGGCGTAATAGATCGACTATTGATCAGATTTTTTGTATTCGACAGATAATGGAGAAAAAATGGGAGTATAAGGGTACAGTACATCAGTTATTCATAGACTTCAAAAAAGGCATATGACACGGTTAAGAGGGAAGTATTATATGATATTCTTATTGAATTTGGTATTCCCAAGAAACTAGTTCGATTAATTAAAATGTGTCTCAGTGAAACATACAGCAGAGTCTGTATAGGTCAGTTTCTATCTGATGCTTTTCCAATTCACTGCGGGCTAAAGCAGGGAGATGCACTATCACCTTTACTTTTTAACTTCGCTTTAGAATATGTCATTAGGAAAGTTCAAGATAACAGGCAGGGTTTGGAATTGAACAGGTTACATCAGCTTCTTGTCTATGCGGATGACGTGAATATGTTAGGAGAAAATACACAAACGATTAGGGAAAACACGGAAATTTTACTTGAAGCAAGTAAAGCGATCGGTTTGGAAGTAAATCCCGAAAAGACAAAGTATATGATTATGTCTCGTGACCAGAATATTGTACGAAATGGAAATATAAAAATTGGAGATTTATCCTTCGAAGAGGTGGAAAAATTCAAATATCTTGGAGCAACAGTAACAAATATAAATGACACTCGGGAGGAAATTAAACGCAGAATAAATATGGGAAATGCGTGTTATTATTCGGTTGAGAAGCTCTTATCATCTAGTCTGCTGTCCAAAAATCTGAAAGTTAGAATTTATAAAATATTTATGTTACCGGTTCTTCTGTATGGTTGTGAAACTTGGACTCTCACTCTGAGAGAGGAACATAGGTTAAGGGTGTTTGAGAATAAGGTGCTTAGGAAAATATTTGGGGCTAAGAGGGATGAAGTTACAGGACAATGGAGAAAGTTACACAACGCAGAACTGCACGCATTGTATTCTTCACCTGACATAATTAGGAACATTAAATACAGACGTTTGAGATGGGCAGGGCATGTAGCACGTATGGGCGAATCTAGAAATGCATATAGAGTGTTAGATGGGAGACCAGAGGAAAAAAGACCTTTAGGGAGGCCGAGACGTAGATGGGAGGATAATATTAAAATGGATTTGAGGGAGGTGGGATATGATGATAGAGACTGGATTAATCTTGCACAGGATAGGGACCGATGGCGGGCTTATGTGAGGGCGGCAATGAACCTTCGGGTTCCTTAAAAGCCATTTGTAAGTAAGTATATATATATATATCCATGATCACGCACAGTAGGCGAGAAGGGCTCGAGTCGTTTTCACGTCACTCTGCAATAAACCTGATAACGATAGCTGTTTTCGCTTTTCGAAAACTGCAAATAGGCCTATCCTTTAGAACGAAGTACATCTCACAATCTCAGTTAAGGGGGCAAGGAGAAAGGGAACAGCCTGTTCCCTCTGTTCCATGAAGGAACCGCCACTGCTTATATGTAACACCAATAAGGCATCACTCATGAGGAAATTAGCCCAGGAGATAATGGGATAGGGAGGCCATTCAGTTATGGATCCCTATTTCATAAATTCTTTCTTACAATTTATAATGCTAAGATGCCATAAAGTGTTGTATCCAATTCGTGGATAATCTCGTGAAATCGTTCGTGCGACAAACATTCACTCATACCATAATCATCAAGATTATCCACTTGTTGCATAAATAACTATTTAGTACAAATTTAAATTTGCAATTAAGCTATCAAAACGCCGTTGATGAAGACAATTTGAACTTTCATAATATCAGCAGTGTTCTTATTTCCAAGATTTGGCAACGTTGACATTTTCGGTCATGGATCAACTGTGACTGGCCCCACTCTAGCACTGAACATTACATGCTTGACGGTAAGCTGTGAATGGACTGCGTGCATTCCGTCTGTGTGGCGAACTGAGGAATTGCAATGAATGAATGAATGACTACATCGCAAGCCAGTGTTGTAAATCGTCGAGCTGCGCAGTTCTAACAATGGGCTAGCAGAGCCAAATCAAACGCACAATACGCCACTGCAATAAATACTGCAAAAAGAAAAACGCCAAGCACCAAGTTCAGCCGCAACCATGTTCCCCCACTCCAAGTCCGGCGCCGTATTGCGGGCAGCCAGTTTTACAGCTTTGTATTAATTTCACATGTTCCGAAAGGCACTCGCAATTCTTATTGCCATTCGCAGCTCCTGCGTGTAACTTGTAGGCCTTGTGCTATAAAACACCAGCAATGCGACCAAATAGTCTACATGTCTTCCTTAACTAGCCAATCTTCCTTGTGAAGGTGAAGTCTTTTTCTAACGAAGATGTTTAGAATAAAATAAAATTAATAATAATAATAATAATAATAATAATAATAATAATAATAATAATAATAATAATAAATGGGAGGATAATATTAAAATAGATTTGAGGGAGGTGGGATAAGATGCTAGGGACTGGATTAATCTTGCTCAGGATAGAGACCGATGGTGGGCTTATGTGAGGGCCGCAATGAACCTCAGAGTTCCTTAAAAGCCATCTGTAAGTAAATAATAATAATAATGATGGAAAAAGTCCTTTGGGGAAGCCGAGACGTAGATGGGACGATAATATTAAAATGGATTTGAGGGAGGTGGGATATGATGGTGGAGACTGGATTAATTTTACTCAGGATAGGGACCGATGGTGAGCCTATGTGAGTACGGCAATGAACCTCAGAGTTCCTTAAAAGCCATTTGTAAGTAAATAATAATAATAATAATAATAATAATAATAATAATAATAATAATAATAATAATAATAATAATAATAATAATGGAAAAGTCCTTTGGGGAGGCCGAGACGCAGATGGGACGATAATATTAAAATGGATTTGAGGGAGGTGGGATATGATGGTGGAGACTGGATTAATCTTGCTCAGGATAGGGACCGATTGCGGGCTTATGTGAGGGCGGCAATGAATGTCAAAGTCCCTTAAAAGCCATTTGAAAGTAAATAATAATAATAATAATAATAATAATAATAATAATAATAATAATAATAATAATAATGAGGGAAAACCCTTTGAGGAGGCCGAGCGTAGATGGGAGGACAATATTAAAATGGATTTAGGAAGGTGGAATATGATGGTAGAGACTGGATTAATCTTGCTCAGGATAGGGACCAATTGCGGGCTTATGTGAGGGCGGCAATGAATGTCAAAGTCCCTTAAAAGCCATTTGTAAGTAAATAATAATAATAATAATAATAATAATAATAATAATAATAATAATAATAATAATAATAATAATAATAAGGCAAACCCTTTGAGGAGGCCGAGACGTAGATGGGAGGATAATATTAAAATGGATTTAGGAAGGTGGGATATGATGGTAGGGACTGGATTAATCTTGCTCAGGATAGGGACCGACGGCGAGCTTATGTGAGGGCGACAATGAACTTCCGGGTTCCTCAAAAGCCATTTGTAAGTAAATAATAATAATAATAATAATAATAATAATAATAATAATAATAATAATAATAATAATAATAACAACTCTGAGGTTTTGGCTGCTATGTACATCTATTATCAGGCAGTACATCTCACTTGATGATATGTGTCAGAGGAAGAACAATTGAGGACCGTTTTTGCAAAACTTGCTATCTGCAAAATTTGCAAAATTGAGATTTTGGTGGATTGGTTAATATAAAGCAGGCCTCTACACGATGTTGAAGTTATCTTAGTAAAATTGAATTATTTCTCTTCATTATAGTGTGTCAAAGTGTGATGGTTGCACCTATAAGCTATGTGTCTCCATTCAGTTTTTTGTCTCTCCTGTAAAATTTAGTTTTTTCAGTTAGCAAGTTTTGCAAAAACGGTCAATTGTTTGTATGCATCTGAAGTCTGACTAGTGTAATACGTTACTAGTCAGCGAAGCATGGAGGGCGAAAGGAACTAGTCACCCTACCCCATTATTTCCTGGCTTATTTGCCTCGTGAGTGATGCCTTATTGGTGTCAGTTATGAGGTTCAAATCTGTCTTCGGACAGTTGGCTAAACAACAATGATAATAATGATAATAATAATAATAATAATAATAATAATAATAATAATAATAATCCGTGGCGCCAGACCTTTAAGAGTCCAGACCGACCAGCCAGCTGCTGGCCTCACGTCCACATGCCGAAACAGAGGTGGACGATCATCCAACCAGAGTGAAGGTATCGTGTGGTTAGCACGACGATCCTACCAACGTTACAGCTGGCTTTCGTAACCGGATTTCGCTACCTATCGTAGCTATCCAATTCCATCACGATGATGGATGAGCACCGGTCCAATACACTGGCCGAAATTTCATCAGAAAATTTCTTACCCCATGAGGAATCGAACCAGCGCGCCATCCGTAACGGGAGTTCTAGGCAGGATGCCTTATACCACGACGCGGGACTGAATATACGAGAACCAAAGTAAAATAAACACTATTATCTGATTTGGCATTGTAAATTTTATGCGGTAACTCATCCTCTGCTTCAGTGGAAGAGAAGGTCTACGGCCTTACTCTGCCAGAAGAAATAAAGTAATATTATTATTATTATTATTATTATTATTATTATTATTATTATTATTATTATTATTATTATACTATATATTATTTGATACTATAAAGATCCAAGCTTGAATATGCATCTGTTACTTCCACTGACTCGGCTAAATTGGAGAATATTCAAAGAAAATTTATTTCCTTGTGTTCTTATAGATTTTTACCTAATTCTGATGATTATAAATAAGAGGTTAACTGAAAATATTTTAATTGCTGTAGCTTATTTGCCAAACGTCAAGATCCTGATTATTCATTTTTTTTTTGTAAAGTCATTAAGGGTGATATTGATGTGAATCCTTCAAAAGCAATATCAGTCTTTGTTTTCTGCTACGTGTTTAAGATTTCATAATTTTTTTTTACAATAGAATTTCTAAATCTCTCTCTACGATCTATAGATGTATAAAATATGCTAATTTGCATTGATTGAACTTGGATTGATTTAATGTGTAGTATATGCTTTTGGAGTTTTAAGCTTATGTCAGTCATTAATTTATGTCTTTTGTTTAGATATGTATTATAATATTATTCTCGTTATCTTTTATATCATTTGTATTATATTCATTTATATGATTCCATCCTTTTATTTTCAATTACAATTATTTTTAATTGTCATTATTTTAATAATTATTTCTATCTACTTTTATTGTAATTTCTATCGTTATTAATGTTCGTGTTATGAAATTGTCATGTGCTGAACTGTTATTGGCCCCTGGCTGTTGTACAGCACATTAAATATTAGTAAATAAAATAAAAAATAAAAAAAAAAATTAAGACCTAGTTCGAGCAGGGTTGTGGAAAATGAATTATCTACAATAAAAATGTTCAGTCTTAGAAACAACTCATGGTGGTGAGAAATTCTTCTCCCTGGTGCTTGTTCTGGCTACTTAGGGACGACATACAACGAAACAGAACGAATGTTATTACCTCAACTAGTGTTTCGCTTGTGAACGTGGTTGCTCGTCTTCTGATCATGCGCAGTACCTCCTTTCTGGGACTTGAAATATCTGTGCACCATCAATTGTTTCTAAGACTGTACATTCCAAGGCAGAACAAGGGTATAAAAAAACTTCAAATATTTAAGTGTGACGACTATTACACTTTTAATACGTCATACTACCATGGATAAATATATAATAGGATGCGAAACTGCGGTCAGCACCATCTGGATTTGGGGGTTTGAAATAAGGTGATCAGCGCCCAACGTCGTAGGTGGTGAATATTAGAACTACGTGTTGGGTACATTATCGAGAGTTCTCTATTTATCCGTTCGAGATATTGCTGTACGGGAGAGTCGAAGATGAAGATGGCGGACTGAAACTTGCTAATAAGTGAACATAAAGTGATACGTGTGTGTATAAGCAGTGTATGTTAAACAGTGATGTTTATGGACGTTGTAAAAATAGTGTTGTTGAATGTATTGTAAAGTAATAGTAATATAATAAATTGAACTATCTAAGTAGTTCTTGCAGACTTTTCCATACCCAAAGAATACAATCCCAATTATCTAACCCTTTGCTTTATTTTTTGTCTCTGTCTGGTTATATTTTAATCGGGTAGTGTAAAACACATCGTCTCTTTTATCTTCCTGTTGGCTCCGGTAAGAATTTTCAGTAGAATATGCTGTGAGGAAACCGTAAATGTTTTATTTTAAATTGGGTTAGTTTTTAATATCGATGAGGGTGGGAGGGAATACTTTCTGCACAGTTTAACATTTTCGTCACCAGGTGCGCTGCTAAATGCATGGAGTAATTACTCTTTTCGCTAGTTGGTGCGCTGCTAGAAGTAATAACGCCCCTCCTAGAAATAGATGGCAGCAAGATCAATTTCTACAACAGCGCCTCTAGTATGTGTTACGGGAAACTAATTAAGTTTCGCATCCTATTATATATTTATCCATGATACTACTTTTGACCAATAAAACGGTACGAAAGGACGTCTTTCAACCAATCATGGCTGCTTATCGCACAATTTTATCGCTTTCCTAGCATTTGTTTGTTTTTATCACTACTCTACCATTTGTTTCTTTGTTTACCAACATTTCAAACTGCAAATTCTTTACGGTACTATAAAACATGCTTTGCGATCGTAATTTGTTTCCCGCATAGAGTCGACTGAAAATGGCGGCTCCGTTGAAATATTTTGATAGTGGTAACATTAGTAAAATAGAATTTCAGTAAATCAATTAATATTTTATTGTATTAGAGTACTTTATTTCTTCTAATCTTTATATACTTTCTTTTAATCGTGTAATAGTCGATTCAATCCCACTCGACTTTTGATTTGCTCTAGATAAATCGAAATCTCTAGTGAGATTGCTGTTATAAATGGATAATAAAATGACTAGCTCAGAAACAAAAGTTCTCTCTTTGACGTAAAATACGTCTTTTCCAACACAGTGTATGGGATCCACGTACCTCCGTTTACTCATGAAACCAATGTTTTCTTCGGGAACTTAGTACTGATGATTTCTAATGCTAGAAGTTTCGAAACATATTTTCGTCTTTCCTTTACTAATTTTTCTCTCCAAGCCTGTGAACATATCCTGCAGTTTTATGTTAGTTTTACTGGCAATTCTAATATTTATGGTTTATGTTGTAGATTTAAAGTTGACTCCAGTGTTTTGATTTTTTAAATAAATCCGTGTTTTGTTTATAGGCCTATAACTATATTTTGGCACAGGCAGATAAATCTTTGTTTTCTTGTCATAACTGAACTTATGTCGGCTGGATTCACAGCAAGACATGCCACCTCTTCAGCCAAGCGAAGTGTTTGATTAATAAGCGTTGTAACAACGACTGGGACGAGTAATGTGATTTTTGCATTAGCATAAAACATACTTCGCGGTAAATGAAAATCTGACGTCAGGAGCAGCCTGACTAAAATAACTGGGCGCTATGTATGAAGAAAAGTTAAGTCCCATCCAAAGATAAATGGTCTAAAAATACTTGTTCAGAATGAGGATAACCGTGTGACGAAACTGCCAGAAGAGCGTCCACAATACAAACATTCTCATAGCTGATGTCACTGACTCACTTATTTTTCCTTATTCTACTATCATAGCACCATAATTGTTTCGGGGAAAATAAGTCTTTTTCTACAGTTGATCTCACTAATGCAAGTTTCTGCACTGTTGTTTCCATCATCATTGCTTTGTTAGGGTTAGCTTAAAGCGGTTACTCAAAAGGAATTTAAAAAAGCTTTTGGAGTGCGAGTCACAAACTCCTTTCATAAGATTCATAACATCTAATTTTACACTTCAAAATAAAAATAATGGATTGTAATAAAAAAGAACCCTGTCAGAAGAAAAATAATCTTATGTAATCCCTGTTTACATTTACGAATCTTATTTTACATTTTTAGTTTGCAAAGAATGAAGCACAAAAAATGCATTACAATCATCTATGCCAGCATTAGCAGATCACTCAAGAAACAAACAAGAAAGAAGAAAAAAACATTTTTTTTTTACCTCAGCGCAATGCCAGAAATGACCAGTTATTCAGAAAAGGGGTTTAACCAAAAATAAATGAACGAATGAATGAATGAATGAATGAATGAATACTAAATAAATAGTCACATGTCGATACGGCTTAATGCAAAGAGTTATGGCCTAATATTTTTAATATATGGTTAAATGGCAATATTTTGGTACTATGGCAATACTATGTACAGGAGTCCCGAAATAGGCAGTATTACCACAGTCTAGTATATACAGTCACGAAGCGTGAGTTGTTGAGGGTACTAGGAACAATAGACTGTGCCGGTACTATTTCGCATTGTCTGTGATGAGGGCGATAGTAGCGATCCTAGTGGTTAGCAATTATCTATAGATGCATATTCCCTACGTATTGAGCTTCGTGACTGTATATACTAGACTGTGGTATTACTGTCCAGCCAACAATGCAGCACATTTTGAACATTTAATTTAGCAAATGTCATTGGTTAAATTTTAGAAATTACACAAAATATAATGTATTTTCATCCTATAACCAACTGCAATCCAAGCAAGCTTTTGTGTTCGCATAGCGTTTACTTTCTATTGTGAATGGACTTTAGCATTCGACATCAACTGGCGAGGTCGTGGTGGTCAATTACATGGCGTTCAAATTCTACAGACCTGGAGACATTCGATTTCTTTCTTTGGGGTTTTGTGAAAAATAATATCTATAGACAGTAGTGGTAATAACAGTAGCAGTAATAATGCTAGTAGTGTAACTGCTCTTTAAACTGCAGGTTATTCAGTGCCGAAATTCATCAAATTTATCCTGAAATCCTCCAAAACCGACAGGAGTCTCTCTAGGTGCCATCAACTTACGACATGAAACCCCAACTTTCTTTCTCTCCCGGCGAAAGCCATGCCAATGGGTTTATCGTCCTTTAAGAAGACACTTACATGATTTTTAAAACTTCCACAATTTTTATCAAACATTTGTGAAATTTAAACTACATAAATAGGTCTACAATACTATCACTTAACAATATCTGTCTAGAACATCAGAAATACATATAGGCCTACAGTGGATCCCATCACACGTCGATTTTATTTTATTTTATTGGGTTATTTTACGACGCTGTATCAACATCTAGGTTATTTAGCGTCTGAATGAAATGAAGGTGATAATGCCGGTGAAATGAGTCCGGGGTCCAGCACCGAAAGTTACCCAGCATTTGCTCGTATTGGGTTGAGGGAAAACCCCGGAAAAAACCTCAACCAGGTAACTTGCCCCGACCGGGATTCGAACCCGGGCCACCTGGTTTCGCGGCCAGACGCGCTGACCGTTACTCCACAGGTGTGGACTCACACGTCGATATACCAGGAAATGAATGGCAGTTATCATAGCTAAAGAAGTTTGTGAACTAAGAAAAACAACCAAGGTCACACTCCCTACTCTGAAGTTATTTTCCAAACACAAAAAGAAGTAAATTAAATCTGGAAACAGCTACCACGACATGAATGGTATAAAGAGTAACAACCGGGAGTAGCCATCAACTGTCAATTTAGCCGAGAATCACAAACTGCAATAGCATGGTTAAAAAATGGGCACATAAAGCATCTCGGGAGATATTTCTATTAATGTACAAAACGCAGCACAGAACCAGCCTCACCAAACCATATCCTAACGTGTATAGGCCTCACTCCAGACCATATTAAACTCAGAAGCAAAAAAAGTGATACACCAGCTGCAACAACACAATCTCATGGGCTTGGTCTAAGGACCACGGGATAAGAAAGAAGAGAAATAGACAATACTATCATCTGTACAAAATTTAGTGCCATTAGGCCAATAGTTTTGAAATTATATTATAAAAATTTATTTCATACTGACGTCACTAAAAAGGCTCCTTGCGTCAAAGTTTTCGAAATTTTTAGTTCATATTTGCTCAGAAGCTTGAAAATAGCCACGGCAATAAACATTAATTACCTTTTTGCGCTCAATCTAAATAAAGAGTCACAATAAATGTTTAAATTTAATTAATTTACCATTACACCATGTTTTAATCTAAGTGCAATATGAATATGTCCCGAAGGAACTTTATATTAATATTTCATACAAATGCTAATTAAATTTTATTTATCAACGTTTAATTGACCTCTATGAGAAGTTTCAGACCAATCTGACAACTGTTGTGCAAGGAGCTTTTTTATTCAATAAACTTTTTAAAATTTTAAAGTCCAGAAAACAGCATTACAAAAAACAAAGAAAAACATTTCTTTCAACTTACGCACCGCATATTTGGCCAAATTCCATTACATGGTTATATAATTTAAAAGTCTCAAATATAATAATTACTATCATAAGAATAAAAAAAACGGATTTTCTTAATTTTTCGGAATTACTTCACCATAGATTCCCCTTAAAATCCATCGTCATTTGCCGGGTTTCAGTCCGCGAAACTCAAATCCAGAGGGAAGCATGATAGCCATTATATTCCGTACCTCCGAAAATAACTCATTTCTGTTATAGAAAATCCATACAAGAATATCAAAACTGTGAGATAAACTCCAAATTAGTGTGAAAGATGTTTGTACTTTTACATTCTACCAGGACTATTTTGTGAATAAAATAAAAATGTAAATAATATATCCCTAAAATTCGCTCACAAAATGTTAATAATTGTATATTTATGAATACTTAACCTATTTAGGCATTGTGAAGTCGAAATAGATGAATGACGATTACTGCAATAAAAGAAATTGAATGTTATTCAGTAATGCCAATGAGAAAGGCGAAATACAGGTTTAACAATGTTAATTACATGTACTGCGCTTTTCTCTTGTTATTATAACAGAAATACATTTTCATTATCTGGTGAAATCATAATTTAATTTAAACATTTTATAGTATAATTATAAACAACCTGATTAATATATTAATTAAATGAAAATTGTTATGAAGGAATTTCATTTTCTTTAAATACAATGGACATGGAGTTAGAACATGAAGATGTAGATGTGGAAGTAGGATTTCGCACTTTATTTAATACAGTACAATGGATTGATGCTTATCGATTTACGTGGAAACAGTTGGCGACACTGACTAAACAAAAGAACGACCATGCGATAAATTGATAGTGATAAATCAAGCTGCAGAATTTGTCGCGATGTATGGCTATGATTGGTTGGAATTCAAAATTTCATTACACTTCATTGGCCGAAAATGGAATGACGTCATATACACGAAATAGTCCTAACAAATGTCACTCGAGGTCTGAGATTTCCCAAACAAATCCACTCGCTAGTGGATTAATCGGCAAATCTCAGGCCTCTTGTGACATTACTATAGATAGTTGTCTAAAACACAATCATTTCCTCGCAACTGATCTGAAGTAAAGCTGAACCTTTCCCAGTCCCACTACAGTATATGAATTATACAGAACATCATTCATCTCCCTAACACTTTAATCAATCTGTGGTCACGCGAACCGAAGTCGACTCTGGCTCCATTCACAAGTCGCTTCCTGAACTGTCATGCTCCTCCTCCACGTTCTCTGCTGAAGGTCAGATGTCACTGGGTTTTCCCATTTACAGAATGTTAGGTAAGTGCAAACTTCTGGGCTATAGAAGGCAATGAGAGGAACGATCAGATTCCCTTCTGTATTCTGGCGTATCTCATTTAAGCCTGCCATAAATGTCTCACGAAATACAGGACATTTTTACTACCAACGTCTTTCTGTAAGGAAACTGAAGTTAGAAGTTACTAAAAAATGTATTAAGTAAGACTGAAACAAGGGAGTTAAAATGAAAGAATACTATTCCCTTTAAACAGTCTTTATTCGTGTCTATTTATTTACGTCACTTGGCAATATTTTGGACTTACAATTAGTAGGAATCTAGTAGGAATCAATATATTTATTGAAAATTATTGCAATTACTCTTTTGATCTAACAGTACCTTTCATACATGGTTCATTTCATTTTTTCTCATTTCAAAATAAAATATTCGTAAACATTTATACAAATACAAATGTCAACACTAATTTATGAAGTAAATCTCTGGTCTTTGGTCAGACCACGATAACTCCAAAAAGGCAATAAGCTGAAACGCCGCCCTATACAGGGTGGTTCTAAATTATACCAACAAACTTTTGGATCGGATACATAACCTTCTTTCAAACACTGTTCGTTAAGAAACCCATGGGCTCGGACGCTTCGTTTCAGTGCAAGAGGGGTTTAATGCTACCACCCAGTTTGTTTTCTCTGTCAGCGCAGTATCATCCTTCGACCGCGTTTGTTTATTCCCTGAGCTCGGTATCATGCATTAACCAATTTGATTACTAGCTGCGGTTTATGAAACCCCTGTTGACTCTGAAGATCTTGCAACACGCACTTCTGGGCAATACCGAAAAGTTTCTCTGTGCACAAAAAAGGAGTATAAAATGCATTTGTTAGGAAAACAAGCTAACTCGATATACTTTTAAAATTCTGGCCAAACAGGCGTTACAGTAAAGGAAAAGTTTCTAACACCTGTATTTCGTGGGCCTTCTAGAAACCTTGTTACATGCTGTTTTCTTTCCAAAGTTTCCTTACGTACTTATCTGTATAGGTGAACTACGTCACTGCTGAACTGTTACGGGAAGCAACTGTTTTATTCCAAATGCATTATTCCTTTATCACATGTATTATCGCGTCCCTATCAACGACGACAGTTCAGGTGAAAAGAAATTGCCGCGTGGCTGGCACGTGCCATAGGAACAGGGATAGGTATAGCTTAGCTGAGACATTTGCTCTATACAGAATGTTCTTTCATTCATAGTATTCTTCCCAAGAGCAGATCTTTCACTGCAAACCCAGCATTCTACAATATTTCCTATTTTCTGCCTTCCTCTTAGTCTCCGCATATGATCCATATCTTAATGTTGTCAATCATCTGATATCTTCTTCTGCCTACAACTCTTCTCCCGTTCATCATTCCTTCCAGTGCATCCTTCAGTAGACAGTTTCTTTTCAGCCAGTGACCCAGCCAATTCCTTTTTGTCTTCCTGATTAGTTTCAGCATTATTCTCTTTCTTCGTCCATTCTTTCTGGCACATCTTCTATCTGTCCATTTTGCAGGCTCCATTTTTCTCCATTTTCACATTTGAAATGCTTACTAAATAACGACTGATAGCATGCGATATTTTAACTATGATCGTGGAAAAAATGTCTGCTTTCTTTGCGCTAAACTCAACAGCACGCCCATTGTCGTCGATCGATGATAGCGACCCGATAACACAACATTGCCTAATAGAGGCGATCTCTTAGAATGTATGAACAATTAGGTTTCAGTAATGCGCAGGCGCAGAATATGTCCATTTCCTTTATTTTCAAGCTCATTCTCACTTTAATCATCTTAATTGGCACAGTTTTAGTGTGTATTGTCCGGTACAGTGTCCCAAGCAATGTAGTCTTCTTCTAACTCTTTACAAAACGTGAAGATATGTTTTTTTGACAATTATGTTTATATTTTTTCATATGAAGTAACTAATAACTATAGCTGTTTCTGAATTTTTTTTTTCATTTATGGAATAAGCCCTTTTACCTGAACACCGTCGATATCATATATAATATCATATCATATCATATCATATATCGTATATCATATATCATATCTCATATCATATCGTATATCATATATCATATACCATATCATATCATATATCATATCATATCATATCATATATATCATATCACATCATATCATATCGTATATCATATATCATACCATATCATATATCATATCATTATCATATCATATCATATCATACCATATCATATCATATCATATCATATCATATCATATCATATCATATCATATCTGTGGCCGGGAGGAAAAAGGTCTTAAGTCAATTTTTTGTGAAAATGAGATTTTTATATATTCTGAAAGCGGAAACAATTCTCTACGATCTGGTAAAACGGTTGAAGCCAAATAAGACTCCTGACTGGATTTAAAGAGCGTTACCAAATGTCCTAAGTACTTTTTTTCCATTTATTTTGACATGAAAAGGTCTTATGTTTAAATAGTTCCTTCTTCTCAGTTTGGGTTGTAGTCTTAAAAAGGCTGAAGTGCGGCTATTTCTGGAAATAATCAAGAAAATTATTAAATGAGGAACATTACCTATTTTAGAATATAAACAAATAATATCCAGGAAAAACCTCGTAATTGAAAGAATTCTATAATTAACACCAATTTCAATCTTTCTACTGCTCTTCTGAAAAGTATAAAATTTTACTTAAGACCTTTTTCCTCCCAGCCACAGATATATCATATCATATCATATCATATCATATCATATCATATCATATCATATCATATCATATCATATCATATCATATCATACCATACCATATATCATATCATATCACATCAAATCATATATCATATATCATACCATATCATATCATACCATACCATACCATACCATATCATATCAGAACAAGATTGTAACCATAAATATTGATTTAGAAAACATTTATTTTATTATCATTACTTACTGGAATGTACACACTAAGGTAAACTGAAATGCGATAAAATCCCCTAGTGATAAAACGCTGATGCCAACACGTAGAGGGCTTCACGAACAACCTTGTTTCATGCTTAACTCAAATCTAATTTGTTAATGATTTTTAGTACTGTCTTCCTGTAGCAGTGGCTAACACAACTCTTCCAGAGGCAGCCACCCCATACTACACATCACACCTGTAACCTTTTCGGTCATCAGGTTTCTCCAGAATATTGTAACAAGACTAGTTCGTTAGCAGTTTTCTAACATCCAGATTTTACAGGACATGAGTTTTATACTGACCATGATTTGATTAGAAGAGAAATTAAATACATAACAGGCACCACCAATAAATTACTACGACATCAACAAGATCATGCCTTTAGCTTTCTTCCAAATATTATAGATGTCTTACTTAGAGACCCCGAGATTCATTGCCGCCCTCACATAAACCCGCCATCGGTCCCTATCCTGAGCAAGATTAATCCAGCCTCTACCATCATATCCCATCTCCCTCAAATCTATTTTTATATTATCCTCCCATCTACGTCTCGGCCTCTCCAAAGGTCTTTTTCCCTCCGGCCTTCCAACTAACACTGCATATGCATTTCTGGATTCGTCCATACGTACTACATGGCCTGTCCAGACGTTTGAGATGGGCAGGGCATGTAGTACGTGTGGGCGAATCCAGAAATGCATATAGATTGTTAGTTGGGAGGCCGGAGGGAAAAAATACCTTTGGGGAGACCGAGACGTAGATGGGATGAAGATATTAAAATGTATTTGAGGGAGGTGGGATATAATGATAGACTGGATTAATCTTGCTCAGGATAGGGACCAATGGCGGGCTTATGTGAGGGGGGCAATGACCTCCGGGTTCCTTAAAAGGCATTTGTAAATAAGTAGAAGTCACTCTAACAGGTTTAATTACTAAATACACTTCAAAATAAAGCGCAAAATGTGAAACAGTGCAAAACATTTAGAAAAATTATATTACTCAGTAGCTACTACAGACACTGCAGTGAAATAGAATCTTGAAATAAGAAACACAAATTTGGAAAATATCATAAGACAGTTCAACAACAATAATGTCATCTTTTTTTTATGATTTTAAATCACAAGTTTCTGAAGGAGGGTTAGAGCGTAAATACAGTAAAAACGGAAATGACAATGTTATTTCACCTCCCACCCCCAAAAAAAGAAAAAGGTTCGCGAATTATCCGCAAAGCGAATAAACCGCACGCGAAATAACGGAAGCCGACTATATTCAGATCCCGAATCAACAACCTGAAAAAGGATTATTATTGTTGATTATTCTCGAGATCTACATACATTCAGTCTTTTCTGCATTTATGCCCAGACCCGTAGCTTGTGTTTCTTCGGTTTCTCAAGTAGCTGTCGCAATCTGCTGGCACTACGTCATGTGTGAGTCAAACAACCGGATCTGCGATTCTTCAGATAGGCGCTTTTATTTATACTTCTGACTTCCTGAAGTGTTTTTTTGCAAGATGAAATTAAAAGCAGGGGCAGAGTGAATCTTCCTGTGGTAAAATCCTAAATCCGAAGGCCATGTGCCCTGTCAATGTAGGCACTGGCCTTTAGGGCGAGTTCATTTGTTACATCACAACAATAAAATGTCATCAGAAATGGAGGTGAAGAAGAGAGCGAGGAGTAATATTTTTTCAGAAACCCAAAAATAAAAATGACCGAAAACAATATGAAAACAGTTGCAAGGGAATATCATGCAACAAGCGAAAAGGAAAGACGATGGATTTGCGCTCTTCCAATGTCTTCAAATATAATAGGCCTAATGCACAATATTTATGTTTGTTATTCATATTACTGTACTTTAGTTGCAGTATTTTAGGCAACCGAAGATTGATTAAACGTTTCTTTAATAAATAAATATATAATTTAGATAATTAAATATGAAGTACTTATCAATTGAAAATTATAAAATCACATTCTATACTACTCAAAATATCCAATGCTGCTTAGCCTAAACCGCATTTGGAAATCTATTTCGTCTATTGTATTGAAATAATCTCTCTTTCGGAAATTATCCTCGCCCGTCTTGGTACGAAATCATCTTCAAATATCAAGTCCGTCATTCTCGTCGCCGTGATGAAAATTATCATCGTTAATGGAGAATTAATTATTTAAATGCCCAAATACGGACCAATCAACTTAAATGTAGTTTAATAAGAGCTTAAAGCCCAATTTATATTGGTGAAATGCATTGTCCACTTAAGTGTCAATTAAAATGAGTTTAAGTAAAAATTAAAGTTAAATGTGTTTGGTGAAATCGACCCTTAATCAGCTTTTGCATTATATTCTTGTTCACATTTCAGTTTTACAACTGCTCTGATCTCAATTCTGGTTTTAAATCTGTTTCTGAAATCTTCCTTGCAGTTTGGAACGCTATTAAAGTTAGCTGTTTGGTCTAATATGTCCACTATTAAACATTCTAACATTCAATTTAAATTCTTACATTACTGTTTCCGAAGTAGGCCTATAGTAACTGTTATTTCATTTTCTCATTTCATTTATTGTATTCCATAGACCTTACATTAGAATTGAAGCTTTAAGATGTGGAACAAGTCAAAATTTTAAAAGATCACAATTTTTTTGGCGAAATGAAGTGAGGTGAGAACGAGGACTCGCCATAGACCACCCGGCTGAGGAAAACCTCGGAAAAAACCAACCAGGCAATCAGAGTAATCGGGGATCCAACCCAAGCCCAAACGCAGCTCCGGTTCAGCAGGCCAGCGAGTCTGCCGACTGAGCTACATTTGTGGCTCTACAAAGTGTTGCTAAGTCAAGAAAACAGAAAAGTGTATCGAATATTAAAATAATAAAATATTAGTAGTATTAGTAGTATTTATTTATTTAACCTGGTAGAGATAAGGCCGTCAGGCCTTCTCTGCCCCTCTACCAGGAGATTCCAACTACAACATGAACAATAAAATTACAATTAGTTTTAAATTTACAATTACAATTACAAATAACATTACAATTAGTATACAATTACAATTACAATAAAATCAAAGTATGAAAAGATTATCTGAATAATTAAAGCTAGATAATTTATCATAGAGAAACAAAGAATATTTTATATTTACTGAATTACAAATTAAATCTAGAATAACAAAATTGTATAGTGATGAAATTACTGAATATTGAAATATTTTGTGATAGATTAAAGAAACTATTTACAAGAAATCAATTACTGACCAAGTGCCTAGTAAGTTTGCGTTCGAATCCAATTTTATTTCGACAGTCCCTGATGCTAGCAAGTAGCGAATTCCACAGTCTTGGCAGGGCTATTGTGAAAGAAGATGAGTATGAGGAGGTGCGATGGGATGGTATTGTTAGTATTGTATCATGGCCAGAGCGTGTGTTCAGATTATGGTGGGAAGAAAGATAAGTGAAACGAGACGACAGGTACGAAGGAATAAAGAGTTCAATATTTCGAAGAGAAAGAGAAGTGAATGTAAATTTCTTTTCTTATCTAGTTTAAGCCAACCTATTGCTTCCCGGGATGGGGTAATATGATCATATTTACGAACATTGCTTACAAAACGTACACACAAATTATGAGCACGTTGAAGTTTCATTTTGTTGTCGCTGGAGAGGTCAGTCAGTAAAATGTCCGCATAGTCGAAATAGGGAAATACAAGTGTCTGCACAAGGGACTTTTTTAAGCAAGAGTGGAGATGAACATTTATCCTTTTTAGCATATGGATAATAGAATATACTTTTCTGCAGGTTTCTGTGATTTGCATGTCCCAGTTGAGATTATTATCCATGTGAATGCCAAGATTTTTTACCGAAGAACTGAAAGGGATATGCACTGTACTTACTTTAACAGGGGAAATGTCGAAGTGTTTTACAGCGTCGGTTTGCCGTTTGTGTCCTAATATAATTGCTTGTGTCTTTCCAGGATTGATTTTAAGACGGAGTTCCTTTGTCCATGTCACAATCGAGTCAATGTCTTCGTTCAATTTATCTATAGCAACATTTACTCGGTCTAAGCGGGAAGAGATGTAGCATTGAAGGTCGTCAGCACACAAGTGATAGTTACAATGCCTTACAAGAGATGTAAAATACTCCTCCCTTACCAAAAACAAAACAAAACTAGCTCACCTTCTAAATTATGTGCTCAAATTGGTAGCCCTCAGCTGCTTTACAATGTGTCACTCGATCATAGAAACCATTTAAGAAATGATTCAACCAGGCTTTAGGAATGTCTTGCACCACTTCCATTTTTATTTAGCAACACTGAATTTGTACAGAAGTATCAAGTGTGGGTACTTTTTGAAAAGCTCTTAATGAGTACTATTCAAAAATTAAAAAATATATAGGGTGTTCCATTTAAAATAAGAGTTGGAGTCACTTCCGGTTAAACCGGAAGTAGAAAAAACTCGGTAATACCATTATTGAGTTCTTAGCATATGGTTATCCTCACATACCAAGTTTCATATCACTGAACCGTGTGCTTCAAAAGTTATTTAGGTGGTGCATTTATTATTTTAATATTCGATACACTTTTCTGTTTTCTTGACTTCGCACTGAATTTGTACAGAAGTATCAAGTGTGGGTAATTTTTGAAAACCTCTTAATGAGTACTATTCAAAAATAAAATAATATATTGGGTGTTCCATTTAAAATAAGAGAGTTGGAGTTAATTCCGGTTAAACAGGAAGTAGAAAAATCTCCGTAATACCATTATTGAGTTCTTAGTATATGGTTATCCCCACATACCAAGTTTCATGTCACTGAACCACATGCTTCAAAAGTCATTTGGGTGGTGCGGGACTTTTAACTAACCCTGTATATGCCATATTATGTGTTATATAATTTATTATAATAAATTATATTAGATTTATTTATATTATTGTCGTGTTGGTTTTGTCTTTTATAAAAAAAACATTTTGCTGGGCACTGGTGGATTTACGTCGTAGTTCAAAAGTCCATTTTTTAATACAAGGTGAACCAGGCTTCCTTTATCTCCATTGTCACTGTGAGACAATTCCGTCACATCTATTTCACCCTCCTCCACTTCTATCACTTCTGTGTTATCGCATTCCGCATCGCTTCCATCACTACAGTCATCAAAGTTATCATCAATATCATACAAGGATTGCTGCTCACTGTATCCCTTTTTGAAACGTATGCTTTCCATTATATGAAGGGTTCAGAGCCATAGTGGGCCAAGCGCCATTTATTAAAAACGGAGAAAGCAAGGGTTAAAGTTAAGTGAATACCATAGTTTAATGAAGACTGACATATCATTTAGTGTTAATGTGTATACATTATATTACTTGCTATATTTTTTCTCACTGAATTATGGTAATAATTTCATTTGAACCCTTGTTTTCTACGGTTTTAGTACATGGCGCTTGCCCCACTATGGTTCTGAACCCTTCATATGAACATTAATATATAACAGTAGTGCTGTAAATGTACTGTGTAGCACAAAACACAACTTACTACAATCAGGCATTCCTTATGACTGAAACTCTATCCAGTACAGAATGTTATTGAAGCAGCGTTCGTTACAACAGTACCAGCTGCATTTGTAGCAACACCTGGAGCTAGTACAGAGCCATTACAGCATTTAAATTAAAAATTTCAAATGAATAAAACGAAATAAAATGGGAAGTAGCGCACAACCTAGCTGGGGTCTTTTGTGACCCCAAGTTCAAATATTCGAAATTCAATTAAAAAGAAATATGTAAAAAAAAATAGATAATACAAACTAATTTAGAGTGTGTAATAGAAGCATAGAATACTGAATGAATAGAATTAAATTCTGCTAACTTACAAACGTAAGTAAAAATATGGAATCAGAAAAGACCCCAGATAGATTCCAAGGGTTAATGTGAAATAAAGGCAGCAAATGAGGTACATCTTATACAGCACAAATAATTACCACACCCAAAAATTGCATACACTGTATCCCAAAAGTCATGGTGGGGTTTCAGAGGATTGTATTTTTTTAATGAATAGAGATAGAAATGTAATACTGTATTGCTGCCAGATAAAAATATAACTCTCAAAGTTTTTCGTCTGTAAGCTTAAGGCAATGGAGGAAACAAAAGACAGTAACAATCGAACAAATGCAATAATTTTCAATATTACCACTGCCTGCTGGATCACACCCTATGGCTGTTTACATTGCCTGCCCAATCAACTGTTATGCGCGAGTAGCCACTAGGTGGCAGGTTAGTGACTTTGCATATACTGATAAAGTTCATAGCGGTGGGTACTGCCTGCCACCTAGCGGCAAAATAACTTTGATTGAGCAGGCAGTTTACGTAGCTATAGGATGCGATCCAGCAGGCAGTGAATATTACAATTAATTATACAATATGGACGTTCAAAGAAAAGTGCAATGTTTTTTGTGGCTGACAAAATTTGAATCTCTGACTCGTGAATTTCGTCGCGTATTTAACGAAGAACCACCACACGACAACATTCATCGTTGGGATAGACAGAAAAAGACTGAAAGCCTATTGGAGAAAAAAATGTACTGGAAGACCTCGACAAATGATGAAAAGGTAGAAGCCATCCGAAGAGCATTTTGTTCAGAGTGCAAATCAGTTCGTAAATGTGCCCGACAATTAGGCCTTCCGAAAACAACAGTTTATAGAGCTTTAAAGAAACGTCTTCATCTGACTCCTTATGAACTTCAACAGTTACATGCACTCCATCCAGATGATTATCACAAAAGGTATAAGTTGCTGTGGATATGCTCTCGTGTGATGGTTGTTCGTTAAATACACGATGAAATTCATGTCGTACACGAGTCACAGATTCAAATTTTGCCAACCACAATACCTATTGAACTTTTCTTTGGACATCCATCTTGTATAATTATTTGTAACAATGAAAATTATTGCATTTGTTCGATTGTTACCGTTTTTTGTTCGCTTCAGTGCCTTAAACTTACAGACGAAAAATGTTTAGAGTTTTATTTTTATCTGGAACCAATATTACATTTCTACCTCTATTCATTCAAAAAATATAATCCTCTGAAACCGCACCATGAATGACTTTCGGGACACAATGTATATAAATATCAGAAAGTAACACATTAACATTTTTATTGCAGTTTTTCAGTGAGTTTCGGAACGAGTACAAACCAAACACAGTGAATTTAAATAACTCAAATATGCGTTATCTTGTGTATCTGTGCTCTGGGTCTGCGATCATGCGCAGTGTCTTGTATCTGGCACTTGGAATATTCCAACGCTCCAATCTTTCTTTGTGTAACCACACTTCCTTGTCGGAAAATGAACCAGGTCCGCTTTATTTTTAGCCATACACAAATTGGTTTTGTTTTTATATCATAATACACATAGTATGCTCTTCAATCGACACTTGCAATGTTTGATGACCAGATAAAATGTAATCTGTGCAGACAATATTTTCAGAGTTTAATCAGAATCAATCAGCGACTTTCATGTAAAGCTTTTCACGATAAGATGCTTCGAGATAACCCTACATAGGCATGAAACGGAGATCATCAGACAACAACTCACAGTAAAACGTGTGATGCAAGCATTCAAGGAAGCTGCAGACAATCTCAGTAGCATTTATAATGGTAAGTTCTGACTTCAATTACTACATTTGGCTGTTCTAGTAACTGGTGCCAAATAGCGGCCTGTCTACCTCCCCTGGGATAACTGATTGCTTACATAATTCAGTTCTAACCAGACTGAATTCTCTACAGGTTAAAGATGGCTATATGGAACTCGCTATGTGCCTGAAGCTTATTACATAAAATCTGTACCTTTTAACGCTGGTGGATTTAATATTGATATAATCTTAAAGTAAAACTAGGCATTACCACACTCAGTAACAAATATAAATGACACTCGAGAGGAAATTAAATGTAGAATAAATATGAGAAATGCCCGCTATTATTCGGTTGAGAAGTTTTTGTCATCTAGTCTGCTCTCAAAAAAGTTGAAGGTTAGAATTTATAATTTGCCTATCCTTGAGGAACTACACCAGGTTGCGAAAGCCAGCTATAACGGCTTGGGGGATCATCGTGCTAACCACACGATTTCTCCATTCTGGTTGGATGATCGTCCACCTCTGCTTCGGCATGTGGACGTGAGGTCAGTAGCCGGATGGTCGATCTGGGTCCTTCAAGATCTGTAGCGCCACGGATTATTATTATTATTACTATTATTATTATTATTATTATTATTATTATTATTATTATTATTATTATTATTATTAACTAACTTACTGGCTTTTAAGGAACACGGAGGTTCATTGCCCCCTTACACAAGCGCGCCATCGGTCCCTATCCTGAGCAAGATTAATCCAGTCTCTATCATCATATCCCTCCTCCCTCAAATCCATTTCAATATCATCTTCCCATCTACGTCTCGGCCTCCCCAAAGGTCTTTTTCCCTCCGGTCTCTCAACTAACACTCTATATGCATTTCTGGACTCGCCCATACGTGCTACATGCCTTGCCCATCTCAAACGTCTGGATGTCAGGTGAAGAATACAATGCGTGCAGCTCTGCGTTGTGTAATTTTCTCCATTCTCCTGTAACTTCATCCCTCTTAGCCCCAAATATTTTCCTAAGGATCTTATTCTCAAACACCTTTAATCTCTGTTCCTCTCTCAAAGTGAGAGTCCAAGTTTCACACCCATACAGAACAACTGGTAATATAACTGTTTTATAAATTCTAACTTTCAGATTATTATTATTATTATTATTATTATTATTATTATTATTATTATTATTATTATTATTATTATTAGTGGTGGTGGTTATGGCCATCAAATCTTGTCTTCCGCACCATCAGGAATACAAATACAGAAAAACAACAGTCATAAATGCAAATAATAATTACAAAGTAGTGTATTAATTTATTGCTTAATATACAAGCTGCAATCAATAAATTTCCGGACTGCACTTGTATTTATTGTACCGTTAAACATACATGCGCGTGTCACTGAAGATCATTGCTTCCATGTCTGTTCAATCAGTCTATCAAACAGCATCAGATTGCCTTATGGCTAGTCTTCATCTCTGCCTTTCAAGAGATGCTTTTACTATAGATTCCAGGCGTTTTTCTAGTTCTATATAGGCCTAACTCCGCCGTTTTCTTTGTCCTGTGTGTTTCCCACGTTCAGGGCAGTCCGGAAACTTATCGATTGCCCCTTGTACATGCATTTAGTATCTAAGTAGCTAAGCATCTGAAGCTAAATAATTTTTTCGAAGATGTTACAATAAAGTTGATACTGTAAGCTGAAAGGCATTACAGTATAATGAACAACTACAGTACGTAATACACATGTTTTAGTATTTCAAATGAAAAATTCCTTCTTCCCTCTATTAGACAATGTTTGTATCTGGAAAAACTTCTTTCAGTCTCACAATATATTCGTAACTGGTAGAAAATGAAAATTTGGAATATCACAGATGTCTTGTCATAATTCTTCTGTCTGTCGTAGTCCACCAAAATATGCTTTATGCCAAAAACTACAAAATATTCGGGATTTGTCTTAATAACACTGCAGAGCTTGACCTCAACAATTTCAGTAGCAGACACTTCTGAACTTCATTTATTTTTTGCTGAAAATGTTCACTAATTAGAGAGTAAGTGTTTTGTTTGACGAATCAAGGAGTTTAATAGTATATACTGTACATATGTTTGACGTACTTGTCCAATAGCAAAAAAAGAAACGCACACTTTCATACTTCACTATAACGAGTGTCCCAAAAGTCATGGTGGGGTTTCAGAGGATTATATTTTTTTGAATGAATAGAGGTAGAAATGTAATATTGGTGCCAGATGAAAATAAAACTCTCAAAGTTTTTCGTCTGTAAGTTTGAGGCAGTGAAGGAAATAAAAGACGGTAACAATCGAACAAATGCAATAACTTTCATTGTTATAATTAATTATACAAGATGGATGTCCAAATTTCTTTTGTGGCTGGCAGTAGTTCGAGAGACACTGATGATGATACCACAGTCTAGTATATATACAGTCACGAAGCTTGAGTTGTGAGGATGCTAGAAACAATAGACTGTGCCGGTACTATTTCGCATTGTCTGTAATGAGGCGATATTAGCGATCCTAGTTGTTGGCAACTATCTATGGATGCATATTTACTACGTATTGAGCTTCGTAACTGTATATACTAGACTGTGATGATACTACACCGGTGTCGAAACGGTACCTTCTGTCAAATAAGGTATATTACCTTCCTTATAATTTTAACACTTTTTAAAGTTTTAATTTTTACAAAAGTTTTATATTTTACATTTGCAGATTAAAATATCACCTTAAATATCTCCTATAATATTACTGATACTGACGAGCTGTCTTCGCTAGATGTAAGGGCATAATATAACAGCTCACAAATGTAGCCTATAGAGAATGAATATTGATGAAGAAAAGGCTATTTTCAACACAAAGGTTCATTTTCTAGTGGAGCAATAGCCAGAAATAGCAGAAATTAAACTAAATAAAATTGCAATAACAATGGCGTTTACAACATGTTTATAATGCAAACAGTTAACGAAATATCGCTATTAAACTTTTATCCTTCAGATGAAAAATGCTTGCATGACACAAGAAAAACAACAGAAAGTGGTGATGCTATTTTGTTTACTGCAATAACGGTAACAATAGAAAGTGATGGCGATGTTTTTATGTTATTATTTTGTTTACTACTCGTTTATTTTTATTGAAAGTGTGGTAAATATGAAAAAAAATGGTATTTACCAATTCTGAAAAGGCTAATGTGATTCTTTTGTATGTAGACATTCCTCAAGAAGCGACATTTCTTAGGATATTTCTGAGCATACAAATCGCGAGATAGCGATATTAAAGTTTTATATTTTACAGCTGTAGGTGTAGAAGGTGAGGCAATGCCATTATTGTTATATAAAATTAAAGAATATCAACGTATTTTATATATAACATACAATTTATAACATTATTATATCACGTCATGACCATAATATTACCTGGCCACTATAATGGACGCACGGATCCTAAGGGTTAAATTTTTATCCTTCAGCTGAAATACTTGCATGACACAAGAAAAACAGCAGAAAGTGGTGATGCTATTTTGTTTATTGCAATAACGGTAACAATAGAAAGTGATGGTGATGTTCTTATGTTATTATTTGTTTACTGCTAGTTTATTCAGCGAATAGGGATATATAGAATGGACACTGAGCGAATTTTCCTGTGTTTTGTTTCTCTGTGCGTCGGCGTTTAGTTCCACTTTCAAGCGCTAGAGGTTAGTGTAATCGAGCACACGCTAAGATAATAATTGACAGTAGAGTTGAGACACAGGATCCAAACATCGCCTACCTTATTGCATAATCCAGTAACGCTTTGCTTCAAATAAATTCAAGTTAACAGCTTTTCCTTATTTCTCAGTGACAAACTAGATATAATATTTTTTTTTTATATTTTAGATATAATAAATTATATTATAAAATAATATAATACATTATAAAATTATGTATCAAATTCATTTAATATTTGTATACAACATAACATATAGGTAGGTATATGGTTTTACTTCTCATAAGAGTTTGTTTTTCCATTTTCAGCGCTATCAAATCATTACATATTTTAATTGTTGTTGGAGTCAACGTCTCAACTCTCATTATAAAGGAACTCTAGAGCCTAGACATTACAGTTAATGACGGATTTATTATTTCATGGGTCCAATTTATTTTATTTGAGTACATAATGTACCTAGATGTATTAATTGTATGTGTTATATTTCCGCTGTGTCGACTGCTAGCTGGTGTGATGTCAGCGCCAACCCCTGGGAGAAAGCAGAATCTCACGCTCAAACCGGTTTGAAGGTCACTGAAATCAGTCCTGCTACATCAAAGGTACCGACGCGATGTGTCCATACTGTATAATTATCTATACGCTGGTTTAATTTTGTTGAAGTAGGATGTGGTAGATATTAAAAAAATGGTATTTACCAATGCTGAAAAAACTGATGTGATTCTTGTGTATGCAGAAAAAAATGCAATGCTATCTCGCGACTTGTATGCTCAGAAATATCGTGAGAAATGTCGCTTCTCGAAGAATGTTTGCAAACCATAGCTGTTATTGAAAAAAAAAAATTCATAAATTCGTTCCCGTGATACTGCTAGAGGGCATAGCGACATTAATATTATCCAATAGAATGTTGTTATCCCATTGGAAGTACATGTGCTCACCCAACTACCGAATTAGTTACACCGATCTTGCGTCCATTCACGTTAGCAGCACAACTGAATGCTACATTTCGTAATCTTGTTTTCTGCAACCATTCAGTCACAGGTATAAAGAGCATGCAGCCATCACGTGTTGGAAGTACACCACTAGTGTGAATGTCTCATTCACTTGGAACTAAGAATAACAGAATTGTGGTTCCAACTAGTGGCAGTGGTGGCGTTATTCAGCCGGTTCGCGCCGGTTCCTCCGAACCGCTTGTTAAATTTATCGCAGTTCCAGAACTGATTGTTAAATGTTTCAAGTTTAAAGAATTAGCTTTTTTACACAAAGGAAGAACATTAATTTAACACGAAATTCTCTAGCTCTTTAATATTCTGCCCTCATAACTTAAAAAAAAAAAAAAAAAAAAAAAAACCTTAACTCCAATTTATAAAATTTTACAGGAAACAGCTTTTCATCAGTTAATTACTTGTTTTATATTTCAATATGAGTATCTTAAGATTGCTTTGAAGATAATTTAGGACAGAGAAAAATAGTAAATCCCCAACATACACCGTAAGACAATCATATTCTTACTTACTAATGGCTTTTAAGGAACCCGAGTTTCATTGCCGCCCTCACATAAGCCCGCCATTGGTCCCTATCCTGAGCAAGATTAATCCAGTCTCTATCATCATATCCCACCTCCCTCAAATCCATTTTAATATCATCCTTCCATCTACGTCTCGGCCTCCCCAAAGGACTTTTTCCCTCCGGCCTCCCAACTAAACTCTATATGCATTTCTGGATTCGCCCATACGTGCTACATGCCCTGCCCATCTCAAACGTCTGGATTTAAGGGGATGCGCTACTGAAAAATGACAGTTTTTTAAGAAATGTCATGTTTTTTTTATTTTACTCTTCATATGCTAAATTCCAATGCTCCATTACCACAACCTGTGTTTCAGCTATAATATGCACTATAAAAAACATACAAAACTCTTGTTTTAGATTCCAAAAAAAAAAAACGGTTTCCAAAAATAAACGTGTAATTTTCAAATTTTATTTTTAAAGAGTTATTTCTTGACTTGGATCATTGAAATTTTCCTGATTAATTCATAATCATGATCATAATATGCTGTTAAAATTTCAATACATTATCTCTTAAAATGTAGAAATTAGACAATTCAGTAGCGCATCCTCTTAATGTTCCTAATTATGTCAGGTGAAGAACACAATGCGTGCAGTTCTGCGTTGTGTAACTTTCTCCATTCTCCTGCAACTTCATCCCTCTTAGCCCCAAATATTTTCCTAAGCACCTTATTCTCAAACACCCTTAACCTATGTTCCTCTCTCAAAGTGAGAGTCCAAGTTTCACAACCATAAAGAACAATTTTCAGATTTTTTGACAGCAGACTGGATGACAAAAGCTTCTCAACCGAATAATAACACGCATTTCCCATATTTATTCTCTGTTTAATTTTCTCCCAAGTGTAATTTATATTTGTTACTGTTGCTCCCAGGTATTTGAATTTTTCCACCTCTTCAACGGATAAATCTCCAATTTTTATATTTACATTTCATACAATATTCTGGTCACGAGACATAATCATATACTTTGTCTTTTCGGGATTTACTTCCAAACCTATCTCTTTACTTGCTTCCAGTAAAATTCCCGTGTTTTCCCTAATCGTTTGTGGATTTTCTCCTAACATATTCACGTCATCCGCATAGACAAGCAGTTGATGTAACTCGTTCAATTCCAAACCCTCTCTGTTGTCCTGAACTTTCCTAATGTCATATTCTAGAGCACAGTTAAAAAGTAAAGGTGATAGTGCATCTCCTTGCTTAAGCCCACAGTGAATTGGAAACGCATCTGACAGAAACTGCTTCTTCATATACTATTTTTCTAAAAACCATGACATCACTATGCAGCACTGAATTAGGAAGACAGTGTCCTAATGCAGTTTCATTATGAATTATGTGGAAAAGATAAGGATCTAATATATTACAATAATATTTAAAACATTGTAAAGAAGGTACTAACAATGTCAATGTTCAAAGTTAACGTGTTATTCTACGTTATTTCACTTCCAAAGCATCTTCAGACTTCAATTCCTGATAAGTTATCCATGTTTATTTAGTGAACAAATCAAACGAGCAAGCATTTTCGTTTACTAACTACTACGGACTTGATTGCTATGCACTACGTATCTTTGGATCATGACTTCTGACGTCACATCCGGCTTTTTAAACAACTATGTAATATATTACGGCTTTTAGATTTAGTAGGTTATTTTACGACGCTTTATCAACATCTTAGGTTATTTAGCGTCTGAATGAGATGAAGGTGATAATGTCGGTGAAATGAGTCCGGGGTCCAACACCCAAAGTTACCCAGCATTTGCTCATATTGGGGCTTTTAGATGTCCCACAAGATAAATGTCCAAGGGATTGAGGTCGGGCGAACGTACAGGTCATTAAATTGGTCCTCTCCTATCTGTCCACTCAAATGGATTTATTTTTTTATTTTTATTTTAGTTGGTTATTTAACGACGCTGTATCAACTACTAGGTTATTTAGCGTCGATGAGATTGGTGATAGCGAGATGATATTTGGCGAGATGAGGCCGAGGATTCGCCATAGATTACCTTGCATTCACATTACGGATGGGGAAAACCTCGGAAAAAACCCAACCAGGTAATCAGCCCAAGCGGGGATCGAACCCGCGCCCGAACGCAACTTCAGACCGGTAGGCAAGCGCCTTAACCGACTGAGCCACGCCGGTGGCCTCACTCAAATGGATATTCTGCCATATATAGTTAGGCTTTCAAATGTAACTAAACTGCCGTACAAGTTAAACGTGCGAAACAGGCTAACCACGACTGTAAACAAGTTTCCTTGACAACGTATGGTCATATCTGGGTTGCGATGTACATCAGTAGGTAGACTTGTATCGACAACATCAATCAATTGTCTGCAAAAGTTAATCATTTTTATCGTAACAAACTTAAGCTGTTCGATTTCACCACGAAACATATTGAATGTCACCTTTGTAATAACTCAACTAGTAATTTCTCGACATACGTTTATATGACTTTTTTTTCTTGTTTTGGTGTGAGAAACTGGCACTCAAAATTTGTCCCCGAATTTTTTATTCGTCCTGTATAATTGCGTCCCAACCAAAGGTCAAGCTTTTATAGTGCATATACAAAGTGCTCTGGGGAGAAAAAAAAAAAAAAAAAGTTCCAAAATTTAGAGAGGAGGTAGTATGCATCAAAACAAAAAATAAAGGTCCTACAAACATGGGTCTTAAAATTAATATCTTCTGAGAAATGACAAAAATGTTTACCACCACTGTATGAGTAGCATATCTTCCACTGTGAGCTCTTTGGCAAGAAGCAATGAGGAAACAATGCAGTCGTTTGTCACTACGTATTACACAGCATACCTTTGTTTGTATCAAGAGGACGCTTCAGCAGAAGATAGTACGTTAGAGTTCGTAATAGTACTACTGGACCAGGCCTACTATTACTGTACCAGTCAGGTAAGTTAGTTTCGTATCTGTAATACGTATTTACAGTATATTTCTTAAACTATACAGGGTGTTTCAAAAACGAAGGTAAAAAAATTTAGAGAGGAGAAGTAAAAACGAAGAGAAGCAAAAAATTATCAGTAAACATGGGTCCGCAAATTAACCGTTTACGAGATAACGCCATTTTGTTCTAGTTGGGGCCCGCTGAATCCTAATTCCAACAAATGAAGTGGCAATTTTATTAATTTATCAATCACGAAACACTAACATTCATAATTTTGGCTTCAACACCACAGAAATGTGATTAAACATACACAAAAGAAACTTTTTTGTTTGAACAACAGTGAAGTTTGTGGATAAACAAGATACAGCACAGTATGAACATGTTAACTGAAGAATTTCACAGCAGATGTTCAAAATGTTGACCATACACTTGAATGCATCCGTCTAGTCTTCTCCGCAAAGACCCGAGAATGCGCTCGAGCAATTCTTCAGGTGTGGTGACGTCTGTTGTGTAAACTAAGGTTTTTTTATATTACCTCATATACAAAAATCCAAAGGATTTAAATCCAGTGATCTAGATACAGGTCCTCCTCTACCAATCCACCGTTCACCATATCGTCTGTTTAGATATCGCCACGCACTTAGAAGGAAATGGGATGAGGAGAGTGCGGCATACGTACGAAGCATGAATGTTGGCACTTTACCATATCCAGGCGCTCGGTTCATTGGCGACCCCAACCAGCAAAAAAAATGGCATTAGCTCGTAAACTCTTAATTTGCGGGAACTTTCTTGCTTCTCTTCGTTTTTACTTCTCACCCCTAAATTTTTTACAATCACTTTTGAAACACGTTGTATTTTTTTATTATATTTTAACCGTGTCTATTTTGTTATTTTTAATGCATATAACCTATTTTTAAGTAACCGTACTTAGATGCATGCATATTTTGTCGTTTTTAATGCATGTGAATCTACCCTCTACCTATGATCAATCAAAATCCTCGTTTAGAAAAACTGACATCTTCATCTCCTCCTGGAGGGAGAGTTGCCATATCTATGAATAAACTGAAGCATCAGTCATTTAGAGATCGGGGGTCGCTAAGAATGTGGCAGCTGTGCAGCATATGAATGGGGGTGGTCAGAGCTGTTCGGGTAGGAAGTCATAAATCTTATAAGTTGGCGTTGAAAGAAATCACCTAACTTCACACGAGGAAATTGTACGAACTATATTAATATGACGCTAAGTATCACGACATCGACAGTTGGAAATGTGTTAATTGATTATTTAGCGATGCCGTATCAAGTGCAAGGTTATCTAGAATCAGTGGAATTGGTATTTCGGTGAGATGAAAACTTGAATTCCCATAAGACTACCAGACATTCGCCTCGCTCTTGAGAAAAACTTCGAAAACCCAAACCAAATAATCGAATGATAATTTTTTTCTAACGAAAACATGTTTATATGCGTATGTATTGTAATAAAAAAAAAGCTATGAAAAAAGTCAGTCAATTATGAGAACACCGCCTCTTTATTTTTTTTTCAAATAAACATCAATTAATTTTTTAGCACAGAGAAATTTATTTCATCACACCCGAAAGGATTCGCTCATATTAACTGAACAAGAACAACATCCGTTAAATACGTAGTTTAGGAGAAATCATACACAGACACAAGTACCTAATAGATTAGATTGCATGCCGGAAACGAAATTTTCTGTATCAGAGAAACGGAAAATAGGCCTATTTACTTCCGCTAAAATCTAAAACTCGAGTTTCTATAACATAAAAAATTCTTCTTTTCTATAGCTTTGTAGTGAGAAAGTAATGAAGAAAATGGGCTTATTACAAGGAGAAAGAGATTATCCGTGAAACTTGGTACAGGTCTAATGAAATTCACAAAACGAGCAACACAAATTTAATCTACAATCACCGAGCGAGTTGGCTCAGACGATAGCGTTTGAGACTCGCATTCGGAGGTCCCGAGTTCAAACCCCGTGGTCGACCAATCTGTCTGGGGTTTCTCACGGTTTCCCTCAGTCACAAAGAAACAGGAACTCAACAATAGTGAAAACGGCCTACTGATATACACACATCCTAAACACGCGATATGACCAGAAGTATTAAAGCGTGTATAAATAAACTTAAAAAAGATATAAAAAATCTACAATCGTAATAATAATAATAATAATAATAATAATAATAATAATAATAATAATAATAATAACTTGATAGCCTACGTAAGAAGATTTAACAACAATAAGAGTCTTGCAACAATGAGCCATAAACTTAAAAAATCTAGAATCGTAATAATAATAATAATAATAATAATAATAATAATAATAATAATAATAACTTGATAGCCTACGTAAGAAGATTTAACAACAATAAGAGTCTTGCAACAATGAGCCATAAACTTAAAAAATCTAGAATCGTAATGATAATAATAATAATAATAATAATAATAATAATAATAATAATAACTTGATAGCCTACGCAAGAAGATTTAACAACAATAAAAGTCTTGCAACAATGAGCCATAAACTTAAAAAATCTAGAATCGTAATAATAATAATAATAATAATAATAATAATAATAATAATAATAATAATAATAATAACTTGATAGCCTACGTAAGAAGATTTAACAACAATAAGAGTCTTGCAACAATGAGCCATAAACTTAAAAAATCTAGAATCGTAATAATAATAATAATAATAATAATAATAATAATAATAATAATAATAATAATAGCAACAACTTGGTATGTAAGGAGATTTAACAATTAAAACATAAGAACCTTGCACCAGTGAGTCAAATGTTGTTACAATGCATGAAACGAACACTAAATTTGTGTCAAATCTAAATGAACCACTTCGTTATATAACCGCAAAAGCTGAACAAAAAAACTGTCGAAAATAGTACGGCAGAGAAATATTTTGAAATTTCGAATATCTTACAACAAATTATACTAGTCGAGAAGAAGGAGGAATAAGAAGAAGAATATAATGTTGGTGATGATAAGAATAAGAAGTAACATTAATACTACAGTCTAGTATATACAGTCACGAAGCTCAATATGTAGTAAATATGCCTCATTACAGACAATGCGAAATAGTACCGACACAGTCTATTGTTCCTAGCACCCTCACAACTCAAGCTTCGTGACTGTATATATTAGACTAGACTGTGGTAATATTCTCATACGAAAGAGGGCACCACCGACTTGTCTAATATTAACGTAGATGGGCAGAAGAAGATGACAGATGACATTAAGATATATGGATTATATGCGGAGACAAAGAGGAAGGCAGAAAATAGGAAAAACTGGAGAATGCTGCGCAGAACACTACGAATGAATGAATGATATGAAACGTTAGGTTTACTGTCTGTAAGCAAAACAACACTACTATGAAGGAAGACTATCTGCTAACATGTCGAAGTTCAAACTAGAGATGGCCAGATTTTAAAACTTAGTAGTAGGCCTACTGAACGTCGGAAGGCAAAGTCTGATGTCACTGGAAAATAAACACAACATTTGAAGGTATTTTGCACGATGTGGGCACATGCGCCGATAGCCAAGTGACAAGAAAATGAGTACTGTGGCAGTGGGTTAGATGAAGGGATAGCTAAGTGACAGGAGGCCGAGGACTGTAAAAAGTTTAGAGTGGTTCAGATGAGGAGATAGATAAGTGACAGGAGGCCAAGAACTGGGACAAGGTTATGGTGGGTTAGATGAGGGGATAGCTACATAAGTATCTCAATTAGCAAGTATAAGTAGTTAAAGGAGAAAACGTAACAAATGATACAACAACTGTGTGCATACGATTTATCTGCAATACTCGTAAATTTGACCATGTAACACCTTCCCTCCAGTTACTTTCATGGGTGCGTCTGAAGGAACGAAGAACAATACATTCACTGTCTCTTCTGTTTAGAATCATGCATACTTCTACTCCGAAATACCGTACCTGTTATCGCGCTTTCAATTTCTTACAACTCTTCGAAACCGACATCAAGCACTTCTTTCTATCCCTCATCATAGAAAGTCTTTATACTCATCTTCCTACACTGTAGAAATACCTCGCCTCTGGAATTCGTTACCTAATGACGTCAGGGACTGCCGGACTTTATCACAATTCAAAATTAAATTGGAAAATTTTGTCTTAGTTAATTTTTTAGGTATTGCTAGAAGTATTGATTTGTGTTTTTTTTTCTTTTTCTTTTTTAATCTAGATTAAAATTCCAAGTTTCTTCTTTATATTAGTTAATTAGTTACGATACAATTAATTATGATACTTAATCACTCATTTAAAGTTTGTGTGACTGCAACCTGTGTATATTTTTGTGTGGCCTTACTTTGTTTATAATTAGTGTTTTTTTCTCTCTCTCTTTATTTCTTGTGTAGCTTTACTTTGTATATAGTGTTTTTTTTCTGTTTATTTCTATTATTGTATTTGTATTCCTGATGTTGTGGAAGAGAAGGCCTGATGGCCTTAACTACACCAGAATAAATAAATAAATAACAAATGGAATGTAATAATATAGGCCTAATAGAAACTAAATTTAGGCTAAATAAAAGCCACAATAGCAAAAACTGTGATAATAAAATAATCTGGTTAGCCTATTAAAGGAGTGTAGTGATGGTGAAAAAAAACACATAGGCCTAGCCTTTATAATTTATATACTGTTTATAAAACTGTGGCAAAGAAAGGGGCTTACAGTAGAAGGGAACCTGAATTGAAGAATTGCAATTTCATTTTATTTTTAAAACTTGATAATGTGAGACAGCCTCTGAATGCTGTAGTAGAGATTTCCAGAGGTTAGCTGCAGAAACGGTGAAAGATTAGTTGCAGAAACAGTGAATTCTATTATTCTATTCTAGTAGAGTAAATAAAACAAAAATATATTTATACTCCATATTTTAAACATCATGTTACTCTACTAAAACAAATCATGCCTTTTGAGACAATTTTTTCATCCAAAAACACCATGTGCACGTCTCGTACAGAATTCTCAAAGTTAGTAAAAATTCCAGATATGAAGGAGTTATTTTTAACTTAGTACACTTAATAGTCAGAATAAGAATGCATGCTATATTATATAATAAACCTAATGTAAGTAGAGATAGGCTAACCTCTGTATATGACAGCAAACAGTTCTACCAGTCTAAAACATAGGGTTCACAGCTGTTCTGTCTACACAGGTAGGCCTATCTAATTATTAAATTCAGTTACAAGGGTTACTACATTTAACTTTACAGAAAGGGTAATTTTAACCAAATGTGATACCCTGTTACTATCACTGACAATATTAACAATAAATGATTATGCCTTCAGCCTATGTTCACAAAATTTAGATTCGCTCATACGACTGCAGCCTATACATAATTCAGATACCTGACACACTGTGCTGAATTAGGTAGAATAGATCTATTGTTTTAATAGGTAACTAAAGTTTAGCTAAACAATAATGCTACTACCAGTAACAGCATATGAGACTGGGTCATGATATTTCTATTAAAAATCCAGGTATTAACACACATCAAGATAAGAGATCACATGACACAATACTCTTGAAAGATAGAGAATCTTACAAGTTTTTATTTATCAGATTCACCTCCATGTGTAAACAGTATTAAAACTAGCAATCAGGAACAATAAACAGTATTAAAACTGGCACTTAGGAAATAAACAATCTTACATAAATAAATTGTTACTGCAATGACAATAGGTAATGGCAAATGTCGTTTTACCAAAGTCATTTATTAGCCTAAATTCTTAATTAGGATAGTGACAGAAATGCTTATCTACCTGGTCATCATGTGGTTGTTTGTCCGCATCATCACGTTTTCTTCTTGATGATTCCACTTTATCACTTCACCACCGAACGTACTATTTACAGCATTCACAACACTATCCTGAACTGTTCTAACACAAATACTGACGACGGCTTCATTTTCGATGGGAAAGTTGCCTGTCACATGGGCTGCTGTAGAGTTCAACCATTTTAAACTGAATGCTGCTGGTTCTGCACTAATATTATTCTCAGTTTCACATTCAATTCCTTTATTTTGGGGGTTTGAAATAGGTCTTACATCCATTACACTGAAAAAATTGTTGCCTTTGAATTCTAACAACAAATTTTTAAAACAATCGTTGTTTACTTTTGTAAATAAAGTCATATTTAATAGGGGTACCGTATTCACTACTGGGTGTATTTCTGCGTTTACTATAACTTCTTTCGAGTACAAAACGATTAAAGTACACAACAATCTTATTAACCTACCCAGTTTCACCGCCATGATAGTAGCAACTACAAGCGAGCCATCTGGCGACCAAATATGAGCATCACGGAAGGTTTGATAAACGAGGATCCATGTAAACATCCCAAGATGTCCCAGACAATGACGTCACAAGTGTACTTTTGCGTAATATTATAATAGTACGTATACGTATATGCTTCTTCTTCGCTTGTTCAGCTCCTTAAATATTCTTAATTTAACTACTGTCTTTACCTACAGAGGTTATTTAGTTTAGGCTCGATAACAAACTAACGATAGCTGCTATCACTATCTGGACCACATCGAAAGTCCAAAAGAGAGTTCCAATGAATGTCATTCTGTTAGGTTAAAGTATCAATTCTCCAAACTGAATTACTGCATAGCAAAGATGTTCCGCCTTACTTCGCAAACTAAATTTCACTTTATTATGATTCGCAATTGGATTGTTGATAATACCAAAGAATCCGCTGTTCAGGGACGATTTCTCAATATAGGTTGTGACAAACATTGTAGATCCTGGACTTACAAATAAACACGGTTATGTTCTTTTTTTTTTTGCGTAGTAATACGATATTAAGTATAGAAATAGAGAAATTATTTAAGATGAAGGATTCGGTTTCCACGGTGTACTATGGAGAGATAATATTGAAAGCAAAATTCCAGAAGTAAAAGATTCGTGATTTTTAAATAATTGTGTTACATTCTGAGTATCATGGTGGAAAGATTCAGGGTTAACTCCTTTCTCGTCCATCCATTCATTCATCAGCTCTTGTGAGTCCTGACCTGAAGAATTTTTCGTTATACTCCTGTGATGTAAGGATCGTATCTCCTATAATTAATAGGTCTACAGTTTTACAATAACATTATTAATAGCAATGGCTGCTGATGAAGTTTAATAATGGAAAGAATGAGTTACGGAAAATCAAACTGTCAGAAACTTACATTTTATAGCATCTTACGAACTTCAAAGTTCGGCGTACCATTCACAAGGAAATTCAGCAATAAACAGGGCAATAGGGCCTACTTTACGTTCAGTATTCAAAACATGTAGGTTCCAAAACGAAAAAAAAATGGTATTTCATATTTGTAAGACTTTCTCTATAAGATTAATACCTTTTAAAGTAGTTTTTATTTAAGCTTATTTATGCGCGTGAAGATCTTTTTTCTTTGGTCCTACAGAGATCCCCAACGCCGGAGCGAATTTTTCTCCATTAATAACCAATTATATGTGTGCACCCTGTAACATCCAGGTCATATCGCGTGTGTAGGATCTTTGGTTAAATCAGTTGGCCGTGAACTATTGTTGTGATTCTGTTTCTATTGTCGTGTGTTATAAATAAGCCTATAGGCCTTATATTAATTTAACTGATTTAAATTTTATTAATGTTTATGATATTGGTGACTGAGGCGGTGATGAACCATGGTATGTAAATTTCCAATCCGGAATTTGCTTTGTGACAGAGAAAAGCAACACCATTTGTAATATGGTAAAAGAACTGATTTGTTTCAAAACGCGTAGAAAGTATAACCTTTCGTCATATTGAGCACGTGGCTAAAAATTTACGCTGTTTGCGTATATCTAATGTTGGTCCGTTATTTTCATAATGTGAGGACAACGGCTAAAGGGCTCAATACGTGATGGTAGCCTAGTTGATTTTTTTTGGGTCATTTTACGACGCTGTATCAACATCTAGGTTATTTAGCGTCTGAATGATATGAAGATGATAATGCCGGTGAAATGAATCCGGGGTCCAACACCGAAAGTTACCCAGCAATTGCTCGTATTGGGTTGAGGGAAAACCCCGGAAAAAAACCTCAACCAGATAACTTGCCCCGACCGGGATTCGAACCCGGGCCACCTGGTTTCGCGGCCAGACGCGCTGACCGTTACTCCACAGGTGTGGACTGGTAGTTGATACGACATAAATGATTGCCTACACAAATTGACAGTTATCTCTCGAGAGATGTAAATGCCAGAATATTTTCTGAGGACTAATGACAGCGTTAATTATGAAGATATGAAAATAGGAGCAGAGAAAGTGGATGTGGATAGTTTAGGCCTTCGACAGAGCTTTACAATAAATTCACTCAACGTTTTCGTGCCGTGATTACTAGATCCTTAATTATCTACGTGCCTTGACTAATATGTTATAAAATAACTGACTGAATTGTTGTAAGCCAGCAATGGTTTGTCATTCCAAGTAATTGAGATGTATAATAGTATCAAACTACAATTTCAGTTCTTTTCAATTTTCAGATGTATAGGGTTCGGCACAGGAAGGCGATTATTGGTTAATGATTCAAGTTAATTGAATCAGGAATTTGCAAAAGAGGCCAAGTCCATATTTTTTTGCAAATTGAGTTTATACCCGTTTCTGGCTCTCCATACTCTCTTCTTGAATTTCAGCATTAAAAGGAACCAAGTTCTATAGAATGAACACATTTAAATTGTGTATCGATATATTTGGACTGTTGAGCGGGATGAAGCTACAGGAGAATGGAGAAAGTTACACAACACAGAACTGCACGCATTGTATTCTTCACCTAACATAATTAGGAACTTAAAATCCAGACGTTTGAGATGGGCAGGGCATGTAGCACGTATGGGCGAATCCAGAAATGCATATAGAGTGTTAGTTGGGAGACCGGAGGGAAAAAGACCTTTAGGGGGGCCGAGACGTAGATGGGAGGATAATATTAAAATGGATTTGAGGGAGGTGGGGTGTGATGATAGAGACTGGATTAATCTTGCACAGGATAGGAACCGATGGCGGGCTTATGTGAGGGCGGCAATGAACCTTCGGGTTCCTTAAAAGCCATTTGTAAGTAAGTATACATCCAGATCCATACAAAAAGGTTTTGTGTTGTTTTCTTAAAATTTACTTTTTCGGACTTGGTCACTTTTGCAAATTCCTAATTCAATTTATTTTTCAAACTGATATACATGAGGTCATATTCAGTCATTTATTTCTTGAAAATGACATCCTTTAAATGACTACCACTGAGATGAAAATGTGCTTCGTCAGACAACCACAAACTTTGAAGAAGTCTTTATCTTTAACCATTCGATTTAAAATCTGCTTATAAATCGCATTCGGTTGAGACTATTGCGATGTTTTAATTTATGTACCATCTGAATTTTATTGTTTAATCAACTGTCCGAAGGTAGGTTTGAACCTCATACGCGGTAGAGGAGCAGAGAAGGCCTGATGGCCTTATCTCTACCAGGTTAAATAAATACTACTACGTGAGACTAATAGAACATCACTAATGACTCATTAGGCAACTAAGCCAGGAGATAATGGAGTATGGTGGCCAGTTCTTTTCCACCTTCATTGCACACATCGCTGATCAGTAATATAATAACGCTATTCAGACTTCAGAATTATACAAACAATTGTTGCTCTTACGACACACATCGTCAAGTGAGATAATACTGCCTGATAATAGATAAACGCCTTCATATCAGCCAGAACCTCAGTCAGAGGGTACTGAATTGTGTATGGAACGAATTGTAAGTCGCATGAGCATATGGGACGGGATAATGATGCCATATGTTAAAATGAGTCCCGCGCCGTGGCATCGTGGTCTCTAAGGCATCCTGTCTAGGACTCGCATTACGGAATGTGCGCTGGTTCGAGTCCTCAGGGGAGAAGAAATTTTCTCATGAAATTTCGGCCAGTGTATGGGACCGCTGCCCACCTATCATCGTGATGCACTTGGGGAGCAGCGATAGGTAGCGAAATCTGGTTGCGAAAGCCAGCTATAATGGCTGGGGGGATCATCGTGCTAACCACACAATACCTCCATTCTGGTTGGATGATCGTCCACCTCTGCTTCGACATGTCGGCGTGAGGCCAGCAGCTGGTTGGTCGGTCTGGACTCTTCACGGGCTGTAGCGCCACGGATTATTATTATTATTATTATTATTATTATTATTATTATTATTATTATTATTATTATTATTATGTTAAAATGAAGTTCACGTCTAGTAGCCTGAAAATTGTCGTCGTTCTTGTAAAAGTTTTTAACTACAAAAAGATGTTGTGCATCACTTTTGTTTCATATTTTAACAAAACTTAGCGAATAATGAATATGAAAATTAAGATTAGTGTAGAAGAAATTCATAGCCTAACTGGAAATGTCCGTTTTTGAAAATATGTGAATAATTTTTGCTTTCGCACCGAAAGACGCGTCCGTTGAATCATATAGAAAGTTGAAAATCTCTGCTAATGGGTTCACTGGTGTTAAGACGAGCGTGCTTCCTGTGTGCCAGAGAAACTAATCAATCAACCAAGAAATCAATATAATTCCTCCTTTCATGTTTTGGCACAGAATTGCAGCACGTTTTCTGTCTGTGGTTTCAACAAGCTACAGGAGACATCTTACGATATCTTTAAATAATTTTCATAACCATGATTGTAATTATAATTATATTTATTTATTTATCTAAGCGATAACAGCTCCCTGTATTAACAGGCTGCCACAAAGACAGAGCATATTGTGCAATAGGCCGTTGGAAGTATAAATAATATACATATGTTTAAGTTGAAGGGAGTCTTACAACAATGACAAGAAATTACTGAATAAATAAGTAGCTACTAATTAATTAGTTGAAGATCATTGTTGACCGTATAGATGGTTGCGGAGTATAAATATTGATCCTCTCAGAGCTGCAAGAACGATGTCATCAATTGCCTTCCTCTGTAGGCCGAAACGTTTCCAGGTCTGGAAGAAGAAACCGGGAATAGTTCCGCGCGCTCCAACCATAAGGCCTATTACTTCAATTTGTTGTAGACCGTATTTGTCCGTGAAATATGGAACGGTACGTACATAGATGTCGTTTTTTTCCCTATTTACATCTTCAGGTTGGCTCTTTTGTTTTTCAAATCTAACGGTGGGATCGATGATGTAGCCATTGTTGTTATTTGGCGGGATGGCAATCATGTCTATTCTTCTTGTACTGCCATTGTCTGCCAGTCCGTGAACTTCTTCGAACACTTGAAAATTTATTGATCTAAACTGTTCGGCGATCATCGAACGAATTCTATGGTGTCGTGAGTTACGGAGTACTTCACCGTGCGGACAAGAGCCCAGGACATGTGCAAGTGTTTCTGGCTCTCTGTGGCATCGCCGACAGAGGATGTTGTCCCGAGTCCTGCCCGGAAGGGAACGTACGGAAGACACGTGTGCAGTCATTTTAATAGCTTCGCGCCACTCGCTAGAGGTTAGGCCTTCACAGACATAATATTTAATAACAGAAGTTATAATTCACAAAAATATTTATAATAAACATAATGAACTAATAAATTCATTGATAAAATTGTATAATCAACCAACAAATCTAATTACAATAAATAATGAAATCTTTTCAAGATTTAAGTACCTATTGAAGTACTTACTATATTTTAATAACAATAGTCGACAACATTTTTGTCACAAAGAAGCCGAATTTTGGCTAAGTCGTGGCTGCTGAATTCGAAAATGAAATCAGTTTTTGCCTATCGGGCTCAGTTTTCTTGTGACACGCTACTCTATAGGCTATCTATCGAAATTCTTGAAAACTTTATTCTGCTGTAGCTTAATTTAATTATTATGCAGATGTAACTGTTAAAAAACAATCTCCAGAAAACCTCCAGGAAACGAAGGAGGTTTGTATTATTATGATTTACCGAAGTACATATTGATATTGATATTGATATTGATATTTATTTGTCATTCAACTTTACAATTCACAGTTATGGTGGACCTTCACATTTCTGTTTTTCGATCCACCATCCCTTTATACATATAACTCTTTTCTATTAAGGTATTCTTTGCCGAGAATTTCTTGATTGCTTTCTAATGTTCTGTTATGACTGAATTGCTATATGTCCTTTCCCCTCTATCCTCTTCTATTCTCTCCCTCCTACCTAGACTGTTTCCCTTCCATTTCCTAAATTTCCTAATTTATTACCCCTATCCATATATTTATTTCGATAATACTCCTACAGTTATAGTACCCCTGCTACTACTCCCAATCCAAAACACTGAAAAACATCAAATATCTAATTCACTTAAATTACACTTCCAATTTCTCTCTCATTCCACTTCACATTTGTTCAGATATATACAGTACACACACACACATATATATATATATATATATATATATATATGTTTTTTTCCCCACTTTAATTCTCATTGTATTCATTGTTTGATAGTCTATCTTATTACACTCTTACCCTATCTTCTTACACTTAACACTTTCTTCTCTGTTCCTTTTCTTACACTTTTGCCACCCCTAACTTTTCTGCACTCACTTTTTAGCACTCTTCTTCTTCGCTATAACCTCTCCAACGCCCTATCTATTCAGTCCTCACAATCACTAATATCTGGTAGTCGCTTCATTCCTACACTCGTTCTTCTCATGTCTTCTCTTGCCTTTCCTCCATTAGTCTTGTCTATGCTCCTGACCTCAGACACTACCAGTTGTTTCCCTAATCCTTCGTCCGCAGTATTTTATATCTGCCTCACGTTATGTTTTCCTCCTTGGTTTATTTTGGTCAGCTGTTACCGAAGTACATATGATATTTCCATGAAGGAATTCTGCGTTACCATATGATGAAGGATGGAGAGAACAGAGAAAAATTCTCTCTGGGACCGGGACCCGAACTCGGGTTTTCAGCTCTACGTGCTAACGCTTTAAACACTAAGCCATGCCGGATCGAATCCCCTCACTTTAAGTTCTACCTCTCAGTTTTTCCCTTTGATGGCCTACCCTCATGTACTCTGTCACAGATTATATGACAGTGGCACAATGTCCAACACGTTATGTACAGAGGTGCACTCATTACGAGCGACTAAGTGGCCGGGATCCGACGGGATGAGCGCCGTCTTGAATCACTAAGTGATTACTTACGCATATCATATTATTATGATGTACCGATGTACATATGATATTTCCGTCATTTGTGAGGTTCAGATCTGTCTTTGGACAGTTGACTAAACAACAACAACAAAGCCAGACGTTTGAGATAGGCAGGACAATGTAGCACGTATGGTTGAATCTAGAAATGCATATAAAGTGTTAGTTGGAAGGCGGAGGGAAAGAGATCTTTGGGGAGGCCGAGACGTAGACGGGAGGATAATATTAAAATGGATTTGAGAGAGGTGGGATATGATGGTAGAGACTAGATTAATCTTCCACAGGAGAGGGACCGATGGCAGGTTTATGTGAGGGCGGCAATGAACCTCCGGGTTCTCTAAAATAAGCCGTAAGTACCTAAATAATAAACTCTATCTGCCGCATCTTCCTCTGTAAGACCATGATTGTGCATGCTTCTCTTTATTCCGTTAAAAAGTAATAATAATAATAATAATAATAATAATAATAATAATAATAATAATAATAATAATAATAATGACCACTTCTGTGGTGTAAGGGTCAGCATGCTGGTCTCTTACGCAGAGGACCAGAGTTCGATTCCTGGTCGGGTTGAATTTTCTGGTTGAGGTTTTTCAGGGTTTTCCCTCAACCGTAAGGCAAATGCCAAGAAATTCGGGCCACAACATCCTTGAATATCACTGGCTTCATTGATCACCAAAATCATATTCATAACAAATCAGTAATATATCTACAGACGCTATCCAGTTCACAACAATACAACCAGTCTCAACAATTGTACACAGGTCTTCGGATTTCACCCAAAAGATTAACTTGCGATATGACGAGATATTGTTAAAGCGAGTATAAATAACAGCAAATAATAATAATAATAATAATAATAATAATAATAATAATAATAATAATAATAATAATAATAATAATAATAATAATAACAATAATAATAATAAATTATTATTATTATTATTATTATTATTTATTCTTCTTCTTCTTATTATTATTATTTATTATTATTATTATTATTATTATTATTATTATTATTATTTTGGTGGTCCATTTGATCCAAACCCAGCTACTCAGCATGGTATTATTATTGTTTTCGCTCACGTATTTCCTGGTATAAGAGGGCTTAGAATGTTTCTAAGCCCTCTTGGTCTACGTTTTAAAAACCTTGATGATCACCAACCGGTCACTGCCATTAAGATGCCTAATTAGGACTACCGACCGGTCGCGTTACATCATTATATCAATCTAATACGAACGGATTAAATTCTTAATGGAGCAGAAAGCAGTGAATTCATAATATCAAGTCAATGTAGAGTTGAGACATCTACTAATTAGGAATCTTAATGTTGACGACCTGCCGGTGGCCACATTATGCTTAAAAAAAGTGAATATAACGAGACGTTGACCTGTGGAGACATCTGTCCTCAATGAGATAACATTGTAAGACGAGGAACAGAAGCCAGATAATTTTACCTGGATCCCTCTCATTTACAATAAATCTGCTTACTCCTTTTCGTAGGATATCATGCTATAGTACGTTTCATGAATAGACGGGGTTGCCTCACCGGGTTTTTAAATCAGTAGCGGAAAGGTTTTCCGTGACTGTCTCCATGGGTTGTTGGTCAGCATGCTGGCTTATAGATCTGAAGGTCCCGGGTTCGATTCCAGAGGTCGAATTTTTCTTGAAGAATAAAAATTACCTGGGTGTCTAGAGTCTGGAAATTTGTATGAATGTGAGTGTGCCGGGTTAATATTAATTAGCCAATCATCAAAATATATATAAAAAAATACATCAGGACTGTCGCTGGGCAGTAACCTAAACACTCGTTTCAGCGCCACATTGTTGACAAGTAACTCAATCATAAAGCATCTAATAGGTGCTATAGAGTTACCAACAACGAAAAAAAAAAAAAGGGAAAAAAGTTTTCCATGAAAAGAAACTTCATAATCCTGGTAGAATTCTCGTGCGTGTATCTTGTATTGCGTTATCCATAACACTCATAGAATTAGGTGGAATATTAGGTAAAAGCTGCTCCTGAAACCATTTTTTAAACGGTCGCTCTCCATTTTTTCGTAATAATCCTTAGTTGAACGCAATTTGAACACCTTTTTTTTTTTTTTACAAACCCCTGTTCACTACCGGCATGGAGTATGCCTATTATCATTCTGGAATCTTTACCCACCGACGCATGCGGAACTGGATCGTCATCCCTCATTGTCCATAGTTTATCTTTTGTCATGTTCACATTCATCCATGTTTCGGCGAGAGACGTTCGATTGATCTTATATCTCTATTTGCACAAGGAAACACGCAACTATGTCTTGACGTCCCATCGAATATTTGCACATCATGCTGTTCTTATAGCGGAATCATCCAATGTTCCTTATTATCAGCCAGAGAGATGATCGAGCCGCAGGAAAACAGAACTTCTTTTCAGCTCATATGGAATCATATTCTGGGGATCATCATCAAAATCTTCTCTTATACTTAAACTACAAAAACGAATAATTAAAATTATGAAGGAAGTATCCATTCGCACAGAAAGTAAAGAACTTTTCAAGAAACTTAAAATTTTACCAGTACCCTGTGTTTATATCCTAGAAACGGTATGCTTTATTCATAAAAATTTAAATTCCTTTAAAACAAACTCAGAATATCACGAGCACAATCCTAGGACATCCAATAATATACATTTGAATTATCACAGACTTGCTAAAACTCTCAATGCCCCTGGCAATAATTTATATAATAAACTTCCCCCACATGTCAAGGCACATAACAATAGTATGTTTAAGAAATCTGTTAAAAATATATATTACTGACACACATGCCAATGTGCACAAAGGAATATTTAAATATAGAGTTTTAAATTTTAACCATTTATTCTTGTGTGTACTGCCCTTCTGTTCTCTCTTGTTTCATGTGCCTGGAGACCCTACTGGAAGAGACTCAGAAGAAAGAAAATCAATTGCCTGCTAGTGTGTGATTACAAAATAATTAATTGTGTATCTCTTAAAATAAACTCAGCATCTTATTTACAAGCAACTATTCTAGTGTGTTATGCATTACTGACTGAATTAGTAGTAGGCCTACGTTACGTGATTAAATACATTATATTTTATTATATATTTCTGACGTGAATAAGTCTTTGAAATCACACCGATATATGGCGTACCAGGACGGAAATGCCGGACGATGTAATTATGTAACGTTTGCAGGGTGATCCATTTTGACACAGTAACTTTGTAACTAATAACACGGTTGAAATAAATGCGGTCTCGTTCGATCGGGTATACTACTATAATGCGAGCAATAACTTGATGGGTGATCGCGGCAACTGGTGGCCAATTTGGGCGCGCGCGAAAATTTCCGCCCGTAGGCCTACATCTCGCGACTCCGATGTGCTAGCCCTGATTTTTGTGCCAAACGAAAGATCTCGTCTATATCTGTCGATACATTCACTTGGTATTGTGGAAAAGAAGGCCTGATTGTCTTAACTCTACCAGAATAAATAAAATATCAATCAATCAATCAATCAATGGCGCTACGGGCTGTTTTCGGGCCATGGCCTCCCCAACTGCTTTCCTCAATTCATCTCTATTTCTTGCTGCTGCTACTACTGCTTTCCAGTTCCATATACGAAGAAAGGAAACAGCATCCTTTCAGACCATATCCTCACAACATTCCGAGGTATTTCAACTTTTATTCCTCTAAAGTAACCACTAAAACCTTCCTGGATTATTATTATTATTATTATTATTATTATTATTATTATTATTATTATTACAAATAAAATACATAACATTTGAAAGATTCCACCAGCCTCGAAGATGAAGTCAAAATATTAATACATCATTGTTGTTATAGCAACCTCTTTCTTCATAGACCATGATATCAAACTATCCATCATTACAAATCTGATTATTATTTCTTGCTGTCGTACAAAAAAATAACGTATGAAACACATTCATAATGTTATAGAGTTATTGCACTCGTCAAAGTTAGAAAACGCGCTTTGCTTGTTCCCTAAAAATTGGCTTGTGCCACAATTTATAACAATAGAGAGTTTTTGCCATAATGTGTTTCTTATTACCGTAAACTATAATGCCACAAGATCAAATACAGTAAGTACAATAAGTAACGGGCTTTGCCATAAAAATAGTTTTTGCCCAGCCATTTATCACTGAACAGAATGAAGACAAGGAAAATGGAAGGAACGCATATTTCGCATTTTGTTTTCAATTTCACATTTTATCGAGGATTTAAAAACTACACTAATATCTTAACATGTTTTTTTTTTTTTTTTTTTTTCGTTGTTGGTAACTATCTGTCCTAGTCTAATATATCCATTTCAGACAGTGCCTCCAAAAAAAATTTCTAATAAATTCATAGTGGATGCAGATATTATGATAAGGGGTGTGCTGAAAGAAATACTGCAACTGCCTAATGACCTTCCTACAGATATGTTGTATACAGACACAAAATTCAAGGGATTAGGTTTATTCTGTTCAGCATGGGAATTATACTTACAAAATATAAACGCATGTAAGATATTGCTTAAATCCAATAATTCCTTCCTACATGCTACAAGGAAATTATCCCAAGAAATTGCATCCAGTCTCACAGCACTCAATATCACCGAATCAGCAAATATTTTGGACAAGTACGGCACTGTAGATACGCGAAAGGTACGGCAAGTACGGTATTAAGAGAAAAAGCGTTTGAGAACTGGAGCCAGAAAAAACATAAAGGCAAAGGCGTGCTATTATACCAACAATATACCCCGGCCAATAAGTGGATCCGGAATCACAAGGGTCTTTCCTGTAGTGAGTGGAGGGAAGCAATCAAGATGAATGCGAACGTGTCAGCTGTGCGTAGTGTACCTGGCAGGTCTTCGGGCAGTAACCTCTGTCGACGTTGCGACAGGGAGGTTGAAACCCTTGCCCATGTCCTGGGGGCCTGTCCACACGGTGAACTTCTACGAAATACGCGGCATCATACAGTAAGATCTATAATAGCAACTGCCTTAAGGAACAAAGGTTATTCAGTATATGAAGAAGTACACGGCATATCCAGTGAGGGCAGTAATCGAAGAATTGACATCATTGCATCTTGAAGGTTACATCATAGACCCTACTGTGAGATTCGAATCGCACGAACACCAGCCAGAAGAAGTACACGAGGAAAAAAGGAATATATATGAACCTTCCATCAGTTTTTATAAGGACAAATACCATCTGGAATCCATCGTCATTACGGGACTAATTATAGGAGCCCGTGGGACCATACCCCGGTTCCTAGTCGATTTCTGTAAATCTTTTGGCCTGCATAAAAGTATTTTAAGAGATCTAACAATTGCAGCACTCAAAGGCTTAATAGCTATTTTCAGGCATCATACATATGGACCATGACTAATTCGCATCTCCTTGACGTTACTTCGTTTAACATCATGTGTTTCAATATAATTCAAATTGTTTATTTTTCACTCTAACAACAATTTATCACTAGGCCTCAAGGCTTTTACTCTATTGTATCATGGTACTCTTTGTCGATGGCAACCTGTAGTGGTTACAGGAAGAAATTAAATTAAATTAAATTAGATGCTTTATGGTTGTGCTAACAGATGGAGTTACTTGTCAACAATGTGATGTTGAAACGTGTGTTCAGGTTACTGCCCAGCAACAGTCCTGATGTATTAACAGGTTTTTAAACATCAAATTAATTATTCTTACAGCATTTGGGTACACTCTGCATTAAATCATTATTGTGGAAATCTACCATTCCTAATAATTTATTATGTACGTTTATTCATGCCATATATTAAACCAAATATACATAATGCGATAAACAAAGACCATTGTTGAATTGTGAAGGTGTTTTGTTTCTTGCTTTGTACGTACATTTTGTCTTTAATGAAGGAAATAATTTGATTTTATATTTATACTTACTTTCGTAAATTTGCAGTGTCAGATTTCCTCCATAGTTTGATAAGATGATCCATATGCTCTTTAATGTCTCACCGTGAGAAAGGTTTTCCGGTTGCAGTTACTGTTTTCTCATTAATATCTTTCTACAGATTCAAGTTTTCATAGGGATTAGTTGCAATTACTTCACGAATTAATGTTACGTCATCATTAATGTTGAAACATAGCTTCACTTGTGCCATTCTGCTCACGAGAAAGGAATGGGATTGTTGTGTTACCATATCATGATTTCTGGTAACGATAATGTGACGCATACATAGAACATTGATCATATGACTTTACAGTTTAACAGTAAACAACAACCAGTGTTGCAAAAACTCTCTATTATAAACTTGTTTAATAATATACTATGTGATCTCAAGAAACTTTTATAAAAGAACTGATCAGGAAATTCATTATAATAGTTTGAAACGTAAATTTTAATCCATTAAGTTTCTGAAAATGAATATTCCTCTTATGTAAAGAAACCGAAACTTCTTACAAATATTCCAGGGGATGTAGGAATATTTTCTCTTCCGATTTTTTCATACAGCGTAAGAAATAAAATGCCCTTCATGTTGTACTCGAAGTAAGATCCTAGTATAAACAGTATGTACTACTAAGGCTAGCCAGAAGTGAAGGATGTGTGGAGAGGAATTGTTTCCTTTTTCCGTCTATACATTCTTTATCCTTTTCTTTTCTAATCACCAATGAACTGGTCGAAGATAACTTTACTGTTTCCATTGACTTCCTCACGCATGTTGCCGTAACTTCATTCTGTATCAGCAGTCAGTGGCGTAGCATGAAATTTTGAGCAAGGGAAGCTAACTCAAGTTGTCTTTCATGCAATATGAGAAAACGTATTACAAAAATACAGTCTTAAAATAAATAGTAGTCAATTTCAAGTCAGCAGTCGAAGATTGGTTGGAACATCGTAAGTAACACCAATAAGGCATGACCTCAAATGATACGTAATAAAATATGATTTCACGGTTTACACATATCTCTTAACAAATAGACACGTATACGTATAACATTAGCTCACTCCCTGTCATACTTAGAGAAATCACAGTATTAGTATCATTACGTATGTGTCTGTCTTTTGGTTGTGTCCTTCATTCACAGCAAGGGAGTCGGTCATTTGTTTTTTAAATCACACCTTTGTTCGTAAGTCAGTTTTGATAATACAATTGTCCTAAAAAAATTCAAGTAAATTAGTGTCAGGAACTGTTCGCTCATTATTTATTACATCAGCCACAATGCACACTAACACTTCAACTGAACACAACTGATGAAAAGGGATAACTCGGAAACTACTTATTTTAAATCACAGTCTACTATATACAGTCACGAAGCTTGAGTTTTGAGGGTGCTAGAAACAATAGACAGTGACGGTACTATTTTGCATTGCCTGTAATGAGGCGATATTAGCGATCCTAGTGGTGAGCAACTACCTAATGTTTGCATATTTACTACGTATTGAGCTTCGCGACTGTATATACTAGACTGTGTTTTAAATGTTAAAGCTAGCTTCTTTGCGAGCCTTGCGACTAGGGTAGTTTAGTTAGAAAGGGATGGAAAATCTGCGGGGTGGATTACACAGAAGAAACCGGTCTGCTTGGAAGCTGGTGTGTGCAGGCTTCTTGTTTACTGCTGCATCACAAATCATCCTGAGCTGCCGCATCACAATATTTAACGCGTAAATATAAATTCTATTAAAATTAATAAATAATTTTCTTCATAAACTGCAGGTTTATTATGAAATTATTATTAACTGGGGAAGCTAAGCTTTTTAGCTTACACTGACGCTACGCCACTGATCAGCAGCAATGTGCCTCGTAACCCATGCTGTTATGAAACCTAGAACACGAACTATGGCATCTACACCTAAATGAGTAGGAAATGGAGGAATGGGGAGAGCAAAATGGAAGAAGATAAAGGAACCAGTAAAGGAAGACGATATATAGACAAGAGGTAGCCGGAAATCCCTCCATTTAGGTACCAATTCTGACCAACCCTCCTGTAAGAACATGGCACAGTTAATAATAGCGCCATGTTACATATAGAACAATCAGAATTAGACAATTTTCTGACCATCCTGGCTTTTATTGAAGTTCTCCAGAGCTTGTTGGTAGATAGTCAGTAAATATTACCACTTACACCATGGAGCTTATTTGGGATCAGTTTCAAGATATGTACATATAGACAGCAAATGATGGTGATATGACATGTTTGTTACCACATCAAAATGTAATAACAATTACATATTATTACTAGGGACCTGAATTTTTAGCATCTATTTTCATCAAAATTAGCATCTACTTTTTTTTTTTTCCAAAGGAAACTTTGTGCATTCTATATTTCATTTCTCAAAAGATAATATTGTGAACAATTCAGCATTTTCATCCTTTAAATTACATAGTCTGTCTGAAACAACAGCACCATACTGTGATAAAACACGTCCACTGTTGGTGTCCACAATACTTGCAAACAACATTCTGAGATTGCTTTATTCTCCAATGCGGCAACTGCAGAATTTACAAAAAAAAAAAAAAAAACTGTCTTAATGTCTGAAGCATAGAGTCCATGAATGGAATACTGCTGGGCTCTTTAATGAGTAATTATAGTTGTTTGACACATTTTATGAAGGAGCATGTGTCTCACAAATTCAACCAACTCTGCCAATATAACTAGAATAACTATCCAATTCTTTTGTGGTCTCAAAAGCAAATGGCCAAGTAAACCAACGTGACACATTTTAGCCAAGACCATATCGAATATAGAACTTGATAATCGATATTATGATTTTCTGACTTTGATTATCAATATGAAATTTATCGAATCGAGCGGACAATAATGGATAGAGATAATCGACCGACATGTTTTGAGTATTTAAAAAGTGTCTTTAATTGTAGAATGCGCTTTTCGCTTGAAAAATAGCATTTTACTGATAAATCGCTATTAAAAAGCATATTTCTCGTGATTTCGCAATTTGATAGCAAATTCGCATTTTTTCGCACTTTCAGTTCTGTTAGAAAATCATGCTAAATCACCTTACAAGTGAAGAAAAATACTTTCTGCTCCACAATTAAAAAATTCGCGGATTTCGCAAATGCGAAATTTTCAGGTCCCTAATTATTACATTTGAAATGTATCACTAGTCATGTAAGCAAAAATGTAAAGCAATGGTGTTTCATTTCTTGGTGTAATGCATTGGGGAACAGTCATTACAGCAATCATTATCAACAATAACCCGTAATAAGACTGTCACAATTACCTGTATAGATACAAATATATTAATACTAAGTTAGCAAAACTGCATTGAAATTCAAAACCTAGTAAAAAATTTTTGGACATATTTTATTCAAGTATAGCAAACAGTTATTTATCTGAAACTGTTCTTCATATTACATTTATTTAAAGTACGCTGGAAATAATTTTTCTGGTTGCGTGTACAATCTGTTTATTATTTTTTAATTTTGTTTCGAGTGAACAGCAAATATTACAAATGTACTTTTTTTTTTTTTTTTTTTTTTTCTTTTTTGCAAATTTCCTTAAGGAGGGAGGTACAGCTTATGTGAGTATAAAGTTACTATATTTTAACTTTTCCCCCTCAGATTCTGTAGATCTCTTGGAAACAAAACTTGGCATGCTTAATGTACACTATCTGTACATCACTAAACAATTTTAATGTTCTTGAAAACCTAATAGTTAGTTTTTTTAATTATGAAAACTTGTGATACATCAGAAAGTATTTAAGATACTTTAATGAAACTTCGCCATCCATGTACAGTTCTCCAATATGAACAGCATAATCCAAAATCTCTAATGTGGAATGTCCTATTTCATTTTTTAAGAAACAATATCGGTTTCATATTAGATCTTAAAAAGACATTGATTAATATTATTAAACAAATAAACTACACTCTACAGTATAATATACAGTGTGTGCCAAAACAAACAATATTGAAATTATCGCTCATCTGCTGTCCATGTTTCCCTAGCAACCAAATATTTATTTATTTTATACAGAGTGAATAAAAAGTATGGAACAATGCTTGTAACTTTCTTATTTATAATTTTATGAAGAAACTATTTATACAACAGTTGTAGGGTATCAAAGAAGGAACATTTTGAACATGTTTTCAAATACTATGCTTTTCATTTATAAAGAGTGTGCCAATGAGACTTTTTTTTTTTTAATGGTACCATGTACTTCTTTCCCCATTTTTGGATTCTTCAGGTCTCATCACGTACAAAATGAAATTTTGTTTTGCCAATTATAAACTATTGTTTTGTAAAAATTACCTCTTTTGATGATAATGTATGTGCACTGAACAAGGGGAAATTTTAATGCTTCTGTATATCAATTTGAGGAGGCTTTGGATTAAACAATTGCAGACAAAAACTAATAGAAGACTTTCAAGGCCTGAGCAGAATTCAAAGTAAGGGTATGTTAAAAACATATTATTAACACATTTCTCGTTTATATGATGAAAATAGAACAAAATGGTGCTGGAATGCTGTTCCTGGATGTTCCACCAGAAAAAAAGCACTGTATATAAGTTAACTGTATATAATTATTGTTTGAATGGGTATAATGTCCCATGTATTGTGGGTCCCTATCACCACGGCATGGCACGTCCTCAGGTTGCAGATCGAGGAGACGGCCTCCAGATATGGAGGGTAGCTGTGAATATATTGAATAAGCAGTCGCGGACAGCCGATGAGGGGTGGTCCTCCAGCTTGGGGGTTGGGCAAAGGGCTAACAACCCATCAACGTAAAAAACAGCTTGTTACGAATCCTTAAAATAATCTTCACCTGACATAATTAGGAACATTAAATCCAGACGTTTGAGATGGGCAGGGCATTTAGCACGTATGGGCAAATCCAGAAATGCATATAGAGTGTCAGTTGGGAGGCTGGAGGGAAAAAGACCTTTAGGGAGGCCGAGTCGTAGATGGGAAGATAATATTAAAATGGATTTGAGGGAGGTGGGATATGATGATAGAGAATGGATTAATCTTGCTCAGGATAGGGACCAATGGCGGGCTTATGTGAGGGCGGCAATGAACCTCCGGGTTCCTTAAAAGCCAGTAAGTAAGTAAGTAAGTAAGTATGGGTATAATGTCACTTAATACACAAATATTCAACTATAAGAATAAATACTGTCCAACTGAAAAAAAAATCTTCACAAATATTTATAATTAAAAAAATAACTATTAGGGTTTCAAAAACATTAAAATTTGCCCACTGATTTACATATAGTGCATATTAACCATGCCAATTTTTTATTTTCAAAGAGCCTATAGAGTCTGAGGAAAAAATGTTGAAATATAGTAAAATTATACTAGTGAAAGATGTATCTTCCCCACTCAAGTTGAAGTCTGTAAATCACAACCTATTGTAAAACTCTGTGGAAACTATAATCCTACCACTGACGATGTAGGCTGCATACATTGTATGATCTTTATTGCATAATTCCATTACAGGTTACACACAGAGAAAATGTTTATATAGTACAAATAATGATAATCAGAAAGTGCATAAGACACATGATACACATCAGTCTTTATACAAATGCAGGGCGCTCCCTCCACAACAGGGCTGGCAACCAAGTTCTGCGTCAATTGATGTCCTTCAATCAAACAGAAACAAATGTTGTCAGGAATGGAATGCAGACACAAGCTGTTGGAATGTCCGTGCATTGGTCCCCCCACACAACTCGTCCCCTCACCAAATGTAACAAACTTCTGTAAACTCGACATATAAAATGTATGAAAACCAGTACAAAAATTTAAAAACTTTACAAATATGTAACGAGTTGTGTGTCTCCACGCGTTCTGGAGGGAGGCCCTTGCCGGAGTATGTACAACACAATCTTCAGGCACACACAAACAGGTATGACGAAACCCTCGCAGTCACCGGGTGGTTATGTAACCAAGAGAAAAACCGAGTGTAAACTAGGTGAGAAACATACCCACTCTCTATTGTGTCTTCTTTCTCACACAATTTGCTAACTATGCTTTCATTTTATAATACTCAAATATAAATTCTTTATCTTTATACAATTAACACAGTTACACAGCAAATGCCGGTTGCCTTGGAGTGCAATAACCACCTATCTAACATTGACCACATATTAATAATAATGTGGCATCACTGGAAACAAGATTTGCAGAACAGATACACAGGTGCACCATTACTCGAACGGTTAGAGCGTAGGGTTTCCATGCCAGAGATCTGGGTTCAAATCGTGGCGAGTCTAAATGAAATCTGCGTTGGGACAGCTTTCCCCTTCTGTGATTTCACCATCAACTCATCATTGCCCCACGCGGAACAGCTCGGCCTTGCCAGGTGGCATTGTAACGTATCCTCTGATACGCGGTGGGGGCTTCATATCTGACCGGCCACTTGAGCTGAAAACAGAGTAAGAGAGAGAGAGAATGAGAGAAAGAACAAGCCACTCCCCTGCAACCGACAAGTGCTGCTTGGGGTGACAACCACCCGATGACAAGGTTTCAGCTTTGGTTTCGATACAAAGAGTGAGTATTGTCGCACGATTGACTACAAATATTGTACGTGCTTGCTTTGGCAGTCACAAAGATTATGTACACTGGCTCCCACCAAATGTTAAGCATCACACACACATGCAGACAAGCAGGGAGCACTTTCGTTGTGATGTCCGATCCCAAGCCCAGAATGTCTTGTAGAGTACAGAGTATTAGAGGAAGCTAGCACACCCCGCAGACAGCAACATACAATTCAGGCCACACAGAGATACCGGTACACATCATATGACAGACGTTATTTTTTCGTTCCCAAATAAGCAGAATCTTTTCTTTGTTAAGCAGTGGCAAGAACTTGATTGGGACATTGTTTCACGAAGTAATGCAGTATTAAAACCAGTCATAAGCAATAAATATAATAAATACTACTAATATGTCGAGGGCTACGCAAAAGCCTAGAAATGATCATAAATCTTGAAATATGATATTTTATTATAAAAGTTTAGTTTTATGACGTGGCTTGTTGGTTAATTTCTAAAACTGACAACTAAGACATTGGGTCAGTTGCATAATAATAAGTGAACTCTTTTAGAAATAAGATATAGTGTAGGGATTTCTATGCTAAAATTTATATTTTGTTATATTAGCTCTCCTAATTATTATAGAAGAAAATGTCAAAGTTTTTTGCAGAGAAAAAATTCTGCATCCTTTTGTTTTATTAAATTAATATTTTGAGTGTGTTTGAAATTAATTAAATTAAAAAGTAATTATAATTATCTTTAATTAAAAACTTAATTACAGTAGGTCATGGATAACTGATATTTGTGTTTAAAACGAAATAGTTTAGGATCCAACCAGTTATGATAAATTTAAAGGAGAAATAAATGAATGTGACATCAAAGTGAATTCATTTTTTACAGATTAACACTGAAAACACCAATGTTTACATTACTTCATGGTAAATTAGTAAATCACAATAAATGTTCAAATAGACCTCTATTTGCTGCTAAACAATAACCAAGTCTATTATAAAACTCTCGTCTGATATTTGCTAGCTGCACGTTTGATATCTTGTTGCATTCTCTACATCTACTGTTTTCAGTATACCATTTAATAATTTGAACTTTTTCTTTCATGAATACATTTTCTCAGATTAACAAATGAACTATAAACAACAATATCTTTGCATTCAATTGTTTTTACTAATCCATGGCCAACTATGATAAGCATGCATTAAAAATTATTGCAGTTTCTGTGGCAGGAGTATTTTGTATTATTTTTTACATATTTTATTCCCAGCCAGAAATTGTTTCTAAAGGTACCGGTATGTTTGGATGCAGAATTTTTTTCTCCACAAAAAACTGTAATAACATTTTCTTCTATAATAATTAGGGGGTGCTAATAAAATAAGATATAAATTTTAGCATTGAAATCCCTATGGTGCGTATTCCAGGTCACCACACTGTATATTACTTTCACGTTAATTTGAACTAGGTTTAAAAATAATTTTTAACACGTAAAAGTAATATGTATATTTCTTATTCCTAAGTGATATAGTGTTAAAATTTGTGTAATCAAGATGTATATGAACTCTTTCATTTGCAGGAATTTCAGTCATTACTTGGTGCCAACTGAATAACAATTAAAGTAATAACTTGCACTCTAGAATTTACAGAATACTGATCAGTTATTACTTTTTATTCAGTAAGCACTTATTTTTCCATTGAACACTTTAAATGTCTTCAATAAAGTTCAACAATTACTTGTGTGATCTAGTTAGCCTACACATTTTTAAGTTTGCTAAAGAGTTGATTAGCGTATTTCTTGTTAATTAGGTTGTAAAGGAAATGACATCTTTCCTACCTATACATTAGGAAAAAGGGTGCAAAAACAGAAGAGATAACAGTTCCAGTAATTCAAAGGAGCTTCTGAGATTTGAAAGAGGAAGTGTCAACTTTTTAAAAGACCATTTTCTACCTGACACTAATGAAACAACAGGTGAAGTATTAAGTTAACAGTGGAAAATGAGTCTTCTTTTCACGTTATTTAGCAAGGCTATCTATACCCTTTTGAGTCATGAGAGTATAGTATACTATACCATACTTCATATATGATTGTGATATATATGTGCAGAAACCCGAAGTATAGTATAATATACCTGCATTTCTGCCCTAACTGTAACCTGTAGAACTTTTTCAGAATTTTTCAAGTAAATGACTTTTTTTAAAGTGCAGAATTATATTGAACTTATAAATAAAACAACAAATGTCTCAGGACTCAGGAGGATACTATATCAGATCTAAATGTAGGTATTTGCTCATTTTTATTCGGAAAAAAACTAAGAATTTTCTAGGCACACTACTATTTATCAGTAAAAGCAAACTTTTATTCAATTGAAAATCAGTGATTGCTTTTACTGATCAGCAATAACTTTCAGTGCTAAGTAATCACTTACAAGATTTTATTGACTTTTATTCAACTGAGGCACTATCTCTTCTATACTGGCTTCAACTAATTTTACACAAATTTTAAATTTATGCACCTCTTACATATTGGTGAAAATCGTTAAGCAAAGAAGATTATGAACCAGAGAGATATGAATTCAATGTTTCTACATTCCTTCACTCTTTCTATAAGGTGTCTCCAAAATAGTTACCATGGTGATATCTATAACAAGAGTTGAGAATGATGAAATGGCGGGCCTGAATATAAAATTTTGCTTTCATTTTTATTTATAGAGAAAGTTATCTCTTATATTATAAGAATCCACTGCCCTTAGTCTGGTTTGAATTAGCGAAACATGGTAACAATTATATCACATTGTTACGGTATTTAAACTCTAAAATCAGGGTTTGTTCAAATAAAGTTACAGATTTCTTACAAGTTTATTCCACTGAAAGGAAATGACTCACTGCTAGGTAATATTATATGAAAACTTTTCTTAATTTACCCCAGAAACTAAAAACCGGAATCATTTAGTTTGCAAATACAGGTTCTTGCCAATACATTTAATTAAAATTTGTTACCTACCACATGGGAGTCTTATTTGGTCCCTTTTGCACTTCAGAGTGTTGCTGCTGTCTGCATAAGCAGGGTGTAGCTGTTATGTGAGATCTGTGATCATTATGTAAGATATAGCAGCACCTAAGGCTTTCAGAGGAAATCCTAGGGGAACAGGAATTATTGATACTTGGACCAATGGTCGCTATTTGAGATCTGAGAAGGGAAGATCGAGGTCGGGAAACGTAATATCCTAATAAAACCCACACCAAATTATAAAATTTGAAGAGAAAATTACAAAACACGAAGTTAGAGGCATGTATGGTCAGCCATTTAAAAAACAAAAGTTTTTATGAAGGTGTCACCATTAGTTCGCTTGACTACAAATAAAAAGTGGCATCGATATCACGAGTAGCTGCATTTGGGATGTTAATATGCATTGTGTTCTGGATTAGAATCTCTCTTCTTAAAACCTTCAATTTCTTGCTTTTGATTTGCTTCATAACACTTGCAATATTTAAAATACAATAAAAGTTTAAAACTTTAAAACTTCATAGTGTTAAAATACGAGTATGTTTAAAAAGGTCATATACCTTAAATATGCAGCTTCGAAATTATTTGCTTCGTTGTTAGAGGTCTTATTAGTAAAGGATTTTTAGAAAGTAAGAAATAACAATTTTTTTTTATACACAGTTTTAAAAATGTTGGCACTGACATATTACACAATAAATGCGATCTTTTGCATCACTACCAATTGCCATAACTATGTTGTAGACATTGTAGGTGTCCACCATTTTGTTTTGTACAAGTAAGCAGCCTCTCTTCAATGCTGTACACAGCAGCACTGGAGTTCGTGTTCTGGAATATCTGCCATAGCATGTACGATGGAGTTCAATTCATCAATTGTCTTAGGTTTTCTCAAGAACATACTTTCCTTCAGACAGCCCAACAACCAATAATCTGCTGGGTTAATATCTGGCGATCTTGCAGGCCAAATTACAAGAAAGTGCCTACTGATAACAAGACCATCAGAACAATCAGAAACAAACGAACTCGTTGTCATAGTGATGGAAAAAAAATTCAATTTGTTGTGTAATATGCCAGTGCTAGAATTGTGTAGAAAATATGAGCAATTAAATTCAGCTCTTACTTTTGAAAAACCTTATATTTAAGGTTTATTACCTTTTTAAATATATTTTAACACTATGAAGTTTTAAAGATTTTAAAAATTTTAAACTGTTGCCATATTTTAAGAAACTTAAACCTTTCTGTACCTCTCTCTTCTTTTTCAAATCATTTCCTATATTGTTCTGATACATTTTGTATTATGTTTTATGTATGTTCAAACACAATTGCCAATATGAACCAAGCTACTGTCGGTGACACAGGAGAAGACGAGAGCGGACTGAGGAGGAAGGGATGTGAACAGATAACGTACGACAACACGTGCAATATTTGTACTGCAGTAAGCGGAAACATTAGGTCTCCTTCTGTTCAACTTAGCTTTAATTTCCGTAAGCATTGTTACTCATGTTTCCTGCACGAGTAATAACCCGGCTACTGGGATGCTTATCTGAGCAATGTTTATAATAATCAGCAGCGATAGTCAAGAAGGTCACATTCTTTCCGCTAGTCTTCTCCGGAGTAACAGACAGTATAAGATTCACTGCTTGGTATATGTTAAAAAAGTAACATGTTAGACATCCCCTTTAGACACTCTGAAGGTAGAGCTCCATGCTTTCATGCCCTCGACACTAGAATGAAATGGTGTGGTCAGTAACATACATTGGCAACCTTTTATCACTCAATTCGACAGGATACTGAGTGAATCCCCGAGGCTGTTCTCGAAGTTCTGATAACGAGAAAAATCGCGTTACCACCCGGGATTGAATCTGGGACCTTCCAGTCTGTAGCCAGTTGCTTTATCATCTGAGTTAACTGCTGCCACATGTGGGTTTAAACTAATGTCAAATTTTATAAACTCGAGGTATAAAGCTAAATTTAAAACAAATACTGTGCAGAGATTTCAACCCAGGACATCATGTGCATTGGTATACTCTGATGTTAACCAGTCACCTACGGTGTTTGTTGACATAGGAGTTGCAATTTATAGGTACTATAATCAAGAAATCTAATTATAGCACCTTTATATAAACTCATTTCTTCGGAAGAATGGCTGACTACTAACATGTATAATCAATGTAATTGTGACCTGCTCTTCAAACCCTAATACATTTCCTTCAGTTGGTTCTGACGAATTTCAGCAAGCTGTTCTAAAGTGACAAAAAGGTTTTTTTTTTTAGTAGGTTATTTTACGACGCTTTATCAACAGCTTAAGTTATTTAGCGTCTGAATGAGATGAAGGTGATAGTGCCGGTGAAATGAGTCCGGGGTCCAACACCGAAAGTTACCCAGCATTTGTTCATATTGGGTTGAGGGAAAACCCCGGAAAAAACCTCAACCAGGTAACTTGCCCCGACCGGGAATCGAACCCGGGCCACCTGGTTTCGCGGCCAGACGCGCTGACCGTTACTCCACAGGTGTGGACCAAAAAGGTTTATAAATATTAAAATAACACTGAGTATGGTCAGAACAATGCAATTTATTGGCAGGTTGTTATTTTTTAAAATGACACATTTCAAGTTATCCCCTCGGTATCTTATTGTTTGTTGCAATATTACTCAGAAATTGTTCATGACATCTTGCAGTAAACGTGGGAGTTCTGCCTGTATCGTACTCTTCAGATCCTGGAAACAGTGTGGTCTGGTTTGAAACGCCCTTTCTTTTTTGAGGTTTCCCACAGAAGAAAATCAGCAGCTGTAAGGTCTGGGGATCGAGCCGGCCAGTTGACATCGCCAAACTGAGAACTTAAGTGTCCAGGGAAAAGATTTCTCAACAACCGCAGCGTGTCTTCGACAGTATGGGCCATAGCCCAGTCTTGTTGAAACCAAATGCCATCCCTGTTTAGTGAGTCTCTGAATAATGTCTGCAACATCTGCACGTACCTTTCACCATGCACTGTAATAACTCTCTCATTTTCATCTTGAAAAAAATGGAACCAACGATAACTCTAGCAGAAACAACACATCATAAGGTCATCTCTTTACTGTGTACTGACCGTTTATGCAGTGCTAAGACAAGGTTTCTTTTTCTTGACTCAAACCAGTTTTGTAGAACACTTTACCGACAGAATCATTATCAAGGGTGCGCCATATGTGGCTGTTCTACGCTACACCCATGATTACATGAGATGATGATGGTGACTTGTTGGGATGCTGCAGAGGAACCGGGGCTCCCAGAGAAAGATCATAGGCTTGCCCAACACATATTATAAATTGAGGTTATGTCGGGGATCGAACTCTGGTCCGCAGAATTGTAAAACTAGCTCTTTAGCCACTTAAAAAGTAATTAAAATAATAGTAGGTGCCAAATCTAAGGAATTAAAATTACTGATAAAGGTAAAGGTAAAAGGTAAAGGTATCCCCGTAACATGCTATGAAGGCACTTGGGGGGCATGGAGGTAGAGCCCCATGCTTTCCATGACCTCGGCACTAGAATGAGGTGGTGTGGTCGGCACCTCGCTCTGACCGCCTTTTACTCCCGGGGAAGACCCGGTACTCAATTTTATAGCAGGCTGAGTGAACCTCGGGGCCATTCTGAAAGTTTGGCAACGAGAAAAAATCCTGTCACCACCTGGGATCGAACCCCGGACCTTCCAGTCCGTAGCCAGCTGCTCTACCAACTGAGCTACCCGGCCGCATTACTGATAATAATAATAATAATAATAATAATAATAATAATAATAATAATGGACAAATATTAGTTTTATTTAAGTAGCAAATATTAATCAATAATAATTAATCAGTAAGATTGTAACAAACTGTAAGATACCGAGGTGATTACTTGAAATGTGTCATTTTCAAAAAATAATAACATGCCAATAAATTGCATTGTTCAAGCCATATCCTGTGTTATTTTGATATTTCTAAGCCTTATAGTCACTCTAGAACAGCATGCTGAAATTCGCCAGAACCAATTGCAGTTGCTATTAAACACGTTTCCAGATCGCGATCTCCCCTGTGAGGTCATTACATGACTGTATGAAACTTGATGTCTATGTGTGAGGCAGGTACTGGTCGGAGTCGCCACTCGACGCCATTGAAAAGTTGGCAGAGTCGCGGTCCTGTTTGTGCTGCAGCGGACTGTACTTGTGTGGGAAGGTGTGGTGGCCCCCTGACAGGCCGGCACTGGGCACCACCCCACTCGCGCAGTGGTGCAGCCGCTTCACGAACGGGTTGAACAGCCGCACGTGTGACGGGATCGTGGTGTGTTGGCGCGGAATGCTGGGGCCCCCCGTGGGGAGGGGCATGGTGGAGCAGTGCGGGTACACTGTCGCCACCTGCTGCGTGGGGTACAGGGGCAGGGTGGCAGCGGGATGGTCCGTGAACGAAGTCATTCGCATGTTCGTCGAGCGTCCGAACGGCTCGTCCGTGGTTTTGGGGCGCGCCTGCTTGCTGCGTCGGATCACCACAGTGCTCTCGGCTACAGTTGGCGGTGGCTGCACATTGCGTTGCAGCGAGAAGCTGCGCCACGCAGGAGGGGGCTGACGGGACGGCTCGGTCAGGTCGTCGGCACTCGTCGACCGCGGCTTGTGCGGCGTCTCTGAGCTCGAGTTGGAGTGCACACCACTAGAGGTCTCACTGTGGCAGGGTGGGGAGCCACCGGAGCTGTCCGAATCAGAACGCGGGGTGAGTTCGTCGTGTGGCATGCCAGAATCCGCACGCCGCAAGCAACGAGGCGTGTTGGTCACGGGCTGCAACACAAGTTGCACTCTCATTGCAAACAATGCTCTTGGCATCTCTCAGTTCGGATGCTGTTTTATGCCTCTAAGAAGTCCAATTACTTATAAAACTTATTTCATAGAGCAAAGTGGCACTCCTGTTTTATGCCTCTAGAAGCCAAGTTACTCATAATAATCAGAACCATTTCTTAGGGTGTCACTTATGTTCTCTCTAAAAGTCCATTCACTCATATCAAAGCTATTCATTACAGCCAGATGTCACTTTTGTGTTAGGTCTCTAAAATTTCCAATTATTCATATCAAATCTATTTCTAAGTCAGCTACCAGTTTTGCGTTATGTCTCTGAAAAATCCATTTACTCACATCAAATCTATTTCTGAGCCAGCTGCCAGTTCTGTGTTAAGTCTCTAAAAATCCTTTTACTCGTATGAAGTCTATACCTGAGCCAGCTACCAGTTATGTGTTATATCTTTAAAAAGTCAATTTACTCATATCAAATCTATTTCTGAGTCAGTTATCAGTTCTGTGTCATGTCTCTAAAAATCCATTTACTCATATGAAACTTATTTTTTGAGCCAGCTGTCAGTTCTGTGTTATGTCTCTAAAAAGTCAATTTACTCATATCAAATCTATTTCTGAGCCAGCTGCCAGTTCTGTGTTAAGTCTCTAAAAATCCTTTTACTCGTATGAAATCTATACCTGAGCCAGCTACCAGTTATGTGTTATATCTTTAAAAAGTCAATTTACTCATATCAAATCTATTTCTGAGTCAGTTATCAGTTCTGTGTCATGTCTCTAAAAATCCATTTACTCATATGAAACTTATTTTTTGAGCCAGCTGTCAGTTCTGTGTTATGTCTCTAAAAAAGTCAATTTACTCATATCAAATCTATTTCTGAGCCAGCTGCCAGTTCTGTGTTAAGTCTCTAAAAATCCTTTTACTCGTATGAAATCTATACCTGAGCCAGCTACCAGTTATGTGTTATATCTTTAAAAAGTCAATTTACTCATATCTAATCTATTTCTGAGTCAGTTATCAGTTCTGTGTCATGTCTCTAAAAATCCATTTACTCATATGAAACTTATTTTTTGAGCCAGCTGTCAGTTCTGTGTTATGTCTCTAAAAAGTCAATTTACTCATATCAAATCTATTTCTGAGCCAGCTGCCAGTTCTGTGTTAAGTCTCTAAAAATCCTTTTACTCGTATGAAATCTATACCTGAGCCAGCTACCAGTTATGTGTTATATCTTTAAAAAGTCAATTTACTCATATCAAATCTATTTCTGAGTCAGTTATCAGTTCTGTGTCATGTCTCTAAAAATCCATTTACTCATATGAAACTTATTTTTTGAGCCAGCTGTCAGTTCTGTGTTATGTCTCTAAAAAGTCAATTTACTCATATCAAATCTATTTCTGAGCCAGCTGCCAGTTCTGTGTTAAGTCTCTAAAAATCCATTTACTCGTATCAAATCTATACCGGTACCTGAACCATCTACCAGTTATGTGTTATGTCTTTAAAAGTCAATTTACTCATATCAAGTCTATTTCTGAGCCAACTGTCAGGCTGCGTTATGTCTCTAAAAGTCCAAAATTACTCATATCAAATCTATTTCTGAGCTGGCTGTCAGTTCTGTGTTACGTTTCTAAAAAGTCCAATTACTCATATAAAATCTATTTCTGAGCCAGCTGCCAGTTCTGTGTTAGGTATACGGTACCTATAAAAACATGAGATAACCTATAATATTACTTCCGTTGTTTGTCTGTGTGTTTCTACATCTAAATAAAATGATATTACTTCATTGGAAGTAAGCTGTAACTGAGCAGAAATTATGTGCTCGGAATAGTTGCAGAACTTTGTTCTATGCAATCCAATGTTTTTGTCTTAAAGAAAAGTTTAATCAAAAGGATTTCTACCCGTATCTTTGATTAGGGTTTACAGCTTTATGACATTAGCTTTATTTATTATAAACTTTCAATTACATAAACTTGACAATAAAAGTCGTTTTTGTTACTTCATGTGTAAGGTTGACCACTCCCATTTTGTCTTCTTACAACCAACGTTTATATTGCTATGATTACTCATAAAGCGTTTATTGCTGCACCACAATAAAACTTAAGTCCGAATCTACTGAAGTGATTGTATCACATTCTTGCTAATGTTTATATTATGTGACTACTGCTAAGTTTTCTCATAGTCCATTGGGTGTTGAGATTTCATTTCTGCGAAGTTTAGAAAACCACTTACAGGTTTCATATTCAGTATCATATATCGCAAAATCTGAAAAGGGTCACCTACCTTGTGGGTGTAATGGTTAGCTAAGAACAGCTGGTAACAAAGGATAATGGTTCAACTGTTTGGATTATCAAAAATGAAGGATCGGTTGGTAAACCAATTATAACAAACCAAATGTTTGGGCTAACCAGTGGTGGCATTCTAATTTTTTAATAACATGTTCCCTCCATTAATGACCACAAATTTCATAATTTAAATAGCCTATCACAAATTATATTAAATAAGTTAATGATAAGCGTCTACAAAACCGAAATTGCAATCCAACATGCTATTGCAGAATTATGTTTAGAGCAGTTTAAAACTCACAAATGCTGACACGCATCACAAAGAAGGTGAGTGTAGAATATTAGTAACATCAACTAGTCTTGAATATCTGACCACACCGACAAATTGTTTGAAACATCCGAAGACACATCTGCACATGCACTTATACCCTCTATGGTTACATCAAGTTTAATCAACTTTCCACTTCCCGAAACATCAACCACTACCACCACTACTAAAAAACTAGATCGAACCCTTTGATGCTTCCTTGCACTATAGTACTACAGTCCCAGCTTTCAATTAATACCCAAGTGATGTCAAAGACGATGCTTTTCTTTGAGGTTATGGTAAGAGTTTGTTTCAGATGTCACTCCAATTACAAGGAGCATATGTCTACCAATGACGTAGGTATTAGCATTTTTAATTGAAAAACCGATATCAACTCCACGTGCAGTATATTACAAGATTGTCATATCCAGATTGATTGATAAAGACAAAAAAGATTAGTAATTTAAATTTAAATTTTAATTAAAAGTCATCTTATACAGAGTGTTTCAACAAGAACTCCAGAACTAATAATGTGAATAACTGCAACAAAAACAAATAACAAAGCAGATAGCAGTACCACTAACCCAACAATAACAAGATATTGTTGGGACATTGCGCCATTGTCTTGTTGTTGGTTTGGCGGCATTGCTATGTATTCTGTTATCTGTTTTATTGCATTTATTCACATTATTAAATCTGGCGTTCTTGTTGGGATGCTCTTTAGTTTAAAATTTATTCACTATGGATGGTGGTGGTAGAAATCAATGTATTAATGTTGGTATCAAAATAACTGTAACTAGGAATAATCTTTACAACGAAAATGTGACAACACTGCTAGACATTGTAAGTATTGATGCATGCAAAAATTATATATCGAACACAAAGCCTGCAGCTAGGGGATTAATTCAACGATTTTGCTCTCTAAGAATATTATATAACAGACTTAAACAGAAGTGGAGCTTAAACGATACCAAAAAATGCTAACAGCCCAATGACCAATAATGCATTCAGTATTGTCAAGACTCTTGAAGAATAAATAATTCATTTAATTGAAATGGAATAACAATTGCACGACGTAGGTATTAAAAGAGGAAAAGAAAGTATCTCATTAAGGTGCTTAATAGTGTATTTTATAGTTGAATGTCTATTTATTTTTTTAATTATGTTTTTGAATATTACGTTTAACTGTTGTGTATGCGGTATTAGCATTGGAGCAGGAAGGGGTAGATGATTGCCTAAGTAATCACAGATACATTTCAAGCTTGCAGGCATTTCATATTTCTGTCCTGATTATCTGTACACTTGAACGGAAAATAACAGTATATGGTAATACTAAATATAATCACTTCGCGATGTATTGTTCATTCTGCATTGTTTACTGGGATATTAAAAAGGTGAAGAATTTCGTGTTGAATTAATGTTCTTCCTTTCTGTAAATGAGCTAATCTTTTAATACATATTATTTTAATGTACCGAAGTACATATGATATTTCTATGCAGATATTCTGCGTCATCATACGATGAAAGAGTAATAGAACAGAGAAAAATCCTCTCCGGTGCCGGGATTTGAACCTGGGTTTTCAGTTCTATGTGCTGACGCTTTATCCACTAAGCCACACCGGATTCCACCCCGCCGTCGGAAGAATCGTCTCAGTTTTAAGTTCCAACTCTTGGGTTCCCTCTAGTGGCCGCCCTCTGCACTACGTCATAGATATCTATGAACCTAGGACCGAAGTCCACACATGTGCTGAGGTGCACTCGTGATGAGTGACTAGTTGGCCGGGATCCGACGGAATAAGCGCAGTCTTAAATCACGAAGTGATTTACGCATATCATATATATTATTTTAATGTACCGAAGTACATATGATATTTCCATGCAGATATTCTGCGTCATCATAGGATGAAAGAGTAATAGAACAGAGAAAAATCCTCTCCAGCGCCGGGATTTGAACCCGGGTTTTCAGCTCTATGTGCTGACGCTTTATCCACTAAGCCACACCGGATTCCACCCCGGCGTCGGAAGAATCATCTCAGTTTTAAGTTCCAACTCTTGGGTTCCCTCTAGTGGACTTCGGTCCTAGGTTCATAGATATCTATGATGTAGTGCAGAGGGCGGCCACTAGAGGGAACCCAAGAGTTGGAACTTAAAACTGAGACGATTCTTCCGACGCCAGGGTGGAATCCAGTGTGGTTTAGTGGATAAAGCGTCAGCACGTAGAGCTGAAAACCCGGGTTCAAATCCCGGTGCCGGAGAGGATTTTTCTCCGTTCTATTACTCTTTCATCCTAATCTTTAAAAAGTTTAAAAATTTAACAACCAGTTCTACCAACTACAACAAATTGAAGAAGTTGTTTGATAGAAATGGTGAGAACCAAATGAATGACACCACCAAGGCTAACAAAGAATAAAGAGAAAGTTGTTTGGAGCAGACAAGAATAACATACAGTCGAACCTTCGTACAACGAAAACTGATATAATAATAAACCTTGTTGCAGTGATAAATTTGATTGCCTTCCGGCGTATTTCTTATATTGTCAATATATTTTATCCATAATTACAGCAGGAGTCAAATTTTGGAGAAACCCCAAAGGAACGCAGGTTTCTTGGTTTTCAAGTTCAGTATTTCACTTTTCACTTGGTGTTGCCTTCTCAGAGATGTCTTTCCGTTATTTCGTTTGCGCTTTTTTATACTTTTGTTGACAGATGTTGGCATTGTGTGCAAGGAATGTTACAATAGAACTCTACCTGCTTCAAGGAAGCATGACCCTTAACAGGATTTGCCTTTACTGCTACTGTCTTCTCGACTGCCTGGAGCCGTTCACATTCGAGTGTTAGTTGTTAATGATGACAAATGTAATACGATTTGACAAAATTAGTTTGGAGACTCAATTAGCTGCATTTACTGATTCAGATACGGGATTAAAGCAGGCTGAAGTAGGTAAAGGGTAGGTATGGGTTCGAGCAGTCAACACTCGCAATATTTATGAAGAAACACAAGGAAATAGCGGACAGTGTCGCAAGTGGTAAAATTAATCCTGAACAAAACTCCATTGTCACGTGTAGGCCTACTTTACCATAATATTAATACTGATTAAGGAAAAAGCGTTGCTGAATATCTTTTCTGATATTATAAAATTTTGAAACTTTGCAAAGAGCCTGAATAAGGGAAAATTTCTCAGATTTAAAAATTTCCCGAAATACAATTCAAAATATTCACTTCTTAGGTCGTTATGTGCTAGGTTTATTTCAATGTTTGGCTCGATATATACAGTATATGTGAGCAATTTCTTTCAAAAATGAAACACGTTGAATGTAAAGCGTGCTCCCAACTGACGGACCAACATTCATTTACAAATTGCAACTTATGCTGGAGAACCAGATTTCACTTCACTAATTAATGAGTTAATGACTGAATTTGGTATAATTTTCCTCTATTCAATACCTAATTCCCTCTTAACCCTTTCCTATCCAGTCCTCTGACTGAACTCTTACTTTCTTTGACCTGACGGCATTAGAGCATTCGAGGCCTAGGGGTTCATTTCCCTTTCCTTCCTCCTCTCTCTACTTTTCTGTTCCTAGTGCTGACCTGCTATGGCACTAAAATCGTCCTCCAGTGGCTTAAGAAGGGAAAGCTGGTGATCAACAAGATCTCCCAGCTAGGTCCAATGGACCCGTCAACCAACAGCAGGTGTGGTCTTCCAGACATTCCGGGGGTTGTGTGTGAATGAAGTAGCCACCAAAACGTTAAAATATGGTGTTCACTTAAATCGGCTACAACTTGCCATTTTCAATATTGGAGTGCAAGAGGTCAAATGACTTTATTGTCAAATGCCTGGCATTAGAAAACAACAACTTCACTAATTAAAACATCGGGATAGGCTGACGAGTAATTTCAAATCCATCAGGAGGATGCTAACACATCATATAGTTCGGTTACTTATTTCCACACTATACAGGCGAGGTTCAGTCCTCTCCTCCCACCAGCCTACTGCTTTATACCACCCTTCATCTTGCAAAGCGGGCTGTGTTTCATATGACGTCACCTACATTGACGTTCTGCCGACCTGATTTAGGCAATACAACAGTGAAGATGGAACCTGTAGTAATTTCAGACGTTCAAGAAATAAAATCTCAACACAGAGTTGAAATATTCAATGGGAAAGCCTTAACCTCGTGAGTCTAGGTTTCCTCACCTGCTGCGTTTCGGCAGTACTGCTATGCACCGTAACAGTAACAGGGGCAGTGGAAGGGGTGTCACAAGGGGTTGGGGGTGGGGGCAGGTCGTCTGTGCAGGGTTCAGGTGTGAGGAGGGGGCTGGGGTCCTCGTAGTCTCCCGGGGTGAGATCACGATTCGTGCGTGCATAAGTGATGGCGTCATCCCTCAGCGCGGAGTCCAGCAGCTGCAGGGGAGGATACACAGTTAGAGGTGTTAGCAGGACACTACAACTGTTAGAATACAGGGTTTAGTATTATTAAAAGAGGTAGCAAACCAAGAGCACTAAGTACCGAGGAAAAGTACTACCACAATGCAACCACAGGGTCATTAACCTTGTTCTCCTCAGACACAGTGTCGCAGGGGATCTCCCTCAGCGTCGCGTAGTCACCATCATCCTCTTCACTCTCGGCCAGCTGATCCAGCATTTTGTTGCCTTTATTAGCTCCCAGCAAGGTTTTTCCCTTCCTGAAATGGCATCGTCAACATTATGATAAAAACAGTAAGAACAACGCCTGTCACTGCTCTTTAGACTCAGTAGTTACCAAACTTTTTCAAGGTATGACCCAATTCTGGGCAAGACATTTGTTTGCAACCCCATCAAAAATCCGAATACCTGCAAAATCGAAAACAACGATAATTTTACTCAAACCAGTGGATGCCATCCAACTTCTAATATGCTGATAACTGAAAGATGAGAATTCAGAATATGCAAACCTATTTTCCAATTTTTTTTTGACTTCTTAGATTGGCCTTCCTTGCTGATATATTTTTCGAACATTTAAAACACTTTGAATAGTAATTTGCAAGGCCAAGATGTTGACATAATAACAGCCAGAGATAAAATCGAGTGATTTGTAAGGCAGCATGGGTTTTGGTCGACAAGAAGGAATTTGATTCATTCCAATGTATTAAAAAATTCGTGGAAAATTTATGATACAACAAATACTGAGTTTGTTTTTGCGGACAAACAATTAAGTTTGCACAGTTTTAAATAACATTCTTTTTTTTTTTTTTCAATATTTTTCAGAAGAAACTCAAAACAAAATAAATACAACGATACAAACGGAATTTGCTTTTTTTGACAACTGCGTTAAAAAGTGGCTGAAATTAAGTATTAAGAAAAGAATAATTGAAATATGTACCTACTGATGGAATATTGAAACTATACCATTTTCTTTTCTTGCACAGCTTCGAACAGTTTTGGATTAAAAGAATGAAAAAATACCTCAAGTTTATTATTATTCAAGCCTGCTTCACAGGAAGTTTCTACCTGAAAGCCAGATTTGCATTACATTTTTGATAGTATCTGCAAACTCGTATTTATGCAAAATAAATTTCTCGTTATGATTCCCATCGTAACAGAAGAGAAACATATCCTTAAAACTGAAAATGATACTAGCATGTGTACATTGAATATGGAGTTCAGATTTAAGAACTAGCCTACTTTTTATAAAAAACAGGCATAGTAATAACATGAATTACTTTTTACTTAACTACTGAAACAACATTGTTTATGTTCCTAAATACAATATAAATGTATGCTAATAACGGTTTTTTTATTTATTTTGTAAACCATCTCGCGATTCCCCTCTGCTCTTCACACAACCCCCACTTTGGGAATCACTGCTTTAGACAATTACAAGAAATATGTCAATCAAAACAGAATATGAAATGGAAGCTGCTATACTAGTACAGACTCTATATGACAATAAAATAAATACCAATGGTTTCACACTGCCAGTGACACAAGTCACATGAAAACTCAAAAGAAATTTTAAATGAGTTGCGTAATATTACAGAAACAAAAATATTATTGCAGATGATCACACTAACAAATAGGAAATCTGACATACCGGTACCACATCAAATAAAACAATAGCTTTAGCAACCATAAACGAAAGGTATCCAGAAGATGAATGGATGAACAAATATATAGATGGATCGCATGCAAACAAAAATGATGCAGAGGTAGGCACATATTGTACAGAATTACTAGCACAATATCTATCATTAGAAGGGAATTCAAAGAGGCGAGTTTTTTCTTCTAACATGAACATAAAATGAAGGGATGAGCGAACAGATCTTCAGCTGACGTATTAAAGAGTTTTACACATATTTCAATTATGATGAACGTTGCAGTACATTTTATAATTACACTGTAATAATAAAGGATTGAGAATTACACGCTAAGTGGAAAGTATTGAGTATATTTCCATCAAGGGAAATTAATTTACCTTAATAGTGTATAAAATAAAATATATCAGTCACTATGCTAATAAGTGATTAAATAATATGTCATTATGGAAAGTAAAGAAGGTAAACTACCGGTAACAGTACCATTAAGTTAATTATTAATGTCTGCTGATTCGTTGTGGTATCGGTATCAAAAGTCCAACACTGATCCGTGTGTTCCTATTTTTCCTCCCTGAAATCTGACAACCCTATTCGAACCCAAAAGAACTGTGTTTTTGTTTACGTGTATGTTTTTATAATCCGAATTTAGAGGTCGCTAAACTATGTTGTTCAAGTGTGTGTAGCCATCATTTGGAGCCCATTCTGAGAGGTCGTTGAATCATGGTTTTGTTCAAGTGTTTGTTTTGTAGTCTGCTTGTATTGAAAAGTTGCTAACTGCACTTTCGCTCAAGTGTGTATAATCTACGTTTGTAACCCATATTTAGAGGTTATTGAACTGTATTACCGTACGTGTTTTAACATGGTGATATGTTTATTCCGTTTCTAATAAACTCTATTTTTTTAATAACTAAACAAAAGAAGATAAAAACAAAATCAAGAACAGCTATCTAGAAAACTATATGAAAATACACAACAATACACAAGAACCACTAAGGACCAGTTCAGAACCCAACTCATGATATCGCTTAAAAACAATCCAGAAATAAAATATTTAATATTTATACAAATTATGTTCATTTATTTATTTTAAATTTGAGATATTATATTGTGTAATTTTATTTATGAAATCATTGCATGTTATTTTTAAACTAAAATGAAAGTTTTCAATCCTGTCAGCTGTTTTGAGGGCGGGGTGTCCATTTTATCTTCTTACCACACTGGAACGTACAGATATATAGCGCGAATTACATTTGTTGCCTGTGAAAGTGTGGTAAAGTGTTTTACAAGTTTCTAAAATGAATACTGTTGTGAAACTGAAAAATACAAACTTCTCTAGATTAACTATGGAAGAATAGTTTATTATTAAAAGCAATGGAAGACCTACGCCATAAAAGAAAGAGTACAGAGTAGTAATTGCAAAGGGAAGAAGGTGATTCGGAAATATAATATGGATGTTAATGAGAAAAATTTTGAATTTGTGGAAATGAAATTACAGATAGATTATTTTGCACGATGTATGAAGGTAGACTTAGTGCGCTGGCCATGCTATCTATTGAAAAGAAGCTCTTGAGAGAGAATTTCCCAAACTTAAATGAAGGCCAATAAGAATGAAGGGACGATAAACTTTTCACACAGGCATTTACACTATCAATTTTTTACTTTGTAAAATATTTAATAGCCAATAATACAGGAAATTTTAGGTACTGTATGCTTATTTAAATGTTTAGTAATATTTTACACACCCAAAACGAAAAGGCAGTCTGGGACTGGTCTGCATAGGAATTCTCTGTAATTTGAAGCCTTTGCATTTTTCCCAGTAATTTTTTTAAGTTAAGATGATGAATATACAAAGTAAAGGACAATGTTACCATGACATATTCACTGAAATCTCAATTCTATAAGAATGTTGCGCAAATCACTATGAATCCTAGGTGCACAGGTCTTATAATAATGATTAATAAAGTAAACACGGAAGGAACTATTCTCTCTTCAGTTGCTTCAAATTAAAACTGAAACCAGAAAGTTTGCAGGGCTATGTCTGGATATATTATTAGATATCAATGTGTTCTCACCTCGAAGAGTGGTTGTCATCGAAGGTCACCTTAGGCTTGCCACTCAACTTGCGATTCAACCATGTCAGTCGATCTGACATGGCATCAGGAGAGGTTTTTGGCGAGGGTGGCTTGGGGCGAAGCCAATATATCTGCTCTTCATTGTCTTCTGTGGGCACAGTGCTGCCACTTCCTGCAAAGGATTCTGCGTAAATTAACTTATCCTCTGTGTAAGAAAAACACATCTTAAACAGCTTCAGTTATGTAAAATATTGTTGTTTCTTTCCAGTGCCTCCATATGCTGTCAACTTAAACATTTTTGAAAATTTGCTAACCTGGAAGAGATGAATTCCATTTCTGATATTACACGAAAGGCATTATTATTATTATTATTATTATTATTATTATTATTATTATTATTATTATTATTATTATTATTATTTCATTCAGATTTCTGCCCATTAATTCTGGGTACAGTTATCAGAGAAAATGTGAATATTTTAATTGTCAAAATCTATATGCTAGACACCATGAACTAGATTATCTGTTTTTTTGTAAAGTCCTCAAAGGTGTTAATCCTGTGACTCCTTCTTAAACAATATTACCTTACGTATTCCAACAAAAGATATGAGAGCCCACAAACTTTTCTATATTAGAAATTCGAAATTTCTTTCACCAGTCTCCAGATGCATTATAAATGCTTACATGCATGGCTGCAAATTCGATCCCTTCAATGTATAGACTTAGTTTGCTCTTGGCAACGATTTATCATTTATGTATTCTTTTTGGCATTATACTCAATTATCATTGTCTCACAGTATTCTTAGTTATGTACTTTAAAGGCATCCATTATTTATCCATTCATCGTCATTATTGTAATTAATTGTAATTGTATTTTTTATGTGTAATAATTATTTTTGTATTATGTTTTTGTTATATTTGTGCTGAACTGTAATTGGCCACTGGCTATTGTACAGCACATTAAATATAAATAAATAAATAAATAAATAAATAAATAAAATTATTAGTATTATTATTATCATTATCATCATCATCATAATTATCATCATCATCATAATTATCATCATCATCATCATCATCACTGCTATTACGGTACTCTTATTTCAACTAGGTATCTCTTTTCTTTTCTTCTTGTATTAGCTTAATAGGTGCTTTATACTATTCTTTGATCCTGTTTATCCTCTATTAGACTTCAATGTAATTTGTATTATTTTTGCCATTGTATTTGTTGTACTTAGATGTGCTATCTGACAAGATGGAAGAGAAGGCCCTATGTTCTTAATCCTGCCAGATTAAATAAATAAAAGAATGAATAAATAAATAAATAAATGACTAAATGAATGAATAAATAAATGAATGAATGAACAAATGAATAAATAAATAAATTAATTGATTAAATAAATAAAATAAATAAATAAATAGTAATAATAATAATAATAATAATAATAATAATAATAATAATAACAACAACAATAATAATAATAAAATGTTTGATACTCTGTATCTCAAATTCAAGATTTGTAGTTAAGTTCTTCTTCAAGAGAACATCTTAAATGCAGTTACTTGTAGGATATTTAATAAAAAAAACTGTTACAATAGTATATGTTTACAGTCATAACCAAGGTCGGTGACTGTGATTGTAACTCACCGTGTGCCTGGGCCGCTGCCTTTGCCTTGCGTTCGAGGGCGGCACGCTGTATCACACTCATGATAGCCTTCTTCGGCGACGTATCTGCGATGGTGTAGGTCCTCCCATTGCCCACTACCAGAAGGGGCGAATCAGAGGCATCGTGGCGGGCTGAGATGAGATCAACATCCGTGACGAGTTTAACAGAACGTGCCGAACGAACGGTGGCACGCCCCACAGTCACCCGGAGCTTGAAGACCCAGCGCTGCTTGATGGTCAGCAGCAGCCACAGCAGGATCCACAGGAACAGGTGCAAGATGGCGCCCACGACTGTGGCGAGGATGGCTCCGTCCAACGAGCCGCGGTACAGCACCGTGTAGTCGAAGAGCAGCGGCGCGTTGCAGACGGCGAGGGCTAGCAGCACGCACAGGGCCGCGCAGTGCGTGAAGTAGCCCCAGCCCGCGCCGCCTCCGCCCAGCACCACCACACGGCGCTCCCGCTCCGCACGCAGGAAGGCGTTGAACCTCCCGTAGCCATACAGGTACAGCACTAGACTCGAAGCCAGGATCAGCATGTTGGACATCACGAACAGTGCCAGAGTGACATGCGAGTTCAGCAGGAAGGGCTCCTGGGTGTGATGTGGCAACGGTGGCAGTGCATCGGCTGCCCCCACCACCTGCACCTGTCAAACAAGACAATGTGTTGCCCAGTGGCGGCTCCTGCGTATTTCTTAAGAGGAGGAAAGAAGTTAACAGCACGAAATGACACCTTCTTGAATGAAACATGCAACAAATTAGCCAACATGCACACATGTAAGACCAGGTAGTGTTGGGGTTGGCCTTCCCTTCTGTATAGTATAACCTGTTCTTGTAAACTGAGTTTCCTAAATTTTCCATAATATATAATGTTTTCACTTCCATTCATTGTTGAATAATTGCACAAATTAACAATTACAAGGAAATTCACCTCGCAGCATTTTTCGAGCACACTACAGCATCACACGTGTGTTGGAAGATATAGCTACTAACACGTAATTGGAACTGCGGAAATGGGAATGGGAAATAATCTGAGGAAAGCGAGAACACTGCACCCACCCACGTGGTCTGTGTTGCCACATATACATTTTACAAGTTCAGTATCACATGCTTTTGAATAATCTCAGTTCTTGTAAAGTCATACTACCATTATTGTTCAAAGTTGCCAATGGCCAATTTTTTATGTTAAAAATAATGTAGTTTGGAGTACCTACTTTCAGTTTCAAATATATTTGTACAAAACTGACAACTTGGCTGTTGCCCTGTCTAGTACACAATGAATGTAAGTGAATTTCAGGGGCCAAAAAGATATGTGATACTAACATAGAACTACTTCCTCTTTGTTTTATGTAAACACGACTTTAACTTTCAATATCCTTGAAAGTTTCAAACCATAAATAGTAGCCTATATAAAGTTCAATGAATAATATTTTTGATTTATAATTTTAAAAAAAGTTCATATTGTGTCTTTCATAGCATTGTGTTAAAACTGTTTTATTGTGCCTTCTCCTAGATGTGTTATAGTCTGGTTGAATGCAAGATCGTTAGATGGCAGCGGTGCGAGCTTGCTGCACGACCAGTAGGTTTCTATTTCCCGCCCATGACTGATTCAGAGGAGGATCTCCTCCCTCTCCGTTCATTTACTTGCTTTAAAACTCTGCTTCTTTCTCTGGCCGCTAGCGCACTGTTGTCTATGTGTGTTAACTGCAGTAAAGGAGGAATGGATTGACTTTCCTCCACACAAACAATTCGCATCTTTCTCACAGTTTTCTAGCAGCACATGAGCGTGCATCGTTTAAAACTCGATCAACCGAGGTTTTCTTATAGCTGTGAACTTAAAAATTATCGAATCTTCCTTGAATTTTAAGGCACATATTTTATTTGGTATTTACTTTCAAAAGAAGAAAAATGTGAGGAGGACGTTCCTCCCTTCCCTCCCCCGAGGAACCGCCATTGGTGTTGCCCCTCAACATATTCATTCTGAATAATTGATTAAATGGCGATCTTACTCGTGTTAATTATGTAAGCATATGCGACTTACAGCTGTTTTGGTGCTATTCAACACCATCCTCAGAGGATACTAGATCTCGGCGCTATCTCAACTTCGCTGCCTGTTGTGTGGGTGCATTCGTGTGATGAAGAGTTGTGTCAAATAGTGTATATGTTCTGAAATTGATCTGTGTGTTGAGAATTTGACTGGGGTGTGTTTTAGTGTGTCTGTATATTTCATATTGTTCCAGTGTGTTGAGTTTTTGGGTTTTGGGTTGTATGTGTAGGATTTCCATGTCTGTATTTATGTTATTGTATGTGTGGTACAACCCAAAAACCAAAAACTCAACACACTAGAACAATATGAAATATACAGACACACTAAAACACATCCCAGTCATATTCTCAAAACATAGATCAATTTCAGAACACACAGACTATTTGACACAACTCTTCATCACACGAACACACCCACACACAGGCAGCGAAGTTGAGATAGTGCCTAGATCTAGTAGGCTCTGAGGAGATTGTCGAATAGCACCGAAACAGCTGTAAGCCACACATGCTTACATAATTAACACGAGTAAGATCGCCATTTAATTAATTATTTATATTCAAGTGTTAAAAGTAGTGTACGAAAGATTCAACATGGATATTCATTCTGCTGGAATTCCCATCTTGACTACGTCTCAAACAAACTAAACAAAATTTGTCATGCTATAAGATGTTTAAAGCAAGCTTTTGATTATACAAATTTGTTAAATATATCGACCCTCCCAAGTACTAACATTGTAACTCATTTTTTACATTTTTCAGGAGATGAAAATGAAGTTCTAAAATGATCGTGTAAATTAGTGTATACAAAAATGTAGAGTAACAATAAGATTTTACATACAATTGGGAAGGTTTAGAGCTATACAATGATAGTACTGGGAGAAAAAGAAACAATTTAAGACCATATTAACTAGGACAACTCAAAACCATAAAAAATTGAGTTACAATGTTAGTACTTGAGAGGGTCGATATATTTTGCATATGTTCAGTCTGTCTTATCTTATAATAATACAATACTCTGGGGCAATGTACGAGAAGAAAAAGTACCCATCAGTACTTGGAACAATTTTCTGTGCTTCATGTAATAGAAAATTATAATTTTTCGGTAATTGATTAACTAGCGTCGAGATGACGCCAAGATCTAGTAGGCTCTGAGGACGGTGTGATGAAGCACCGAAACAGCTGTAAGCTGCACAGACTTACATAATTAACACGAGTAAGTCCGCTAGTTAATCAATTATTTATATTCAAGTGTTAAAAGTAGTGTACGCAAGATTCAAAATGAATCATTTTTCGTCTACTTTCATACCTTATACAGAACACAGACGCCTGCGAAAGCCAGAAGACTCTGTAATCCATTGGCGAGGAGCTGCAGTGAGAACAGAGCAGCGAAGCCCTTGTTTGTGTTCCAGAAGACTGCAGGATAGCGCACTGCGTACACGAGCAGGGCCAGGGCATAGTTGACGAACTCTGCAGACACAGGACCACCCCATTCGTCTGCTTCGAGGTCGGACGACACAAGTTCCTATAGGAACACACAAGTTGATCAGAAGCTGTCTTGCAATCCACGGATATAATTAAATATTCATTGAAATACAGTTAACAATGATTCACAGAAAATAGAAAATAGTGTAAAAAATTTGGGAAAACAATTTTAGTTGTATCTTTGGCATGTGTTATTAAAATCTTTTACTTTTCTGGTAATGACAATTAATAATAATAATAATAATAATAATAATAATAATAATAATAATAATAATAATAATAATAATAATAATAATAATAATATAGTTCATACTAAACTTAAACGTGTAAAAACTTACTTGAAATGTTGCATTAAGAAACAACAGTGCATAATTGGAGAGTAGTTAAGCTACCATCCTCCCTGAATCTCTACCCTTATCACGTGATATGCGAAATAAGGTCATGGTCACAAAGAGCAGCGTCAACAGAGTAAGCACTAACTAGTCACGACTGGAGACTACTTAATTTTTTATAATCTTTTATTACTTAAGCTTCAATTTCGCAATCTTACAGTTAATATAAACAGCTTATTTATTTATGGCTTTTAAGGAACCCGAAAGTTCATTGTCGTCCTCACATAAGCCCGCCATTGGTCCCTATACTGAGCAAGATTAATCCAGTCTCTACAATCATATCCCACCTCCCTCAAATCCATTTTAATATTATCCTCCCATCTACGTCTCGGCCTCCCCAAAGGTCTTTTTCCCTCCGGCCTCCCAACTAATACTCTATATGCATTTCTGGATTAGCCCATACGTGCTACATGCCCTGCCCATCTCAAACGTCTGGATTTAATGTTCCTAATTATGTCAGGTGAAGAATACAATGCATGCAGTTCTGCGTTGTGTAACTTCATCCCTCTTAGCCCCAAATATTTTCCTAAGAACCTATTCTCAAACACCCTTAATCTCAGTTCCTCTCTCAAAGTGAGAGTCTAACTTTCACAATCATATAGAACAACCGGTAATATAACTGTTTTATAAATTCTAACTTTCATTTTTTTTAAGAGCAGACTATATGACAAAAGCTTCTCAACCGAATAATTACAGGCATTCCTCATATTTATTCTGTGTTTAATTTCCTCCTGAGTATCATTTATATTTGTTACTGTTGCTCCCAGGTATTTGAATTTTTCCACCTCTTTAATGGATAAATTTCCAATTTTTATATTTCCATTTCGTACAATATTCTGGTCACGAGACATAACCATATACTTTGTCTTTTCGGGAGTTACTTCCAAGCCTATCTCTTTACTTGCTTCAAGTAAAATTCCCGGCAGCTACTATTTTGTGTTAGCTATGTGCTGTGGGGAGGTTTAGATAAGAGGTCATTAACAGTATCCTTGTTAGGTGTGGAGAAAGGAATGTACCACGTCATTTTTAGTCACCTACTTCAAGCCCTAGTTACAAAACGTTGCAGGAAAGTAGTGACAGCAGTGCCAGTGATACAATCATCCTTACCCTACCTGAAGACTACGAAGCGCCTGACTTTTCGCGGTGCTGACAGATGGCGACGCAGTCACATTCTCTGTGCCGTTGACAATGGTGGAGGGCGGCATGACGGCAGAGGATGTGAGAAATGGCAGAGGTGTTGGCAGAAAGTTGGTCTGGTTCGGAGAAGTCATGAAACTCAGGACAACAAGCCTGTCTCGATGTACCACCATGAAGTCCAGGTCTGTCCGCCATATGGCATCTGTAATTGAATTAAACAATTCATTTGCTTGTAACTTCTTTCTTTAAAAACAAAAGTTATTTATATGTTTTTTATATAGTTTTCCACTGCATCTCCTAACTCTGCAAATCATTTGACTAGAATATGTCTTTTCCTGCACAGAGTATTGCTGCTCATTCCAGAATTCATCAACTGTGAAACAAAAAATGACAGAATTTCAAATGATTATTGTAACAACGTACGAGTCCACACCTGTGGAGTAACGGTTAGTGCATCTGGCCGCGAAATCAGGTGGCCCGGGTTCGATTCCCGGTTGGGGCAAGTTACCTGGTTGAGGTTTTTCTGGGGTTTTCCCTCAACCCAATATGAGCAAATGTTGAGTAACTTTCGGTGTTGGATTCCAGACTCATTTCACCGACATTATCACCTTCATCTCATTCAGACGCTAAATAACCTAAGATGTTGATAAAGCGTCGTAAAATATCATACAAAAAAAAACAATGTACGAGAGATGCAACTGTACTGCTATGAACAATCGGCGAAAGATACCTAGAGAAGAATAAAGAAGTGTATATAGTATTTGTGGACCTAGAAAAGGCGTTTGACAGAGTGGATTGGAATAATTTGATGAGGATCCTAAAAAAAATTGGTGTGGATTGGAAAGAGAGGAGGCTGTTCAGTAACTTTATATGAAACAACGAGGATAGGAGAAGAAATGTCAGAAGGAAGTGAAATAGGGAGATGAGTACGACAAGGATGCCCTTTATCACTTACCATGTTCAACATCTACTTGGAGGATTTAGTGAAGAATTGTTTTCAAAACATGGGAGGAGTGATAGTAGGAGAAAGAAGAATAAAGTGTGTAAGATTTGCTGATGATATGGGGTTGTTAGCAGAAGAAATGATACTAAGGGATGTACTACTGGAGCTAAATGACAGCTGTGAGCAGTATGGAATGAAGATAAATGCAAACAAGACGAAGACAATGGTCGTAGAAAGAAAAGTAAAGAAGGTAAACTTGCGAATTCTAAATGAGGCAGTAGAGCAAGTGGACAGCTTCAAATACTTGGGGTGTACTATAAGCAGTAACATGAGCTGCTGCCAGGAAGTCAAAAAAAGGATAGCAATGGTCAAGAAAGCTTTTAATAGAAAAAGGAGAATCTTCTGCGGACTCCTGGAAAAAGAACAAAGGAAGAGACTATTGAAGTGCTTTGTATGGAGTGTAGCATGTATGGGGCAGAAACATAGACATTACGACGAAATGAAGAGAAACGAATAGAAGGATTTGAAATGTGGATATGGAGAAGGATGGAGCATGTGAAATGGACAGACAGAATAAGAAATGAAGTTGTGTTGGAAAGAGTGGGTGAAGAAAGAATGATGCTGAAACTGATCAGGAAGAGGAAAAGGAATTGACTGGGTCACTGGCTGAGAAGAAATGACATAGTGAAGGATGCACTGGAAGGAATGGTGAACGGGAGAAGAGTTCGGGGCAGAAGAAGATATCAGATGATAGAAAACATTACGATGTGTGAAACATACGAGAAGATAAAGAGGAAGGCAGAAAATAGGAAAGACTGGATAATGCTGGTTTTGCAATGAAAGACCTGCTCTTGGGCAGAACACTATGAATGAATGAATGCATTTCTGGATTCGTCCACACTTGTTACATGCCCTGCCCATCTCAAATGTTTGGATTTAAAGTTCCTAATTAGCAGTGGCGTAGCGTCAATGTAAGCTAAAAAGCTTAGCTTCCCCAGTTAATAATAATTGCATAATAAACCTGCACTTTATGGACAAAATTATTTATTAATTTTAATAGAATTTATATTTACGTGTTAAATATTGTGATGCGGCAGCTCAGGATGATTTGTGATGCAGCAGTAAACAAGAAGCCTGCACACACCAGCTTCCAAGCACACTGGTTTCTTCTGTGTAATTCACCCCGCAGATTTTCCATCCCTTTCTAACTAAACTACCCTAGTCGCAAGGCTCGCAAGAAGCTAGCTTTAACATTTAAAATAAGTAGTTTCCGAGTTATCCCTTTTCGTCAGTTGTGTTCAGTTGAAGTGTTAGTGTGCATTGTGCCTGATATAATAAATAATGAGCGAAATAACAGTTCCTGACACTAATTTACTTGAATTTTTTTAGGACAATTGTATTATCAAGACTGACTTACGAACAAAGTGTGATTTAAAAAACAAATGACCGACTCCCTTGCTGTGAATGAAGGACACAACCAAAAGACAGACGCATACTTACGTAATGATACTAATATTGTGATTTCTCTAAGTATGACAGGGAGTGAGCTAATGTTATACGTATACGTGTCTATTTGTTAAGAGATATGTGTAAACCGTGAAATCATATTTTACTACGTATCATTTGAGGTCATGCCTTATTGGTGTTACTTACGATGTTCCAACCAATCTTCGACTGCTGACTTGACATTGACTACTATTTATTTTAAGACTGTATTTTTGTAATACGTTTTCTCATATTGCATGAAAGACAACTTGAGTTAGCTTCCCCTGCTCAAAATTTCATGCTACGCCACTGCTAATTAGGTCAGGTGAAGACTACAATACGTGCAGTTCTGTGTTTTGTAACTTTCTCCATTCTCCTGTAACTTCATCTCTCTTAGCCTCAAATATTTTCCTAAGCACCTTATTCTCAAAGAACCTTAACCTCTGTTTCTTCTGATTTTTAAACAGCTTCAATCATTTGTAAACACCCTGTGTTCCAACCTTTGTGCAGGAAGCCAGTCTGGATGAGGCGCGCTTCCACCAGCAGCTTGAGGAGAAGGAGGCAGAAAGAAGTCACGAGATGCAGGAAGGGGGCCGTGGGACCGCCGTGCTGCCAGAGCGAGCGCAGCACCCCCGAGCGCCCCAGCACCACGCTGCTTGCCGGGTCCGCGCCGCACGTGCTGAGGTGGCGGCCCAGCTTGAAGCCGTCGTTGGCCAGGTTGCCGATCTTGAAGACGGCCGCCGCCAGGAAGAAGGGGATGAGCAGCACGGCCACCCCGGTGAGTGCGAGGTACACGTACAGCTCCAGGCGGGGCGGCGGGCTGGGCCCCGGCCAGGGCAGCGCCGCGTAGCCCAGCAGCCGCTGCACGCTCTGCTCCGCGATGTACGCCTGAAGACAGAAACAAGTCAAGTTGCAGTTGTGCAAATACCTCCGTGCCAGGGAAATAGAGATGGCCGATATTTCACAAACCGATATTTTGTCACAGGTATTTTTTTGTCACAGATAAACCTGTGACTGATGACGCGAAATATCTGTGACAAAATATCGCTATCGAAATCTGCTCCGTATTCAGTACTCTGTCACCGTTGCAACGTCTGTGACTGATATTTTCTCCTCTACGTCGTGGCTTTGCACATGCGCATGATACAATAACAGCAATCGGGCGGTGGTATTTGATTATTTTTTCGTGATATTTTGTTCAATATTATTTTTTTTAAGTGATGATGTGTTGCAAAGTTATTAGCGGCATTATAATAATATAATCATGAATCTGACATTTTGTTTTCATATTTTAGTCTGTATATATGTTTTATAAATATTTTATGTATTCCCCGAGATCTTCACATTTTCATATTAAGCTTACTGTCAATTTATATTAATTTGTAAGTATTTTCCACTCAATTAAAACCGAACGAGACAAAACTGGCTAATATGATGGGCAACTTATTTCGCTAAACTAACCTTGAGGTAGTTCCCTTCGAATTCCCCTTATACACCTTGCATATACGAATCTGCGACAGGTCAGGTTTGGTTGGTTTAAGCTTTTATTATGCCTAGACATATAGGATCAACGACTAAACTAGCGTTGAGGTAGTTCCCTTCGTACTCCACATATACACCTTGCATATACGAATCTGTGACAGGTTAGGTTTGGTTAGTTTAGGCTTTGTTATGCCATGGATATACGATCAACTGCATCTCCACAAAAAATCAAATTCAACGATTTTCACTTCCGAAATCACCTAAACTACCTCAGCTCTAGTTTAACCCGAGGAACTGTCTCTCCACAAAGAAAAAAAAAATCCTTATAAATGCAACGATTTTCACATTCGAATTCGCCGAAACTACTTCAGCCCTAGTTTCACCATCTTATTATAAATTATATAATGACTACACGATTTAAATAGTAATAATACCATTGGTTACCAATACTTTATCTTGTGTAAAATCCTGTCTGAACAACAGTTTTGTTTTGTAATTATTTTCCATTGTTTTTCGGAATACTGGTGTTTCGTTAATTTTTATTCTGACTCAATATTATAATGTTAATGCAGGATCAATTTTTAAAACGATTAGGATAATCACATAACCTCAATTTCTCCATACTCAACTACATTAAAAAATTATATCTACAATCAACTACGATATAACCTCTTGGTATATGAGGTTAACTTTTTACATGTTTCTGTTGAGTTAGCTTAGTATTTATTTGTTAATGGTATATGTACATAACTTATTTGTTGCATTTTCCCATATACACCACTGATGCGTGGCGTGTATAGAGAATTCGTATTCACATTGCACTGCTCTTCAATATTTTCTGTTAATTTTTATCGGTGTGACAAAATCACAGATAAAAGTCACAGATATTTAATTGTCACAGTCACAGTTGTCACAGATACTTGGAAATTCCGTTTAAGCTCAACTCTACAGGGAAATGATGAAGATGTTAACGAAATGGAAGAAGCGTTGTTCAGCAGGGGCGATTTCTCCGGGCATGCTATGCTTGCTGCGCAAGCCCAATATTTTCGTAGAATGTGTATTTCTCAAAATGGCGTTACGTACACTTAGCGGCAAAAAGAATGGGCCGACTCTTGGTCGATAGAAATGCCAAGTTCTATCGCGCGGTTCACTCGTGTAAACGTAACCCACTGCAAGGCTTTGCTGTGGTGTCTCTTCATTGAAAGTCGTCCGTCTATAATGTAGTAAACCTTATGAGCAGTGTGTGGCCCAGTGGTAAGAAGTCTGACATTCGTACCAGAGGTTGTGAGTTCGCCTCCCGGTACGGTAAAATTATTATTATTATTATTATTATTATTATTATTATTATTATTATTGTTTTTTTAACTTTTACTCAATTTATTACTTTAAATGTGAAATGGCATTTGTTAACAAACTTCGTTATGCCTGCCTTGTAAAAATATTATTGCCCATCACTTGTCAGCTATTAATAGGTGAGACCTGGCCTGTATAACAAAAATACTTGTTTCACATCCTAAAAAACCGGACGCATATCAAACACAAATAAATAATTAAATTAACAAAAACAAACAATTTTTTTAATGTATTAACGAAACAAGGCCTGTGGTGGGGACTAGCATCTCGTCCACAAACCACCTGCGTCAACAACTGCCCTCATTCTGCGCGGCATGGAGTCCACAAGATTATGGAACAGGTCTGAATTCTTGGCCATCTCCTCCCACGCATCTAGAACTCTGTCCCACAATTCCTCAGGTGTCTGAACGGGTGGTTGTTCTGCCCAATTAGAGCCCAATTTTGATGCAGCCCACATATTTTGAATCGGATTCATATCTGGTGAATTTGGAGGCCAATCGACTGGGTCGACATCACGCCTCCTCGTAAACCATCTTTGAATCCTGTTGGCGGTGTGTATCGGATGATTATTCTGCTGGAAGAAAAGTGTTCCTTCTGGATATCGTTTTCCGTTGTATTAACAGATACCAGTATTGCTTGAAAGAGAGAGGGAGGTTTATTATTTATTAGAGTTCGGGCATATTGTAAGTGATATCGCCACATAATTTATAGCTTTGCGAGACACATATGATGGCAAATTTGTAATAAAAAAAAAGAAGATTAAGGGAGATTCGAACTTTGAGCTACTACTACCAACGTGTACAATAGACCACTGCCGTAACGACTTACGCTACTGTGACTATTAATATTAGTTCGGCATAATACGTGGTTTTCCTCTTCATATTCGCTCCGGTTGATTTTGTATTTATAAATTTTATTATTATTTCACTCTTCAAGGGCCCTGGTGTATCTAGAATCAACCCGCCATTCGATTTTATTACATATTTTAGACTCTTAAACAAAGTACAGCAAATTTAAATAGTTTAATGATGTGTTATCTAGTGAACTACGGCTTTGACGTGATGAGCATGCGCAATGTTATGTCTCTGGGACTTAAAAATTGTCGGCTGGCCCATTCTTTTTGCCGCTAAGTGTACATTAAAATTTATTTTGATTTTTGGAATACAGTATAGGCGTAATACCATCCGTTGCACACCGCAAGTATCGCAACGCTTGCTCGTTTCTTGGAGCTACAGGGAAGCCGTAGAAATAGCGAGAATATGATGCGCGCGCAAGTGCCTTCCTCTAGGCGCACATGCTTCTGTTATGTGTTGTTTGAAGCTCTGGTCCGAGAGCTACACCAACGACTATTTAACGTTGCACAGAGCAGTATTGACAGCGGGAATGTGCTGTGATTTGCGAGTGCAATGTAATTGTGTTAGCTGCTGCATGTATTATTAATTCTTGCAATGAGTTCGGAATTGTGTGTCATTGAAACATTTATTAAATCCATTTTCCCGAAGGACTATTCAAGAGAAGACAGACATTATAGAGAATATGTGCGCTCGTTCAGTGCAGCTCAATACAACAATGTGCACTGGTTGGCAGGGTCGAAAAAACTAAATAAACTGTTTTGTTGGCCATGTTTGTTATATTATATCGAACTTCTACATCTGATAAGGGAATATGATCCATGACTCATAATGATTTCATAATTATAAAATAAAGTATTTAGGCTATGTGGGTCTGATTATTTTTATTAATTATGAATTATTATATCCTCCCATCTTCCCCTATGAATATAAGAGCAAGCCTAACTTTCGTCATTAGCATCCGCCCCTGTTGTTCAGTATGGGTTAGGAATTGGATTAGTATCTAAGGGAGATACATGACCATTGACCGTTACAAATAAAACAAATGAAATCTTCAAGCAGATTTAATAATGTTATTCTTAGTGTAAATGTAATAAAATGAGCAGGTCTGATTTATAGGCTAATTGAAAATGATTTTCTTGAAGCTGTTACAGTTTCCAAAAAAAATAATAATAATAATAATAATAATAATCTATCAGCCACATCGAACCATGTCAGTTTCGGCCGATAAATGTCATCCCTTCAAGCAACACTCTTCTTAATCCCTCTTATCTTCCTCACTTCTTCTCTATCTACAGTTTAATGGTTTTCAATCGTCTTTCGTACCTCATCTTTGTCCACGTTAAAACCTCTGTTGTTCAAGTCCTCAATGAACTTTTCCTTGGCAGCTTTCTTTGCATTTCTGTCACGATACCTTGCAGTTTCTACAGTCTACAGGCCTTCGAGAGTTTTATAGAACCCCAGAAACTCAAATGATTTTCTTAAAGCTCCTACAGTTACCAAAAAAAAAAAAAAAATAATAATCTATCAACCACATTGAACCATGTCAGTTTCGGCCGATAAATGTCATCCCTTCAAGCAACACTCTTCTTAATCCCTCCTATCTTCCTCACTTCTTCTCCATCTACAGTTTAATGGTTTTCAATCGTCTTTCGTACCTCATCTTTGTCCACGTTAAAACCTCTGCTGTTCAAGTCCTCAATGAACTTTTCCTTGGCAGCTTTTTTTGCATTTCTGTCACGATACCTTGCAGTTTCTACAGTCTACAGGCCTTCGAGAGTTTTATAGAACCCCAGAAACTCAAATGATTTTCTTAAAGCTCCTACAGTTACCAAAAAAAATAATAATAATAATCTATCAACCACATTGAACCATGTCAGTTTCGGCCGATAAATGTCATCCCTTCAAGCAACACTCTTCTTAATCCCTCCTATCTTCCTCACTTCTTCTCCATCTACAGTTTAATGGTTTTCAATCGTCTTTCGTACCTCATCTTTGTCCACGTTAAAACCTCTGTTGTACAAGTCCTCAATGAACTTTTCCTTGGCAGCTTTTTTTGCATTTCTGTCACGATACCTTGCAGTTTCTACAGTCTACTGGCCTTCGAGAGTTTTATAGAACCCCAGAAACTCAAATGATTTTCTTAAAGCTCCTACAGTTACCAAAAAAAATAATAATAATAATCTATCAACCACATTGAACCATGTCAGTTTCGGCCGATAAATGTCATCCCTTCAAGCAACACTCTTCTTAATCCCTCCTATCTTCCTCACTTCTTCTCTATCTACAGTTTAATGGTTTTCAATCGTCTTTCGTAGCTCATCTTTGTCCACGTTAAAACCTCTGTTGTACAAGTCCTCAATGAACTTTTCCTTGGCAGCATTTTTTGCATTTCTGTCACGATACCTTGCAGTTTCTACAGTCTACTGGCCTTCGAGAGTTTTATAGAACCCCAGAAACTCAAATGATTTTCTTAAAGCTCCTACAGTTTCCAAAAAAAAAAAATAATAATAATAATAATAATCTATCAGCCATATCGAACCATGTCAGTTTCGGCCGATAAATGTCATCCCTTCAAGCAACACTCTTCTTAATCCCTCCTATCTTCCTCACTTCTTCTCCATCTACAGTTTAATGGTTTTCAATCGTCTTTCGTAGCTCATCTTTGTCCACGTTAAAACCTCTGCTGTTCAAGTCCTCAATGAACTTTTCCTTGGCAGTTTCTTTTGCATTTCTGTCACGATACTTTGCAGTTTTTATAATCCACAGGCCTTCGAGAGTTTTATAGAATCCCAGAAACTCAAATATTTGGTCATTATTGCACTTATTATTGTTTCTTATTATTTTTACGTTCCCATTACAACATAAAAAAACAGTTAATTTATCGCTCTTAAAACAGCTGTTAATTTAAATTCCCGCGCTTTTCCACTTGAATTCAAGTTATCAAGTGACGTTCACACTATTAAAGTTCTTTCAAAAGTGTCCTTTCAAGTCAAGTAAAAAGTAGAAAGGGATTCAACTACACTTAAAACTTGAATTGAAGCTCGTACTTGACTTCAAGTCAACTTGAAACATAGTTCACACTTTTCAAGTTCGTCGTATCAAGTGACTTGAATTCAAAGTGTGAACGAGGCTTTACAGTTCGTACAACTTCCTCGTGTGCAGTTGCCAGTAACTTCTTTGAATGCCCACAAAATAATTTGAGGCGATGCAAGGCGAAGAAAAGAAAATTTCTTCCGCCAGGAAAACCTACGTGTAATCAAATGGGAGCTCGCCTTCAGGGGCTTATTCCACTGTTACCATAGCAACAGCAGGCCTCCAGCGCTATGTGATATTCGTTTGTTGCTGCTGTTGACGTACCTGAAGGCCGGCTGCGCAGAGGCCGTACCACACCGACCACAGACTATTGAAGTGGGCGCGGAAACATGAGGACGAGTCCCTGCGGCTCGGCGGCACGGGTTTGACTTGTACTTGGGGCTGCTTCTTGCAGACTTGCTGCTTCTGCTGCTCATTGTTGTTCTCGAACGTCATCAGGCTCCCCGACTTGGACATCGCCTCCTGCAACATGTCACTCATTAACACAAGACAGTCAGGGCTCTGGAATAGGCACATTTTTAGTCACACACCAAAACGCCATGTGTACAGACCGATTTAGTCCTGACAGCTCGGTGACACGAAAGAGGGGAAGTAATAGGAGTAGTGGGGAGAGCTCCGGAGTAGATACAAGGGCGAGCGATCGGTAAAGGAATGCAGCACAGCTTACCTGTACTAGAAACATACAGCTCTACCGCACGCATGACAACCGATCGCTCCAAGGCAAAAGAGTGACTAACCCAAACACTCCTTGGCGTAACTAAATGGACTCGCCTGACCAAGGCGCACATTATCGGTGACAGTCAGGAGTAAATAATCGTACTGTATGTGTCTACGGAGTGAGAGCATAAAATTCTATCTATGCGTAGACAATTTAGATAGGTACTCATACTTCATTCATACAACTCTCAGAAGATATCGGCGAGTGAGAACATTACAGATCACCTTCAAGCCCTGATAACGCAAAAAAGCTGACCTAATGGTCGCCAGAATTTGCAAGCTGCCTCCGAATACATGACCAGTCCTCGAATGCTAAGGAGTCTCCCCGCAAGGCGTTCTTCTAGCAGAGGAAACACATCCGTTTGCCAGCGGAAAGGTCTGGCTGTCTCTCCGTACGATATCATATAGGTCGTACGCCTTATCCTGAAACTATATTTTTGACGTTGTCTTCCTAGTTACAAGGTATGGGGCATAACTCGGAAACAGACCTCACGTAAAACTGCAACTCCCTTGTGAATTTTGTATTCTCTTTGTTCTCCTCGTCTTTACCTCGTTCCCCTTCTCTTTCCCTCTTTCTCTTTGTCTTTCCATTGTTCCTCTTGTCTTTTCCTTGGTCTACTTGTCTTTCCCTTGCTCTACTTGTCTTTCCCTTGCTCTCCTTGTCTTTCCCTTGCTCTCCTTGTCTTTCCCTTGCTCTCCTTGTCTTTCCCTTGCTCTCCTAGGCTTCCCTTGCTCTCCTTGTCTTTCCCTTGCTCTTCTAGTCTTCCCCTTGCTCTCCTTGTCTTTCCCTTGCTCGCCTTGTCTTTCCCTTGCTCTCCTTGTCTTTCCCTTGCTCTCATTGTCTTTCCCTTGCTCTCCTATTCTTTCTCTTGCTCTTCTTGTCTTTCCCTTGCTCTCCTTGTCTTTCCCTTGTTCTCCTTGACTTTCCCTTGCTCTCCTTGTCTTTCCCTTGCTCACATTGTCTTTCCCTTGCTCTCCTTGTCTTTCCCTTGCTCGCCTTGTCTTTCCCTTGCTCTCCTTGTCTTTCCCTTGCTCTCCTTGTCTTTCCCTTGCTCTCCTAGTCTTTCCCTTGCTCTACTTGTCTTTCCCTTGCTCTCCTAGTCTTTCCCTTGCCCTCCTTGTCTTTCCCTTGCTCTCCTTGTCTTTCCCTTGCTCGCCTTGTCTTTCCCTTCCTCTCCTTGTCTTTCCCTTGTTCTCCTAGTCTTTCCCTTACTCGCCTTGTCTTTCCCTTGCTCTCCTTGTCTTTCCCTTGCTCTCCTAGTCTTTCCCTTGCTCTCCTTGTCTTTCCCTTGCTCTCATTGTTTTTCCCTTGCACTCATTGTCTTTCCCTTGCTCTCATTGTTTTTCCCTTGTTCTCCTTGTCTTTCCCTTGCTCTCCTTGTCTTTCCCTTGCTCTCATTGTCTTTTGTCTTTCCCTTGCTCTCCTATTCTTTCCCTTGCTCTTCTTGTCTTTCCCTTGCTCTCCTTGTCTTTCCCTTGTTCTCCTTGACTTTCCCTTGCTCTCCTTGTCTTTCCCTTGCTCTCATTGTCTTTCCCTTGCTCTCATTGTCTTTCCCTTGCTCTCCTAGTCTTTCCCTTGTTCTCCTAGTCTTTCCCTTGCTCTCCTTGTCTTTCCCTTGTTCTCCTTGACTTTCCCTTGCTCTCCTTGTCTTTCCCTTGCTCTCATTGTCTTTCCCTTGCTCTCCTAGTCTTTCCCTTGCTCTCCTAGTCTTTCCCTTGCTCTCCTAGTCTTTCCCTTGCTCTCCTAGTCTTTCCCTTGTTCTCCTTTTCTTTCCCTTGCTCTCACTGTCTTTCCCTTGCTCTCATTGTCTTTCCCTTGCTCTCATTGTTTTTCCCTTACACTCATTGTCTTTCCCTTGCTCTCATTTTTTTCCCTTGCTCTCATTGTCTTTCCCTTGCTCTCCTTGTCTTTCCCTTGTTCTCCTTGTCTTTCCCCTGTTCTTCTTGTCTTTCCTTTGCTTTCCTTGCCTTTCCCTTGTTCTCCTTGTTTTTCCCCTGTTCTCCTTGTCTTTTTCTTGTTCTCCTTCTCTTCGACTCGTTCTCCTAGTCTTCGGCTTAATCCCCTTGTCTTTGCCTTTAATTAACGTTTAGACCGGTATTCATAAGACTCTTCTTTCATTAAAATGAATAAATATTAATTTCTTCTGTACGTCGGTACTGTCCGTCTTTTGTTTCCTGTAAAACAGTCAGAAATCCCATGCGTATTTTTAATGACCCTCTGCGTACACGAATTCTATTATTATTCTTCCACGGTTGTATACATTATATTCATGTCATCCATCACTTCCTAATAACACAGTCCGTTGCTATGTTGATATTTAATGCACAACGTTATCCTTTATATTCATGTTACCGTTGCTAGGCACAAAGAATGGTTATTTTTGTTGTTTTACTTGATGTCTTAGCGACGAATGACTTTTGTGAACTTTTATGCACTCGTTCTTAGCAATATGAATATAAAATAAACTTTATATTCCATTAAATATTTGATATAAAACTATTATTATAATAATTATTTATAATAACGATTTATTAAACATAAGCCACATGAGAGTAAACAAATTTCATACACTCGTAGAAACTATCGTCCCAGGCTAATATTACACTCGTGAATAAAATCCTACTCTACTCTCCTGTAGCATAAATTACTATTATAACATTATCTTTTTCCTTTGCATCATTCTTCAACTATTTATGCAATACTATTCGATTTTAGGTTAATTTTTGTTTTGCGTCATTGTTTAGCAATATTATGAAGCATTTTGTTTCACGTTAGATTATTTTTCTCTCTTTGTTGAGTCAATATTATATACTTCTGTTTGATTTCAAGTCGTTATTGAACCCATTCATAGGGACTACCGTTCAGTGGCGAAGCTAAGATGTAAATATTGGATAGGCTGAAAAAATCTGCTTACCTTGCATCTTTTTATAGAGCAGAAGTTTCTCGGTTTTTCTATCAACATTTTTAGTGACACAGATCCCACAAGAAGATTATGACCACTCATTTTCACCCCCAAACAGAATACAGGCATAACAATATAACCTATTTGCCTCTGTTAGCCAAGAACATTTCTTATACCATGAAAATTGAAAATTTATATTTTGTCTTTCTCCACCCGCTATTTTAATATGTAGGCTTAATGTGGTGTCGATCTTCCATCCTTGTAAACACATTCTGTTTCATAAATTCAACTTGAAAACGGTTTCTCTTTCAATTCTACAAATAATGACTTCAATGTTCTCTCAGTATGAGCCATTTTACACAAAATTAATATGCAATACACATACGCATGCACTTTTGATTAAACTAAACTCAACAACGCAGCGCTTTCAGAGAACACCAATATAGCGCGACGTAATATTGTGACGGAAGGCTAGCCTCGTCTCGTACGGAGATGTAGCGAATCGATACCACCTCCTCCGTCCACCCCTCAAGCTTGCGAGTCAAGGTCGTAGCCATGTCTTTAGAGGCTTTTCCCTTAAGCCTCGTTGCTCGCACTGCTCTCTCCATACTGGAATGCCTGCCAACAGCGAACTTAATATATGTAAGGATCGGAGTGCAACCAAGTGTTACGACATATCGTTATAACAAACTTATAATGTCTATTGTTACTAGGAATAATAACTCAATTTTTTTGAGTAGGCTAAGCCTAAAAAGTTTCTTAAAAATTTCGTAAGAGTTTCGCCACTGCTACCGTTTGATTTCAGATAATATTTTTTGTTTTGCTTTCTTGTTTAGACACTTTTGTTTGATTTCAGGTGTTTTCTTTGTCACGTCATTTCCTACTTCTGTTTAATTTTAAGTTGCATTTCTTCCTTTCGCAATTACTGGTTTAATTTTACAATATGTTTCTTGCTTCGTGTTACAACTGTCGAACTAAAATGACACAGCTGGCTTGAAATGAATTTGTATCCGCTTTACGTGAATGTTTGAAAAATCCGCATTTGCAGAGTGTCACTACAACTAAGCTTAAAAGGGCTGAGAGCGGGGTGGAGTAGCTATTGTTCCTGAAGCATGTAGGGTCTATTTGTAAATCGATGTTCATGTATAGTGGAACACAAGAGTTTAGTTGTTGAAAGTACTTCAGTGCATTTTAGTTTCAATTTGTAAAGTGCGTGTTTAATTTTTATTCTTGTGCATTCACTGCGAATGTGTTAGCATATCTAAAGCTAAACCAGTAGAAATGAATCATTTAAGGCAGACTTTTTTTAACTGAGCGAGGGTATATTTTCTGACCAAACACTTTTCAATAGAATGGTAGCAAACAAAATGTGCAGCGTTTAACAACATAAACCTGTACCGGTACGTGCTATTCAATCAGTAAAACGAAAATTTCTTAACTATTACTCGAACAAAATTCACATACGAATAAAGGTTTACAATTTTACGTGCACAGTAAGAATTCTTATCTCACATATTTTTTTAATAAATTGGAATTTTCGTTGGTAAAATTACAAGAGATTTCCATTTCGTCGATCAATTCAAAAGCGCAAAGCGAGAATGATTTTATTCAAAGGAAATGAAAATCCAATCTGATATTTATTAAGGCTATTTTTCTCGAATAAAATAATAATTAAATGATCAATAAAATAAAGATAATAACACATCTCACCAAAAATTATCTTGTAAAATTTTGACATGTTTGATATCTTAAAGCATTAATGTTAGTGCAATAAATGAAATGGAATGAAAATATTATTTATTCTCTTATATCGTATTATATTTCATTCGAATCCATTAATAGAGGATGAAAATATTTATTTACCAATAGACATATGAATAAAAGATATAACAGAATAATGAAAACGTTGTTGTTGTTGTTTTCTAATGCCAGGCGTTTGATAATAAAGTCATTTGACCTCTTGCACTCCAATATTTTTCAAAGATATTATCATGACTAGCCACTGAAGCACAGATTTTGAGGTGTTCCGAATCCATTTCTTGGTTTGAGTTGCACAATGGGCAGTTAGGGGACTGATATATTCCAATTCTATGCAGGTGTTTGGCCAAACAATCATGGCCTGTTGCCAATCTAAATGCAGCTACAGACGATTTTCGTGGTAAATCGGGAATTAACTGTGGATTATGATGCAGAGAGTTCCATTTTTTCCCTTGAGATTGTGTTATGAAATTTTGTTTGTTGAAGTCTAAGTATGTAGATTTAATAAATCTTTTCACGGAGTAATACGTAGATTTAGTAACAGGTCTGTAAGTAGCAGTGCTGCCCTTCTTTGCTAAAGCATCCGCATTCTCGTTTCCCAGGATTCCTCAATGGGATGGTATCCATTGGCATACAATTCTTTTATTGAGTGATATTAATTGAGAGAGCATTTTAGTTATTTCTGCTGTTTGAGATGAAGGTGTGTGTTTAGAGACTATTGATAGAATAGCTGCTTTGGAGTCTGACAATATAACTGCATTTTTAAGTTTACTGATGTGGCATAGAAGATTCCCGAGACTTTCACTTATTGCAATGATTTCTCCATCAAAACTTGTTGTTCCATATCCAAGAGATCTATAAAGTGAGAAGAGACAGCACGTAACACCTGCACCGGCACCTTGTTCTCTGGAGATCAAGGATCCGTCGGTGTATAAATGAAGCCAGTTTTGTGGAGGGTACCTAATATTAACTGTCTCTAAAGACAATTGTATCATTATTTTAATGCTTACTTCTGATTTCAGTATTTCTTCTGTTAAATTTATATTATATTCTATATTTAATAGAGTTAAAGAGTTTGGTTTAATTTGTAAGTTTTCTTTTAAATTCGGATATACTGATTTTCTGTTTTAATTCTTGAACAATGGATATGAAACTTTTTTGAGTTTTCAATCTACAGAGAGGACTGTATGAATGCCAATTGTTTCCTGGTAATCTGGTAAGTTTTTCATATTGAATTAGTGCTTTTTCTTCTATTGTCATTTTGATGATGTTAATATTAGTGAGGAATCTCATAGAATCTATTGGAGTTGTTTTGATTCCACCAGTAATGAGTCTGAGAGCTTATTCTACTTCGTTTATGAAAGGTGAAATAGAATTAAAATTTCTCCGCAGTTCATTTTATTGTAAACACAGCGAAATTTAAAAGGATTGGAATTTAATTATTAAAATGTGCAATGACATTCCATAAAAGTATATTTTTGGGATGTATCCGATACTCAGGAATTGATGTTGATTGATTATTTCCGAGTTCATTGACTATTCCGCTCATGCGCCAATGCATCAATGGAATCTATTGAGTTTCAACCAATCACAGTCAACTATCAACTGCAATCTTGTCGAAACAGTCCTGTCGCACCTGATGCGCATTTGTTTATTGTCTTGTCGCACCTGATGTTCAGATGTTAAATATTTTCACTGTTTCCTTAACAATACAGTGGGCCGTGATATTACGTGATGGCCTGCTAGCAAATGTAAGTATTAAGTAACCTAATTTATAACATAATCTATTCTTATTATAGTAATAGTAATATCAATATATTATCCACTTTTTATTATTCTTTCATTATTATTATTCGCGAAATAGTCTCATTCAAATATCACGCGTGTTATAATCTCTTTGGACATTAAAATCGCGCCACGCGCTCGCGAATTGCTGACAAAATGAGAACTCTTGTTGCATTTTTTAATTGTTTGTTTTACGGCGCTTTAACAACTGGTATGATTATCTAGCGTCTGAATGAGATGAAGGTGATAATGCCAGCGAAATGAGCCCAGAGTCCAGTGCTGAAAGTTATCCAGCATTTGCTCTTAATGAATTGAGGGGAAAACCTCGAAACAAACCTCAGCCAGGCAACTTGTCCCAACCAGGATTTGAACCCGGGACCGCTCGTTTCACGGTCAGGCATGGTAACCGTTACTCCACAGCGATGGACTCTTGTCATATTACCCATAACAAATTAGGTTGTGGTGTTTCTCATTGAATCGAAGAAACAATATATCACCAATCATCAGCAACAAGACGACGTGGATCCACCGCTTGTGGTGCACTTCGGGTAGAATATAAGGAGAACAAGGGGAACACAAGGAGAACAAAGGAAATACGAGGACAACAACTGGAATGTGGGGAGAACAACAGGCATACATGGAAAACAAGGGTAAGACACGGAGAACAAGCGAAAGATAAGGAGAGCGGAAAGGAAATGAGGACGGAAAGACAAGGAGAACAGGGAAATGAAAGGAATACAAGGATAACAAGGGGAATAGAAAGAGAGCGGAAGGACAAGGAGAAGAGGAATATATGGAAAACAAGGGTAAGACACGGAGAACAAAGGAAAGATAAGGACAGCGGAAAGGAAATGAGGACGGAAAGACAAGGAGAACAGGAAAATGAAAGGAATACAAGGATAACAAGGGGAATAGAAAGAGAACGGGAAGACAAGGAGAAGAGGAATATATGGAAAATAAGGGTAAGACACGGAGAACAAAGGAAAGATAAGGACAGCGGAAAGGAAATGAGGACGGAAAGACAAGGAGAACAGGGAAATGCAAGGAATACAAGGATAACAAGGGGAATAGAAAGAGAACGGAAAGACAAGGAGAAGAGGAATATATGGAAAACAAGGGTAAGACACGGAGAACAAAGGAAAGATAAGGAGAGCGGAAAGGAAATGACGGAAAGACAAGGAGAACAGGGAAATGCAAGGAATACAAGGATAACAAGGGGAATAGAAAGAGAATGGAAAGACAAGGAGAAGAGGAATATATGGAAAACAAGGGGAATAGAAAGAAAACACCGAGAATACAAGAAGGGCAAGAGAAGACAAGGAGAATGCAATGAGAGCAACGAAAATACGAGGAGAATACTAGGACAATTCTGCGGGACGAGATTCCGGCACACCGGCGACGCTGACATAATCTCGACAGTTGCGAGCATCGTTAAATAAACCATAATTATTTACAGTTTTACAAAGAAAGGTACCATTGCAAAAATCTTTGTAAAGTGGAGGGAAAAATACAGCTGAAGAGAGATCTTCAAGATGCCATCGCCACCACCACAATAAAATTTTCTGTTCCGATATTTCGCCAGCATCTTTATGGTGTACACTCAATTCAGATTGTACTAGGTTCTATTTTTTTCTACATGTCTTAATCTCTTTTCTTTGAAACCTGCTTATACAATTCTTCATTTAAATTTTATTGTGAGCTATTCTGTGTCGCAAGGCAAACCCAAAATATTGGGTCAGACTAATAAATTAATTAAAGAGGGTTGCATTTTTATATGATGGTCAATTTCCAAGTTACCCACCCCCCATACCTAGTGAGAACAAAGACGAAAGTACCACGTCAGAAAAACTCTGAAAATATCCAACCAGATAATCGAACCCAAACCCATGAGTTCAGGGGAGCTATAACTGGTTACATCTTGTTTGTAAATTTCAATTATTTTTCAACAATTTTAAGTCACTGTTTTCAGGTCCTAATATTGTAAACGTCAATATAAGGGTTGTACCACAGTCTAATATATACAGTCGCGAAGCTCAATACGTAGTAAATATGCAAACATTAGGTAGTTGCTCACCACTAGGATCGCTAATATCGCCTCATTACCAGAGCAGTGTATATTGGAGAGTACCGCATTCTTTTGATCCGACAAATGCCGCCGCGGCAGCCATATTTACTCCTGCGGAGAGACTGTACAACGCAAGACTTGCGTAGGAACAGAGGTTTCTAGTGCGATATTTCATTGTTATCTTGAAGAATGCCGTGTTGTCGTGCAGTTAATGTGTAATCAATTGTCGATGTACAAAATTAGCACTTAGTCACAAACAAGAGGAGGAATATACTTCCATGATTAATTTCTCAATGACATAATATTTTCACTGCGGGCTAAAGCAAGGAGATGCACTATCACCTTTACATTTTAACTTCGCTCTAGAATATGCCATTAGGTAAATTCAGTATAGCAGAGAGGATTTGGAATTGAACGGGTTACTGCTTCTTGTATATGCGGATGACATGAGTAAGTTAGAGAAAATCCACAAATAATTAGGGAAAACACGGGAATTGAAGCAAGTAAAGCGATAGGTTTGGAAGTAAATCCCGAAAAGACAAAGTATATGATTATATCTCGTGACCAGAATATTATTCGAAATGGAAATACAATATAAAAATTAGAAATTTATCCTTCGAAGAGGTAGAAAAATTCAAATAACTTTGGAGCACCAGTAACAAATATAAATGACATTCGGGAGGAAATTAAACGCAGAATTAGCATGGGAAATGCCTCTTATTTTTCGGTTGAGAAGATTTTGTCATCTAGTCTGCTGTCAAAAAATCTTATATTTCCTGTTGTTCTGTATGGGTGTGAAACTTGGACTCTCACTTTGAGAGAGGAACAGAGGATATAGTTGTTTGAGAATAAGGTAATTAGGAAAATATTTGGGGCTAAGAGGAATGAAGTTACAGGAGAATAGAGAAAGTTACACAACGGAGAATTTCACGCATTGTATTCTTCACCTGACATAATTAGCAACATTAAATTCAGACGTTTGAGATGGACAGGACATGTAGCACGTATGGGCGAATCCAGAAATGCATAGCCTATAGAGTGTTAGTTGGGAAGCTGGAGGGGAAAGATCTTTGGGAAGGCCGAGACGTAGATAGGAGGATAATATTAAAATGGATTTGAGGGAGGTGGGATATGATGATAGAGACTGGATTAATCTTGCACAGAATAGGGACAGATGTGGAGCTTATGTGAGGGCGGCGATGAACCTCCGAGTTCCTTAAAAGCCGTAAGTAAGTAATGACATAATATTTATAATTGAAAACATCAAGGTGGGCAAAAGCGGACGTTAGAAACCATTCCAAACTGGTATAATACTGGTAACAAAAAATAGTTATTGATTCTCAAGAAAGTTGTCATAATAAAGCGAACTTCAAATATCTTATGCTAGATAGATCCACGCAGGATGCGTTAGAAAATTTATTTTCTACTTTCCATTCCATAAATCCAATCCCGGTTGCAAAATAATTCAAAACTGCATTACGATTTCTCAATTTTTCTCATAAACGGAGCATGGATATTACGCAGTTTACGATTCTGAACAATTAGTTGAGTTTCTAAGTACAGATGTAAGTAAACCCGAAGCAGAAAGGTCTAGTGAAGATGAATGTGAGCAAAAGGAAATTGATATAGGCTAAATTGTAATTTAATTGAAAACAAAAATATTAACTTGAGTGAACAACAAGCTCTTTACTACTTGTTGGGATCAGTTTTGTTAAAAATAAAACAAAATAAGTTATAAGCATATCGTATTTGTGAAAACTGTTTTTCATCTCTAATAGTAATAACTGATAACAGGGATGAATCTGTAAATTTTATTAGCACATTAGTGACTCTCAAGTCGTACAAGGATATGTCACTTGTATACCCTTGTAAATCTGTAAATGTAGAAAAATGTGTAACGTTGGTAGAAAATGAGTTGACAGTAAAGGATTTGAAGTCTTTAATTATTAACACTTCAACTCATACGTTCCCAACTTGTCATAATATTTTTGAAAAAGTCTTATCACTGTATTTTAGAACTAGAATGTAGGCCTATTTATTGTTAAGAAAATTGTCTGTTATAGCAAATGCACTACAGCAATCTGCTAAATGGTGGCAGTCGAAGTGTTGGTACGAGAACTGCATAGAAAATTGCTGCAATGTTATCCCTATTGAAATGGACATTATATAAATAATAAAGTGTTATCTCTAATCAGTCATCCCACTATGACAATAATGTTTATTAATCCTCGTCTCCTGTATTCAATAAACCACAACAACATGTATGATATCGCCTTTAATGACCTTCCTTCTAGCATTACTGCTTATGCATCTGTGCCGAGCCAGGAGTAAATATGGCTGCCGCCGCCGAGAATGCGGTACTCTCTAATATACACTGCTCTGCTCATTACAGGCAATGCAAAATAAAACCGTCACAGTCTATTGTTTCTAGCACCCTCAAAACTCAAGCTTCGTGACTGTATATAGTAGACTGTGGTTGTACATTAATACTCGGCACTAAGCTGCCATCATTTTCGGATGTAGACGTTGCATCCTCCTAAGCGCGAGGACGTCGGGCAGCTCTCTGCAGAGCATACACAGCGCTTACTTGACGTTTTGTACAAACTTGGAGCGGGAATCGTACACTGCTACCAACTCTCGACTCCACAGTACTTACCTAGAACGAGATTACGGCCTGTGTACTGCCATCGTGTGGCTTCTGTCTGAAACACACAAATTACGTTTCAATATTAGGTTACACGACATTGCAACAATATAAACATGATATATTTGTACACATGCCATAATTTTAACTTAATTAAAGAAATAATACACCGTATTTTATACGTGTTTATATTAACAAATGAATACAATGGGCACGCCAGCTAAGAATTTGTGGCAAATCGATGTTGCTCACAGCGACTCAGCGAAATCTTGCTTCGTCGCTCTCTTCCCCCTCAACCTTATTAAAGATCTCCATCCCTTCCTTTGCAGGTTGATAAATTTACATTAGCGTTAATATGTGGAAACGTATAAGCCTAAATTAACGAATTAGGTCCTTATAAACAATATTATATAGCGTGTGTTTTTCTGGGTATAGAGCATAAAAATTTAAAATTGTCATAAGAAACTTATGTATAAAAACATTGAAGAAATAACTTAATCAGTGGGCCATGTTTAAAAATTGGCAGGCTTTGACAATTTCTAAAACAAGAGAACATCACTTTATGGTTGCTAAACAAAGCTGACGTTCTCTTGTTCATATTGGTTGGTTAAAGAGTTTCTGACGTTCTCTTGTTCATATTGGTTGGTTAAAGAGTTTCATTTGTTTTTCATGGCCCAGGTTATGCTTTTACCACAGTCTAGTCTATACAGTCACGAAGCTTGAGTTGTGAGGGTGCTAGGAACAATTGACTGTGCCAGTACTATTTCACATTGTCTGTAATGAGGCGATATTAGCAATCCTAGTGGTTAGGGACTATCTATGGATGCATATTTACTACGTATTGAGCTTCGTGACTGTATATACTAGACTGTGCTTTTACTACAATATTGTTCAAATGGAATGCGCATTCTATACTTGTGTTACGTCATCAGATAACATATTAAATTTAACCTGAAGTATTTTTCTTTCAGGAATAAGTATCTTTGGCTTGTTTCAATTAAAACAAGATGTGACTTTATATATATTTCTAGGTTTCCCTATTATTCTCACCTCGTTAGATTAAAACAAGCAAACTCTATTGTATTTCGCTGCTGGACACGGCCGAGCGCTTCCTAAACAGGACTGGTCCCCCATCTGCAAGAAACATGTCCTCTTCCTGCTAAATTTTAAATTTTTTGCGTTACAAAAGCGATTCAGACCGCTAGGAGTTCGCAGGTCAGCGTTTTCCTACGCTCTACGGACGCATTTCCATACAATACCGCGGCCTTCCTTCCTGCCACATCCGATTTCCTCAGTTCAGTTTTAGCAAACAATTTGCAATGAAACTTTAAGGAACTCTTAAATAGCCCGTCAAGTACAGGTTAAAGTCCGCTACAACAGCGCCATGCACTGGTGACATTACTCCATTAAGGGGACCAGGATGTTAAAGCGATTACAAGATAGCTTTCAAGATTTTAAGCACTTGATTCTCAACCGGTTGTTGTTAATATTATGCACATTATGGTCTTTTATAAATAGACTTTCAACTTGCATTAATTATAATGCGAGTGATTTTTTTAAAATAATTTTTCTCTAAATCCCCCCCCCCCTTTTTAAACCTTAGGAACATAATTTTCTTGGAAAGTATTAAAGCTGCCCTTTTTAAATATTTCACAAAATTATAAAATATACTCGCATTTTGCTGGATTTTGTAATTCGTAATTTATTAATGACACGGCCCATGAAACTGCTAAAATATACAACAGAAAAAAAAATGTAGAAGAAATAAATGTAAAATGTTTAAATTTAATGTAGCAAAATATGAAATTACATTTTATAATTTTATTTAATTAATTCCTATTAACCCATCAAGACAATAAAATAGTTGTTAGTGCATTTAAATGTATTTTCAGCATGTTAACATTCTTCCATATACATTTTCCTGTGAAACATATAGGGAAGATAGTACAGTAGCGTGCAAATTAATCCGAACAACGTAATTACTTATGCAAAAACACTCAAACGGGATAAAAAAAAAAAGGATCTGAGACATACCTCAGTAATCTATGTGGCCTCCCTTGTTCCTAATAACAGCTCTGAGACGATTTGGCATGGATTCCACTAATTTCCCACAAATATTCATTTCTTCATCGCGAAACCATACACCAATGAGGGCAGAAATCATCTTCTCCTTTGTAGAACAATCCATTTTTTGCATTCTTCTTTTGCAAATTGACCGCAAGTTCTCAATGGGGTTGATGTCGGGTGAGTTGCCTGGCCAGGGGAGTACCTGAATATTCTTCTTGTTGAAAAATTCTGTAGTTTTTCGAGACGTATGGCATGGTGCCAGGTCTTGTTGGAACACACCTCTGCCATCCGGAAATGATTTTTGCAGCTGGGGTACTATTCTGGTTTCCAATAAGTGAATATATTTGTCAGAATTCATCATTCCCTTGATAGGTATTAATGATCCAGGCCCTTCATGTGTAAAACAACCCCAAAACATTACTTTAGGGGGGTATTTGGGTGCTTGTTGGAGATGAGCTGTTGTTACTTTTTCGGATCCTTTCCGTACGTAAGAAACACGGTGGCCGTGGACCTCGAAATGAGATTCATCGGAAAAAAGTACATTCTTCCAGTCATTCACTGTCCAGTGTTGATGTAATTTTGCCCACATTAAGCGTTTTTTTTTTTTTTTTTTTTTTTTTTTTTTTTTGCACATAACAGGGGTTAGCAGTTGCTTCTTAATAGCCCTTCGTCCAGCTTCCAAAAGCCTACGCCGCACTGTTGTGACGTGAATATTCGCCCCAGTGGTAGCCATTAACTCGCGGGTTAAGTCGACAGCAGTTAGTCTAGGATTTAATTTACTTTTCCTGACGATTAAACGATCATCTGCAGATGAAGTCTTCCTTTTCCGGCCACAGTTTCCCTTTTTCTGGGATGTGATGGATCCAGTCTCCCTGTATCGTTTTATGATCGAATTAACAGTAGCCCAGGGGCGTATTTTGCGGGCTACCGGGGCTACCGGCGGTAGCCCAAGGAAATTACAAAAGAAAAAGTTTATAATATAACATAATGTAATAATTTTGTATTATTAGTTTTACCATAGTAATTAAAATTAAAGTAATTGTTAGATATATTTTGTGTAATAATAGGGTCAGCGGTAGCCCAAACCCTTTAACCAGTATACGCCACTGCGGAGTAGCCAAACCGATGTGACATTCTGCAGCAATTTGCCTCTGTGTCATAGAAGAATGCTCTGCTAATTTTATAATTTTAGACCGTTTTCGTGGAGTTGTATCCATTTGTGAAGACGACAGAATGCACACAGGATTGCAGTATTAAGTCTTCAACACAACTGAAATGCTTATAAGTACAAAACGACAGGCAAAATGTCACATATTATAACAAAAAATAATGACAGACCTTCAACAATGGAATTACACGTACTACAGATGTCAATTAAAGCGGTATGAGCAGCTGTGAGGCCAACAATGACAGAAAATGTAAAAATATGTCGTGTTCGGATTAATTTGCACGCTACTGTATTTGCAAATAATTTATTTCTCATATTAAATCTCTCTATAGCTGCATCTACACGGTTAAATAGCCATGCGTGTGTGCATACAATCTGGGAAGATACTGAAAGATGCAAGTTGAAAACACACGTTCAATTAAGACACATTCAGATTTTGTGTCTACGTGGTGCCACATATTGAAAATTTTCACTACATACAAAGTATAATTAATAAATATTAAATATCAATCCAATGTTTTGGCTTACTTGGGTCTCAAAAATGTGCTTCAACACTCCATAGGCATTCGTGCTTGCGATAATCTTCAACATAGCTAATCGTATTTGCCGCCATTTTCAGCTTAAAAGATCCACCATACCGAAACTAAATAATTATATTTTCAGTTTATTCACGGCCACCTAGACCAATGAGCTGCTCGCTACATGCTACTGTTAAACGAAATAACGCACAAGATACCACCGATAGGGTGACCAGACGTCCTCTTTTTTTCGAACAATGTCCTCCTTTTTGAAGCTTTGTGTCCTCTTATTTATCGATGTGAATCTGGTCACCCTACCTACCGGCGATGGGTAGCTTTCAATTGCTGTATGCGCCACCACTTTAATGGGAAAAGGAATGCACTATTGAAATGCGCTTCGTGCACCATTGCATGCGTAAAGTTTAAAGAAAAGTTCAACCGTGTAGATGAACCTTATGGTAGTAAATTGTGTTAACACTGTATGTATGTATATACATAAATATACTTGGACTTCTCCAGATGGATTGACACACAACCAAATAGATCACATCTTGATAGATAAACGGAGACATACTAGTATAGTAGATATTCGAACTTTCAGGGGTGCAGACTGTAATTCTGACCATTATTTGGTGATTGGAGAATTAAGAGAAAGATTATCAGTAGCCAAGCGAGTAGAGCAACAAGTTAATATTACTAAATTCAATATTTTGAAATTAAAGGACGAGGAAGCTAAGCAAAATTATCAGGTCGAACTTTCGAATAGGTTTGCCACTTTAGAAAGTTCCGACGAAGTTGAGAAAGAATTAGATGTTAATAGCGTGTGGGAAAATATCAGAGATAGTATCAAAATTGCAGCTGAGCAGAGCATAGGTTATTATGAAACTAAGAAAAAGAAACCGTGCTTTGATCAAGATTGTTGCATGGTAGTAGAAAGAAGGAAACAGGCAAAATTGAAATTCTTACAGGATCCAGTTGAGGAGAAGAGAGATAATTATTTCAATGAAAGACGGGAAGCAAGTCGTACACTTAGGAATAAAAAGAGAGGTTACTTGAAGGGAAAACTGACTGAGGTAGAAACAAATAGTAAGAATAAAAACATTCGAGATTTATATAAGGGTATAAAGGAATTTAAGAACGGATATCAGCCAAGGGTAAACGTGATCAAGGATGAGAATGGTGACTTGCTTGCAGACTCTCCATCAATCCTAAACAGATGGAAAAACTATTTTGCGCAACTACTAAATGTACATAGGCCAAATAGAAATGATCGGGACGAAATTGAAATACAAACTGCTGAGCCATTTATACCCGAACCCACGCTTTCAGAAGTCGAAATTGCGATAGAAAATCTGAAAAAGTACAAGTCTCCAGGTATCGATCAAATTCCAGCAGAATTAATACAAGAGGGTGGGAGTGCATTATATAGCGAAATTTATAAACTTGTACTTGCTATTTGGGAAAAGGAAATTGTACCAGAACAATGGAAGGAGTCCATAATTGTACCTATTTTTAAAAAGGGGGACAAAACCAACTGTGGTAACTTTCGAGGAATATCACTTTTGTTGACGTCGTACAAAATTTTGTCCAATATTCTTTTGAGAAGATTAACTCCGTACGTAGATGAAATTATTGGGGATCATCAGTGCGGTTTTCGGCGTAATAGATCGACTATTGATCAGATTTTTTGTATTCGACAGATAATGGAGAAAAAATGGGAGTATAAGGGTACAGTACATCAGTTATTCATAGATTTCAAAAAGGCTTATGACTCGGTTAAGAGGGAAGTATTATATGATATTCTTATTGAATTTGGTATTCCCAAGAAACTAGTTCGATTAATTAAAATGTGTCTCAGTGAAACATATAGCAGAGTCCGTATAGGTCAGTTTCTATCTGATGCTTTTCCAATTCACTGCGGGCTAAAGCAGGGAGATGCACTATCACCTTTACTTTTTAACTTCGCGCTAGAATATCCCATTAGGAAAGTTCAGGATAACAGGCAGGGTTTGGAATTGAACGGGTTACATCAGCTTCTCGTCTATGCGGATGACGTGAATATGTTAGGAGAAAATACACAAACGATTAGGGAAAACACGGAAATTTTACTTGAAGCAAGTAGAGCGATCGGTTTGGAAGTAAATCCCGAAAAGACAAAGTATATGATTATGTCTCGTGACCAGAATATTGTACGAAATGGAAATATAAAAATTGGAGATTTATCCTTCGAAGAAGTGGAAAAATTCAAATATCTTGGAGCAACAGTAACAAATATAAATGACACTCGGGAGGAAATTAAACGCAGAATAAATATGGGAAATGCGTGTTATTATTCGGTTGAGAAGCTCTTATCATCCAGTCTGCTGTCGAAAAATCTGAAAGTTAGAATTTATAAAACAGTTATATTACCGGTTCTTCTGTATGGTTGTGAAACTTGGACTCTCACTCTGAGAGAGGAACATAGGTTCAGGGTGTTTGAGAATAAGGTGCTAAGGAAAATATTTGGGGCTAAGCGGGATGAAGTTACAGGAGAATGGAGAAAGTTACACAACACAGAACTGCACGCATTGTATTCTTCACCTGACATAATTAGGAACATTAAATCCAGACGTTTGAGATGGGCAGGACATGTAGCACGTATGGGCGAATCCAGAAATGCATATAGAGTGTTAGTTGGGAGACCGGAGGGAAAAAGACCTTTAGGGAGGCCGAGACGTAGATGGGAGGATAATATTAAAATGGATTTGAGGGAGGTGGGGTATGATGATAGAGACTGGATTAATCTTGCACAGGATAGGGACCGCTGGCGGGCTTATGTGAGGGCGGCAATGAACCTTCGGGTTCCTTAAAAGCCATTTGTAAGTAAGTAAGTAACACTGTATGTATGTATGTATGTATGTATGTCTTTTTATTTTAGTAGGTTATTTTACGACGCTTTATCAACAGCTTAGGTTATTTAGCGTCTGAATGAGATGAAGGTGATAATGCCGGTGAAATGAGTCTGGGGTCCAGCACCGAAAGTTACCCAACATTTGCTCATATTGGATCGAGGGAAAACCCCGGAAAAAACTTCAACCAGGTAACCTGCCCCGACCGGAAATCGAACCCGGGCCACCTGGTTTCGCGGCTAGACGCGCTAACCGTTACTCCACAGGTGTGGACGTATGTATGTATGTATGTATGTATGTATGTATGTATGTATGTATGTATGTATGTATGTATGTATGTATGTGTGTATGCAAGTATGTATGCATTCATATATGTATACATGCATTTCTGTTCTTGTTTATTTTTTCATTTAAACGAATTAATTTCAATTAATTTTGTGTATGTTCATTGTTTAGGTACGTGTATTGTAATGTACAGACAACAAAATTTCGTTTAGAGTATCCGTAATGTGGTATGTACGCTTACCTTCTTTTGTTATCGTTGAAAAATTACTTCTACAAAGCGTACGAGATATTCTTTCATAAATCTTTAGCATACTTCGTAGTAATACACAATGCATTATTTCAATCTTTCGATTCTTGCCCTTCACATCATTTTCTCCTTTGTGCAACAGAATACAGCTTAATATTTTACAATAACTGATCTATTATTAATCTACTCGCACTTAACAATAAAATTACTGCATTAGGATAATCTATGGAAGGCCGTTGCTTATGTAATCCTTTGAATCGTTGTTTGGAATAGCGCCTTATATGGCGTTTACTCGTTCTCTCATGGGCTATAATGGTTTGATCGCCTGTGAGCAGAAATATTTTGGTTTAAATTAGCTTCGTTCCAGCCGCTTTTAATCTATATAACCATTGTCGTTTATAATCATAAAAATAAAAAAATGGAAGCGAGAGAAGCATCCTTGTTTTTCCCTCGTATTTGTAAATAATTAGAACCCAAACTACAGCCGAAAATTTCAATAATGGTGTCTGCGCACATGCGCGGCAATGCCCGTCGGTCTCGTTTCTTTTGGTAGGGAAGTCCAATCGATCTGGAACGTTGTAGACCACGATTCCAACAGATGGCAGCATTATCGACAAGTTGGCACGCAGGGTTTTCATTCATTCAACGCTCCGATCCTGTAGTGTGGGTCCATCATAACAATGGGGGGCGCTTAGTAGAAATCCTACGAGATCCGTCAACAGGGTTCAGTGCTCCAAGCGGGCAAGAGCTGCTGACTTGTGGAATTTTGAAGTAAATAGTTTCAACTAACGCTGTAAATAACTAGTCTGTAGCAAGTTACATGGTTTACCATGGAGTTTTGTAAAACAAACATGGCTCACCCTGCAGCACACCCAGTAAACGTTTACTGAACTTAGAAATTGGCGATATGAAAAAAAGAAAAAAAAGCTAAATGTTAAAAGATCGTAAAGAGATTCTTAAAGGGTAGCTCTTTCTATGTAAATGTACCTAACCTGTATTTATATTACTGCTACTGATAACAGCAATAAAATTTGATAATAATGTTCATTCATTCATTCATTCATTTACTCATTCACAGTGTTCTACTAAGGGCAGGTCTTTCACTGCAAACACAGCATTCTCCAATCTTTCTTATTTTCTACATTCCTCTTAGTCTCCGCATATGATCCATATATCTTAATGTTTTCTATCATCTGATATCTTCTTCTACCCCGAACTCTTCTCCCGTTCACCATTCCTTCCAGTGTATCCTTCAGCACGCAGTTTCTTTTCAGCCAGTGACCTAGCCAATTCCTTTTTCTCTTCCTGATCAGTTACAGCATCATTCTTTCTTCATTCACTCTTTGCAACACAGCTTCATTTCTTATTCTGTCTGTCAATTTCACACACTCCATTCTTCTCCATATCCACATTACAAATGCTTCTAGTCGCTTCTCTTCACTTCGTTATAATGTCCATATTTCTGCCCTACAATGCTACACTTGACACAAAGCACTTCTCTAGTCTCTTCCTTAGTTATTGTATTGTATTGTATTTATTAACATTCCATAGTATTCATACATTGCTTTACAGCTAGAATATGGAACAAGTCAAAACTATTATAACTATTATAAAGTCTTACAGTCTTACTAATAAACCGTGTATAGTTTTTATACGAGACTTATGCAGAGTTGAGACAGAAAACGTTACTAATAAACCGTGAATAAGCTATGGACGTATAAACAGGCTGTAACTATACAATGGGAATTGCTTTGCAGTAGTTATATACACGAAACCCCTTGTTTAAGCGTTGTATATAGCGAAAAAATGGCCACCCCTCTAACAGCTGTTCGTATCGACTGTCATTTTATGATGATGGTTACCTTGTAACCACAGAAGAACAAACCAAAGATCATAGAATTATTAGAATAATATTGCTGTAGCTTGTACTATTTGACCAAAATGTAGTGTGGTAATCGATTAGAGCCAGTTGTACTATCGATATTTAACACGCCACACTAGAGCGCTCTACCGGATCCAATAGACAACCTCAGATATTCTATTACCTTTCGTAACGAAGTAATGACGAAACTATGACGTAGCTGTGTAACAGTCATACTGTTATACACGACGTATGTAGTGATTATTAGTAAGGAATTTACACACGAAGTATAAACGAGCTACTCACTGTATAAGTATAAGACAGTTAAACGTCTGTATATAGAATAATTTCGAGGGAAAAATTGTTCCGGAGCCGGGTATCGAACCCGGGACCTTTGCTTTAACGTACCAACGCTCTACCACTGAGCTACTCTGGAACTCTAACCGACACCGATCCAATTTTTCCCTCTATATCCACAGACCTCAAAGTGGGCTGACAACCGTCAAGCAACCAACTTCGAGTGCACACTAACTCCGTGTGACTTAAATTGTATAAATTTCCCTCGAAATTATTCAAATCAACTTTACAGGGATTTATACCTGAAATCTTGATTTGCATAATACACGTCACTGTTCGTTAACAGAAAACCACAATTTAAGTCACACGGAGTTAGTGTGCACTCGAAGTTGGTTGCTTGACGGTTGTCAGCCCACTTTGAGGTCTGTGGATATAGAGGGAAAAATTGGATCGGTGTCGGTTAGAGTTCCCGAGTAGCTCAGTGGTAGAGCGTTGGTACGTTAAACCAAAGGTCCCGGGTTCGATACCCGGCTCCGGAACAATTTGTCCCTCGAAATTATTCAAATCAACTTTACAGGGAGTTATACCTGAAATCTTGATTTGCGTCTGTATATAGAGTTTTTATTAGTAAGATCGTTAATTTATAGTCACAGTCTAGATGAAATATATAGGCCTACAGACGAGATTTACAATATAGTCTACTAGTACAACACAAAGTTTTAGTATCAATTTCATGAAGTGTTATTGAATGTCATGAATTCACCTACAGAATAGAAGGCGTGAGAAATTAGGTACTTCTTTAATTTGGCACTAAATAATATTCTTCCAGAGGTCCGCAGAAGACGCTTTAACATTGCTACCCTTCTTTCGACTTCCTGGTAGCAATCCATGTTACTGTTTATAGTACACCCCAAGTATTTGAAGCTGTCCACTTGTTAAAAAATAAATTATGATGATGATAATAATAGTAATAATAATTAATAATAATAATAATAATAATAATAATAATAATAATAATAGTGAAGTAGTTCGGTAGCAGGAGAGATGGCGGCAATGCACACAGTAATAACACTCGCCTTGTCAGGCTTGCTGTACCCCCTCCCCTCAACGTCAGTTCGTGTCTGATATCTTTCTCTCAAAACTTGGCTGGAGCACGGCAAGTCCACATTACGCGCGGAGATCTTAGTTATGCTTTACGTCATTTAAGGCCATCGGCATACGATCGTTGTATAAGGAATAAGATCTCCGCATACATGCCGAATGACGCTCTATTTCTGAAAGAATTATGGTAATCGTGGGTCACCAACAGTTCACGGAATCTTTATACACCCTGTAGTTAACAACCACAACTCCGCACGCGGCACTTGTGGGCGATTGAGCGTTGTCACGCTCGTGGCTGTACTCCCGCGAAAATACTTTCCCGGAAGTCAAAGGCCAACATGGAAGCAACATTACACAACTGTTCTCAAAATTATACTAAAAATATTGCCTCAGCTGCAAAGTGAAGCGATGTGAGTGCAGTTTGATTTGGTTCTAGGCGACTCATATAATTATTCGATATTTATTATTATTATTATTATTATTATTATTATTATTATTATTATTATTATTATTATTTTGTCCAATATTCTTTTGAGAAGATTAACTCCATATGTAGATGAAATTATTGGGGATCATCAGTGTGGTTTTAGGCGTAATAGATCAACTATTGACCAGATATTTTGTATTCGACAGATAATGGAGAAAAAAATGGGAGTATAACGGTACAGTGCATCAGTTATTCATAGATTTCAAAAAGGCATATGACTCGGTTAAGACAGAAGCTTTATATGATATTCTGATTGAATTTGGTATTCCCAAGAAACTAGTTCGATTAATTAAAATGTGTCTCAGTGAAACGTACAGCAGAGTTCGTATAGGTCAGTTTCTGTCAGATGTGTTTCCAATTCACTGTGGGCTAAAGCAAGGAGATGCACTATCACCTTTACTTTTTAACTTTGCTCTAGAGTATGCCATTAGGAAAGTTCAGGATAACAGGCAGGGCTTGGAATTGAACGGGTTACATCAGCTGCTTGTCTATGCGGATGACGTGAATATGTTAGGAGAAAATCCACAAACGATTAGGGAAAACATGGAAATTTTACTGGAACCAAGTAAAGAGATAGGTTTGGAAGTAAATCCCGAAAAGACTAAGTATATGATTATGTCTCGTGACGGGAATATTGTACGAAAATGTATCTTTTGAAGAGGTGGAGAAGTTCAAATATCTTGCAGCAACAGTAACAAATATAAATGATACTCGGGGGGGGGGGGGAATTAAACGCAGAATAAATATGGGAAATGCCTGTTATTATTCGGTTGAGAAGATTTTATCATCCAGTCTGCTGTCAAAAAATCTGAAAGTTAGAATTTATAAAACAGCTATATTATCGGTTGTTCTATATGGTTGTGAAACTTGGACTCTCACTTTGAGAGAGGAATATAGATTAAGAGTGTTTAAGAATAAGGTGCTTAGGAAAATATTTGGGGCTAAGAGGGATGAAGTTACAGGAGAATGGAGAAAGTTACACAACACAGAACTGCAGGCATTGTATTCTTCACGTGACATAATTAGGAACATTAAATCCAGACGTTTGAGATGGGCAGGGCATGTAGCACGTATGTGCGAATGCGGAAATGCATATAGAGTTTTATTTGGGAGGCCGGAGGGAAAAAGACCTTTAGGAAGGCCGAGACGTAGATGGGAAGATAATATTAAAATGGATTTGAGGGAGTTGGGATATGATGATAGAGAATGGATTAATGTTGCTTAAGATAGGGACCGATGGCGGGCTTATGTGAGGGCGGCAATGAATCTCCGGGTTCCTTAAAAGCAAGTAAGTAAGTAATATTATTATTATTATTATTATTATTATTATTATTATTATTATTATAATACAAAACACGCATAACTGTTCAATTTGTCCCTCTCGTTATAATGATACAGCTGGCCACGTTCTCCTTTCCATTAATTCTTCACAGCATATGTTTTATAGACTAATATTACGATGAACTCTTAACATGTTAATAATGCAGGGATATTAAAAACTTTGAATATAAATCTGAAGGTGAATTAATCTGGGAAATAAGCAGATCAGTGGTCATATACCAAGTCCAAGTGTCTGGTCATTAAGTTTAATTTAATAATAATAATAATAATAATAATAATAATAATAATAATAATAACGAATAGCGGGAGTTTAGATAATAAGTGAACTTCATTAGGGCCTACACCTAGGTATAATATGAACAACGTAAATTTATACTTATTGTGGTAGATCGAAAAAAATCACACTATTTCCTATGAAAAATCTTTACGCGCTTATGTCAGTCAAAAGATATCGGCTGCGTTCGTCCCAAAATCACGTGACTTCCGTGTTTCGATGTTGATATCCGTCAGTAACTACACGCGCTCTCTGTATTATTCTAACTCTATCGTACAATCTATCAGCATATCATTCCTTAGTTAACAAGTTATCTACACGATGTCTCTGACAACGACGACAATAATTGAAAGTGAAAGTTGAGACAATGAGCATAATCCTTCTGATTGGTTGAATCCAACCATTACTTCCATTAATATGCACGGTAATCAATACATCTAGATACACACAAATACATTCAAATAAAAATAAATTGGGTCGTTGAAATAATAAATCCCTCATTATCTGTAACGTATATACTTCAGACTTCTAGAGTTCCTTTTTTTTTTTTAATGGGAGTTGAGACGTTACATGGTCTCTGATCTCCTCAACAATTAAAATATGTAATGTTCCGATAGAAGTGAATCAGTATAAAATTCAAAATAAATTTCCTATAGGCATATATTGTACACAAATATTAAAAACTTTGATACATAATTGTATGATATATTATTTTATAATATAATTTATTGTATGTAATTATAACGCATACAAATTAATATTACAGCTAGTTTATCACTGAGGAATAAGGAAAACCTGTTAACTTGTATTTACTAGGAGCAAAGTCTCTGTAAGTGCTTACTGGATTATACTGTACATTGCAGTAGGCCATGTCTGGTTCCATTGTCTCGACTCTTTAGATATTATAAAGGGACTTTACGATGACAATAACATACCGCGAAACTGGGAGAGACAAAACTACTCAAACTAAGACGTAATTACAAATTGTCAAGCTACGCACTTCCTAACCCCTTAAAACTGAAGACCGTAGGGAACGGATTTCGAGGTGCTAAAAAGAAGATTTAGGTCTTTATAAAATCCATTTTAGGACTTTCAGGAGTTCATAAAAAATTAATAATTTTAATTTTAAGGTGGAATTTATGTATTAAGAACTGAAGACTCAAATTCTATCAGTGAAATAGATCGGTCAGTTTCATTTTGCATAATGGGGGGGGGGGTGCAACGAAAATTAATTTGTAAGCTCTCGTCTAAACAGAACAACCTACCACCCCTTTTATGCTAGGATGGACTTTTCGAAACTAACTTGAGTTTCAGAAAATTTGGTGAAATCTTCTTCCCTCCCCTTCCAAGACCAATATGGGACGAATTTGCAAGATCTGTGTTTGTCTGTAAGATTCCTTTTTTAATCTTAAATAGGATTTTCGTAGTTTTGGAGCAATTTGAATTTTTAGTACCGGTATTTTTATTTTAAACAAGCAAAATACTAAACAGGCGTTTTTCAGGCATAAACGTAGTTTTTAGGCATTTATAGGAGTTTATAGTTAACTAGCCGTACCCGTGCGCTCCGCAGCACCTGTTAGAAATAAATATAAAGTAATTACATAATTAAAATAGGACGTTTGATCCAGAGAACAACTTTTACAATAGCGCAAGATAATCTGCTTCGCTCATTACCCAATTTTTTTTGCATTGCATTTATTGCATATATATTTTATGTATTTTAACACGATTCAATTGAGCATAGTTAAAATTTGAATTATAAAATAATGGATTGCTAAGCTAACGTACTATTACTGCATACTAAATCAATACACTCTCGTTGTTCGTTAATTCTCTGAGATTAAAATGAGTGTACATAAATATTATTTTAAGAAATACAGAAAACGAATGTACAAAATAGCCTATCAAATTTTCTGTGCATAAGAAGCTATTTTAATCTCACCTGTCCTCGATTTACTCAGACGTTACTGTAATAACATTATAGCATTATGTCCATCTAGAGAAACTACACTTTCCAATGGTGAAATAATAATTTTAATTATACAAATAGGTTAATTTAGCTTCTGATATTACTTCATACAAACACAGAAACATTCTCTGTAGGCTATGTTTAATAGCTTTCGATTGTTGATGTCCAAGGCCCCTGTTTCGATTGCTGTTGTCCAAGGCCCCTTATAGAAGAAGTCATTTGTTCTTAATTCATTGCACCGTCTTAGATGGCGTTATTTTAATTTTAAAACTCATTTATCTCATTAAATATCAGTCTTATCAAAATTGTGTAAAGAATAAAACTTATCGGCAATCATTTTTAAAGAAACTTTTGTTATGTAAAATTTTTCACAAAAATCAATAATAAGCGAGATATTTCGATTTATGTAATTCAGTTCCCCTTATAACCCCCCTTTTAAAAAAAGAATTTTGAATGCCATATAGTCTAAAATCTAAGTTACAACGAACTTAATTTATATTCCAATTTTCATATAAATCGGTTCAGCCATTATCGCGTGAAAAGGTAACAAACATACAGACAGACATACAAACAAAAATTTCAAAAATGTGATTTTCGGTTTCAGGGTGGTTAATTATATATGTTAGGACCAATTAATTTTGGAAAATCGAAAATTACCGGAAAAATTTCGGCTACAGATTTATTAGTAGTATAGATTTAGGCGTCTTAGGTCCTATGGAATTTTAACAGGAGGATCCTGTGTATATGAAACGTAGAGTATCTGAATAACATAATTATGTCTAGAACGTAGTAAACAAAATAAGTTCCTTACGAGTAGGACTGTAGCAATACACAGGTGTATGTATCTATTGTAAAATTAGATAAACATAGAATACAAAAAAAAAGAAAGTAATAGAATTTTCTTGCACAGCGAGAAGGCCCTAAAACTTCTACAACGTGGTGGAAACTTGTAAAAGAGGCGAAACTGGGTTAACAATGTTAGGATCTGGGGAGGTTCAGAAAGTCAAAACCCTTACCTCTCGTCCCAAATCGAATCAGCTCTAATCTAGAGTAGCCTACAAGTGAGCTGAAGTTAGGTCTCCCATATGGCCTGAATAAAACAACTGAACGTCACTTTCCTGCGTCAATCGCATTACACGTTGACCCGGCACAGGACTTAATTGTGGCACGGTTCAGTCTACTTCCTCATTAAGGAATTCCTCGTGTTGTGAGACGCGAGCGTTATGTCATCGCGGAACTGGCACGCCAGCGGCTCTTATTGTTGCGGACGATTGATTTTTGCAGCAGGCGTCGGGTCACCGAACTCAGAATTGGTACCAAGCGAGCATCGATCCTCCTCTGCCAGCGTCTGCCCAAACTTGACCTCGGATGATCCCCTCCCACAAGGTGGAATATCTCCACCTCCAACCTGCATTACTCTGTACTCTGGCCGCACGTTATCCATTGGTTTAATTTAGGGTTGTTGTGTTATAATTACTTAAAATATGGGTAGAATTCTCTGTGTATGAAAACACCGGACATTAACTTATCTCTTTAACTCATTATTAGTACTATCTAATAATTACAATGAAACAATTAAACGCAGAACTTCTCTATTAACGTCTGAGCGGATGTGCTAGTGTACTTTATATTAATGAAAGAGAAGACGTTTCTCAATTCATTTTTCCCCTTTTGTTTACTAAATGGGTACAATATGTACCAGACCACAAATTTCATTTGTTTATTTATTTATTTATTTATTATCTATCTATTTATTTATCTATCTATCTATCTATTTATTTTTCTTTCTTTCTTTCTTTCTTTCTTTCTTTCTTTTATTTTTTTTCTTTTTTTCTTTCTTTGTCTTTCTTTTTTTCTCTTTCTTTATTTATTTTTCTCTCTTTCTTTCTTTATTTTTCTTTCTTTCTTTATTTCTTTTTCTCTCTTTATTTCTTTTTCTTTCTTTCTTTATTTTTCTTTCTTTTTCTCTCTTTCTTTATTTATTTTTCTCTCTTTCTTTCTTTCTTTGTCTTTCTCTCTTTCTTTACTTTTCTTTCTTTCCTTTTCTTTCTTTCTTTTTCTCTCTTTCTTTATTTCTTTTTCTCTCTTTATTTCTTTTTCTTTCTTTCTTTGTCTTTCTTTCTTCCTTTATTTTTCTTTCTTTCTTTATTTCTTTTTCTCTCTTTCTTTATTTCTTTTTCTTTCTTTCTTTTTCTCTCTTTCTTTATTTCTTTTTCTTTCTTTCTTTGTCTTTCTTTCATTTTCTCTCTTTATTTCTTTGTCTTTCTTTCTTTCTTTCTTTATTTCTTTTTCTTTCTTTCTTTGTCTTTCTTTCATTTTCTTTCTTTCTTTCTTTCTTTATTTCTTTGTCTTTCTTTCTTTGTCTTTCTTTCATCTTCTCTCTTTCTTTTTTTTATTTATTTCATTCTTTCTTTCTTTCTCTTTCTTTCTTTCTTTCTTTCTTTTTCTTTCTTTCTTTCTTTATTTTCTTTCTTTATTTTTCTTTCTTTATTTCTTTCTTTATTTTTCTTTCTTTCTTTATTTCTTTCTTTCTTTATTTTTCTTTCTTTCTTTATTTTTCTTTCTTTCTTTATTTTTCTTTCTTTATTTCTTTCTTTCTTTATTTATTTTTCTTTCTTTTTCTTTCTTTCTTTATTTTTCTTTCTTTCTTTCTTTTTCTTTCTTTCTTTCTTTCTTGTTCTTTCTTTCTTTCTTTCTCTTTCTTTCTTTCTTTCTTTTTCTTTCTTTCTTTCTTTCTTTCTTTCTTTCTTTATTTATTTATTCTGGTAGAGTTAAGGGCATGAAGCCTTCTCTTCCACACTACCAGAAGTGAAATACTTATTATTTATTTATGATTTAATATTTAGTGATGCTGTGAAGATAAAGTTTTGACAGGTCATGTATTTGTTCTTTAAGCTCTTCTGAGTATATAATGTAATGTAATGCAATGTAATATCTATAATATATATAATACCTAGCAAGTTGTTTTTCACATAATATACTTTGTTAAATGATTAGAATAAAACCCACTTAGTAACAGCTGAATCTGTTTCTCATTTAAAATATTTTGTTACTGATCCAATTAGGAATGTAATCAATGTAGGATTAATGAATGGGTTTGCAAGGATCACTGAGGAAAACTCATCCGTGTAATGTGCAAGAATTGTTCAAAATAGCTTGGTTGTTTTCAAATAAAATTTGGTTTTTGAAGAAAAAATTAATATGATTCAAATTAAACATAGGCACATTTAGTATGTCAAGTGCAAAAATTGTTCAAATAACATTGCTGTTTTGAAATAAAACTTAAAAAAAATTAATAAACGAAAAAAGGATTACATGTGCCTTAACAGATAATGGGTCCAAAATGTGCCCAGTCAGTAAAACTTGAAAAAAAAAAAAAACTCAAAGATTGTGAGTTATTGTTAGCCGTTCTTTGTTAATTACTATTTTTTTCAACGTTTCTCTGTTCGCCACTGACAGTCGTCCTGCCTTACTGTTGCAAACAAGTTTCATATCTCGTATGACCGCCGATTGTGCTGGCTGCGTACAATGAATAATTTCTGAGCAGATCCGGATCATCCTCCAACAGGATAAAGATACTTAGTGCTTTCTCATTGGAAATGGATAGGCCTACAGAAACTGTGCCTTTCTCATGATGATGACGACCATAAAGAAGAAGATGGTGATTATGATAAAGATTATAATATCGGACAAGGAGATAATGATAAGAAAGATGGTAAATATAAGAAAGAAGCTGAGGAGAAAGATAAAGATAAGGTGATGAGGAGAAAGATGAGACGAAATATGATAGATATGGTGATGAGAAGGAAGATGAATAAGGATGAGAAAGCCGATGGGAAGCTAGACGACGAGACACTGGAGGAAGTGGAAAAGAGAAAGAAGGCAACGAGGAAGAGGACAGTGAGAAAGTGAAGAGGGATGATTGGTTACTGTGATGAGGAAGATGATGCGGTAGAGGATGAAAAAAAGAAGATGTTATGAGGAAGGAGATGATGAGAAAGGAAAGATGATTTATTACAGTGATGAGGAAGATTATGAGAAATGTGATGACCATGCTAATGAGGAAGATGAGGAGGGAAGCGAAAAGAAGGAAGATGAGGAGGGAAGTGAAAAGAAGGAAGATGATGAAGTGAATGAAGGGAAGGAACCTGCTGAAGAAGAAGATGATGAGAAAGTGCTTATGCTGGTAGAGGAAATAAGGAAGAAAATGAAGAGAAGTAATATGAGGAAGGATACGAAGAGTAGGAAGATAATGAGGCAGATGATGTTGGTAGATTCCAGTGATGGGGAATATGGTGATGAGAAAGATGAGAAGAGAAAAAAGATAGAGGAAGGGACTGAAGAGAAGGAAGATGGTGAGGAAGGAAATGATGAAGATGGTAAATTCCAGTGATGAGTAAGATTATGATGTCCGCCTCCTTGTGCTGGACTCCTGATCAAGGTGGCCCGGATTCGATTCCCGGTCGTGAATTCAGGGAGATTTAATTCGGACCTCTTCACGGTGACTGGTTGTCTGTCTATTGTCCCAGTGTGTGTGTGTGTGTGTGTGTGTGTGTGTGTGTGTGTGTGTGTGTGTCTCGCAGTGGCCCCCGGGTACTCTGACCCAGTAAACGGGGGAGTCCTGCAGTGTGTGCGTGAGAGTCTGGGCACAATAAGCCTCAGGTTGCAGTGCCGAAATTAGTAAAAAAAAGATGATGATTATGATAATGAGCAATATGAGAAAGGAAGCTGATAAGAAAGGGAAGATGATTGATTACAGTGATGAATATGACGATGATGGTGATGATGAAAAGTAGGAAAATAAGAAAATGAAGGTAATGAGGTAAGGGATGAAAAGAAAGATGAAGAGGAGAAAGACGGTTATAGTGATGAAATATATGGAGAGGAAGATGATAATGTAACGGAGGAAGATGATGATGATGATGATGATGAAGAGGGAGTGATGACAAGAAAAATTATGTTATTGAAAGATAAGGACGATGGACATCTGGAAGATGAAAATAAATATGATGAAGGAAAATATAATAAAGGACAGAAAGACGATTATGAACACGATGACGTGGGAAAAAATGGTGATTATGAAGACAATATGAAATATGGTGAAGAGGGGAAGATGAAGAAATTTGTAAATGGAATGAATATGACGAAGAAAAGTAATATGTTGAGAAGAAAAAAAACAGGAAGAAGATATAATAGTTCAAAGTACAGAGGCTGTACAGGGCGTAAGGCATTAAAATAGCAATTAGGACAAGAGTGCTCGGAGGAAGAATGTGCTGCAGCCTCTTTGACTACCACAGAAGACGAGGGAGTTGAATCCCGTTCTCTTTGGTGAGAAGCAAGCAACTGGCTGGTCTGCACAGGAAACTGAACCAAAGCCCCCTCCCTGCTCCGCTTTGTAAACAAAACTATGGATCAAGCAGATTTTAACCCTCGCAGTGACGAACCCTCCCGGCAACCAATGAAAGTCTTGGTGAACTCTGACCTCAACACGAGCGAGCGACCTCCCCTGTCTAGACTCCAGACACAAAACATTGACCTCGGCAGAATTTATTTCTCTGGTTTCTTGACCCCGGAGTGCGATATCAATGGACCGTAGCCAGAAAGTCTGTCTTCTGGACTCCAGGACCTGGAACGCCTCCCAGTTTCATAGCAACTTTTTTTTTTTTTCCATATTTAATTTCACTGAATCAATAAAACTGTCCGCGCTCGAATCTCTGGCCAGGTACGAGGAGGAAGAATCTCACGCAGCATGGACCATCCCACCTCCCCCCCCCCCCCAGCCCCGGACACGCGGTTGACGTTGGCATGGCGACAAGAGACTGCGCTGCGGAGAAGGGAGGTTGCGACGAGCGCGAAGTGTTCCAGCGGGTGAACGCCTCCTTTCTAATCTGCACTGAGAACAGTTTCAAGTGTTCCCAGTACAGACAGCGACGAGTACCGACAAGTGGAAAAATTTATCTTCCTAAACGTAGGGAGGGGAAATTCCGTTAAAATGTCGAACCCAGTCATCTCACTACAAATTTTCAACTGTCTACTACTACTACTACTACTACTACTACTACTACTACTACTACTACTACTACTACTACTACTACTACTACTACTACTACTACTACTACTACTACTAGTTGTTCCACGCCGTAGCGTCGTGGTTTAAGCCATTCTGCCTTGGAATCGCGTTACGGAATAGGCGCTGGTTCCAATTCTCATGGGAGATGTTCTCATGACATTTCGGACCTTTTACAGGACCGGTGCCCACCCAGCAACGTGATGCACTTGGGGAAGTACGATAGTTGGCGAAATCCGAAAACGAAAGCCAGCTATAACGGCTGGAGGCGATCATCGTGCTAATCACACGATAACTCCATTCTGATTGGATGATCGTCCACCTCTGCTTCGGTATATGAACATGAAGCAACAATAGGATGGTCGGTCTGGGCCCTTAAAGGGGTACAGCGTCACTGACTATTATTATTATTATTATTATTATTATTATTATTATTATTATTATTATTATTTAGTCAACTGTCCGAAGACAGGTTTGAACCTCATAAGTAATACCAATAAAGCATCACTCATGAGGCAACTAGGCCAGGAGATAATGGGGTAGGGTTACCAGCTTCTATTTCCTTCCAATGCATACATCGCCGATTAGCTACCTACAGTAGAACCCTGATTATCCGCCACCCTATTAACCGATTGATGGATTATCCGACAGTCTCTCTCTCTCGCTTTTTTTTCTACAGAAATATATGGAGTATGCTACTGTACATTAATAATAATAATAATAATAATAATAATAATAATAATAATAATAATAATAATAATAATCCGTGGCACTACAGCCCACGAAGGGCCAAGACCGACCAGCCGGCTGCTGGCCTCACGGCCACTTGCCGAAGCAGAGGTGGACGATCATCCAGCCAGAAGTACATTTATTAGCAAGTTATTTTTTTCTAGAGAGAGTTATCACAAGACTTTATCCTAACACAGTATCGTCTACTATTCGAAGTTGTCGTACTGTATAACTTCTATATAAAATGTCTTTCACGAGTATCACAAGAAATCATGTTGTGCTCAGAATAAAAAAAAGTGAAAATAACTGAGTGGTTTCGGGATACGAGATTGGAGAGACAACCGTGTGCAATTTAATAAAAATCAAGGATGACGTATATAAAGTATGTAAATCTACAATACGACACTTACACTATTCCTATCTTTCCACAGACAGTCATTACAAGAAATTTCCTTGTCCCCTAAAACCCAGTTGTTAACAACCAGACAAATCAGTGAACTTCTGATCCAGTACAAGACCATGTAGAGGAAATTACGAAAGTGTAAGTATTATTCGCAAACTTTACGAAAATCTTTTATGATACGAATTATCCGATTTTTTTCGATTAACCGTTGAACCCACCTCTTCATTACCACGGATAATAAGGGTTCTAACTGTGTTCCACTAATCAGAAAATTATTATTATTATTATTAATTATTATTATTATTATTTCAGTACATAACATTGTGTCGGGTCTTTCCCGGGGGTAAAAGGCGGTCAGAGCGTGGTGCCGACCACACCACCTCATTCTAGTGCCGAGGTCATGGAAAGCATGGGGCTCTACCTCCATGCCCCCCAAGTGCCTCCATGGCATGTTATGGGGATACCTTTACCTTTTTACCTTTTACATAACATTGTGATTTCTCCTGTTTTGGTGATATCTGGTAACAGTTGGCGGCATTGAAAAGATTGCCATATTAACTTCTTAGGAAATAATCTTCTGTGAGCCTTACCATATGTTATACAGGGGTCACAATAGGACAAAACAAGCCTAGTGCAAGAATCCGTTGGGATCGTCCCTCGAAAGCGGAGGCAGGTAGCAGGCCTACTATAGTCGCGACGCTGTTATTCCCGGCGTGACTCCTCCTCTTTGCTTACGTCTTAGGAAGTGAAGGCTCTATAAAGACTAGGTAGGTAGTATCGTTCGCCATTTTTCTTCTTTCGTTGCCGAGTTACCATACGAGGAATCTATTTGCCACACCGTTAAACATTATCATGTCGTAGCTCCTATGATAATAAATCAAACGCACTGTAATTCAGCAAATAATTGAGCGGCAAATAACTTCTTCGTGTGCTTTCTACGAACTCCAACGAAAGAGCCAAAATGGCGGGCGATTATATTAAGTATTTATCCAGCCTTAAGAAATGAATAACGTCTTCATAAGCGAATCACAAGACGCACACGTTTACATGTAGCCGACCTGCAACGCGATTGGCTGCCGGAAATTAGAGCGACGGGACTAATAGTAATGATAGTTCTGGACGCGGGATGCGTTGAAACTAATTTCATAACAATAACAAATAACAAGAAATAATAAAGGCAATAAAATGAGGAATGATCGCGCCAGAGCGAGATCCAGTGCTGCTCTATTACCGGAGAGAGTGTTCCGTGCAAACACGGCCAGTTTGACTCCCCCGTTCAATACCCGATACGGGGGGCAAGTGAGCGTGAAGCAGATGAATGCGTCTGAACCAAGAAAAAGCTAATTTTGTAGCTACGAGCGCTGTAAGTTAACTTCGATCCATTAAACCCTGTATGATGCTAATTCCGAGCTGCGTGGGCGTGGCGGATACAACGGCGCTTCGTTATTTTGTTAAAGGAGAGATAGGCCTGTACAGAACTGTTATCAAGGCGAGGGCAGAGTCTAGGATTGCAGAGGCCTGCTTTCCTCTATTTAGAAGCCAGATACCGAGTCAACTTTATGTCGTCATTGGTTTAAAATTTAAATTATGGTTTATTTAACGACGCTCGCAACTGCAGAGGTTATATCAGCGTCGCCGGATGTGCCGGAACTTTGTCCCGTTGGAGTTCTTTTACATGCCAGTAAATCTACTGACATGAGCCTGTCGCAATTAAGCACACTTACATTTATAATAGTAATATGCGTTACAAGAGCGGTATGTTGAAGTTTTCATGTTCGAGGAAAAGTTTGAAAAAGCGAAACGTAGTTGAGCTTTTTTAATTTCCGAGAATTTTTTTTTTTCGTTGTTGGTAACTCTATAGCATCTATTAGATGCTTATGGTTGTGCTAACAGATGGAGTTACTTGTCAACAATGTGACGCTGAAACGTGTGTTCAGGTTACTGCCCAGCAGCGACAGTCCTGATGTATTTTTATGTTTGTGATGATTGGTTAATTAATATTAACCCGGCACACTCACAATCACACTCACATTCATACAAATTTCCAGACTCTAGACACCCAGGAAATTCTTCTTCTTCAAGAAAAATTCACCGAGCGCCGAGCCCGGGAATCGAACCCGGGACCTCCTGATCTGGAAACCAGCATGCTGACCAACAGACCACGGAGGCAGTCTATTTCCGAGAATTGAAAGAAAACATACCGCTCGTGTATCGTACATTATTTTGTGCGAAGATCGTTTATTACATACCTGAAAGAGGAATTTCTAATTAGTTGCAATGAAATCTCCATCTTGGTTTCTGTTCAATGACGGCAAATTTGCAAAACAAAAATATCTATCTTCAACATTGTTGCTTTAAAATGTTTTCTGTGTTTACTATACTCCAGCAGGCCGTGATATACGTCTGTCTTTTTTTCCCCCCAGTCTATGATGAGTCTGGAATCTTGTTGATTTTTTCACGGCTTCCTTAATGTTACTTGCATCACGAATGCAGTAACTTTAGTGGAGTTGTAGAGTTTACTTAATTTTTGCAAATATTTAAAAACAATAATTAACAGTGCAATTTAGGTGAAATTGCAGTGGTAAGTTCCCAATTTATAATTATTACTATATTGAACGTCTCTAAAAAATAATATGTTAAAAGCCTAAAGCAGTAAAATCAATATGTCACTTAAGCGGTAAGAAGTGGGAAATTGTTATGTGTGTTAGGTTGGGAATACTGAACGTGGAATTTTAGACTTTCCGCGGATTGGTTTTGTGCGGAAATCAAGCAAATACGCACGATATCGCACAAATGTTACATACTTTATGGCAAGTGCCAATGTTTACGGAAAGAGCGAAAAAAATTTCTTAATTTTGGTGAGTGCAATAATTGTATAACACTATAAACGTGTTTCATACGTGACTTTTTTCTACTCTGGCGTTTAAAGGTATCTGGCCTACGATTTTCTGATCGTGTAAGCGAACTTTCTAACTACGGGATGTCAGAGGCAAAGGTATAACAAAATGACATACTTTGAAATAGTTCAGTTATTTCTCAATAGGTGACACTATTATTGGGACGGGTAAAAAAGTGTTGACGAAAATGGCATTGTAGATTAAGTATAAATTATTCTCATAATTGATATCTCAGAGGTTTCCCATTAAACTTAATCCTTTTTACAATCACTACAGAAGGATGAAAGTTTGAATTCTTTAATGCGGGTATATTTATGTACTATTGGCTACACTGATTGGTATCTTCGCCATCTATTCGTAGAAGTAAGAACTAAAGAAGCCACACTCACACGAAACAAATTATCGATCATTATCGATCATTATCGATTAATAGAAGTCGAGTATCTCTGAACGCCAGTGGACTACAACATTTTAAAACAATTAATAAAGAAATAGCATCAAATTTGTAATTTAATATCATGGTCTATGAAGGAGAGGGTTGCTATGACAACAATGATGTATTAAATATTATAGCACGGCAAATCGTTCCTCAATATCAATTTTATAGCACAAGTTATGCCGTCATAATAGAAGTGATGACGTTTTAGTTGTCATGGTAATATTTTACGGCTCTGGTACAATAATATGGCCAATTATGCACGATTTTCACTAATGATAAAGACTGTTTAAAATGCTGGAATACAAAAAAAAAATATTATTATGTAAGTATGTTGTTCACTTATTTAAGAATAATTAGGCTGACAATAAGGACATATTTCGACTACAAAACTTGACAATAGACGGTCAGACAGTGTGGCTTTCATAATGTTGTAAGGACTATATCGGGTTTATTTGCTGATATACTGTAAAGTAGTTTGTATTTTTTTTATTTTTAGTAGGTTATTTTACGACGCCTTATCAACATCTTAGGTTATTTAGCGTCTGAATGAAATAAAGGTGATAATGCCGGTGAAATGAGTCCGGAGTCCAGCACCGAAAATTACTCAGCATTTGCTCATATTGGGTTGAGGGAAAACCCCGGAAAAAACCTCAACCAGATAACTTGTCCCGACCGGGAATCGAACCCGGACCACCTGGTTTCGTGGCCAGACGCGCTAACCGTTACGTCACAGGTGTGGACAATAGTTTGTATGTAGACCTATAGGTATGTTACAGTATAGTTCGTATTGCTAGTAATCTTATGTGAGCCTGGGTTTGTATTCATGAACATACCTACTTTATTCGTCATTCAGAACTCCGAGTCCTGCTTCCAGTGCTTGCTGTATAAAGGCTGGTTCACAATAAACCGGAAACGAGAATCGGAACGAAAACGAAAACGGTAAAATTGCTACAATGTATACATTTAAATGTGAGCATTCACAATTAACGAAAAGCTTGCCGGAGCCCAGGATCGGGAACGGAGAGTTGGCCAAGTTTCAACTTTGGCGTTCACGTTTCCGATCACAGCCCACTAGACTCATTCTATTGCTATCTAAAAGCTATTTTACAGTCGAATATTTTGTAGCAAGAAGACCGTGACATAACCTATGCATTATTTTGTTCTGTGCTGTGCATCATGGAGCAAGTTTTATTTGATACGATTCTAATATTGAAATCCTCACATTTAGGATAAGCGGCGCGCCTCGTATAAAGATGAGAAAATGAAGGAGAATACGTGGCTTTCAATAACTGCGTCTTTGAACACCGATCGGAAGCGAATCATATTTTATTGCTGTATTGGTTGTATTACACACTACATATTCACGCTTCAATTCAATAACTACTGTTGTGTTCATTTTTGTTCTATTACAAATGTTTCTTCTCTAATTATTTTACGTCATGGTAGACTTAAAATAGGTTGTGATAATAAAGATGCATGGTCATATTTATAGTACCGTACCTAATGAAATGTTTCAGTTGAAATTTCGAAGTTGGTTAACCTGTGTTTATGTTGGCTGCCTTGTACTCATGAGAGAACGCCATTTGTCAATTATACACAAATAACATCAGAATGCATAATATCGACTTTACATATCGTTATTGACATGCATATCGATATGCATAGTCGTCTACGTTCTCGGTCTATTGTGAATCAAACATTTTCATATTCACGTCCTCTGCTTCTCGTTTTCATTCTGGTTCTCGTTCCCGGTTTATTGTGAACCAGCCTTAATTATAAACATGCAGTGTTTCTCCAAGTTACAATCCCGGTATTTCGTTTAGGCTTCCAGGAAGGAGTTTCCGAGATGGACATGTTGCTCATTCGCAGAAACTGCCACGCAATCCCGCAGGTGGAGCGTATTGTAGTGCGTGCAGTGGCATTTCGACTTCTTTGAAGCTATTCAGAGACACATCACAATGGGAATAATGTTGATTTCTTTCATTTTACAGATCTCGCTACCAGATTTTTTTTATTTTGCTCCTTTCACAGTCTTCATTATGTTTTTGGCACTGGCTAGTGCTGTATCAATATCATTTTAATGGAACTTACGGTCTTTCCACAAAAACTGTATTGATTTCTTTGTGTTGTGCTACGTCATTTGTGAGAATGACACTTCGCAGTATGTACAGAATTGTGTGTTTTATGGAATGGCTTCAGGTTTCTGTTTCGTAAAGTCCCAACAATTTTGTTTCATGAAATTTTGTATCTGTCTATCGGACGGCAGTTCCTGCAGAGAACCGGCGATGACAATGTTTATTATGCCACCGCGACGACCGGTCTTGCATATCCATCACGCATTCCTGCGCATCGTCAAATATATTCCTGGAGATGCGCCACGTGTTCTGCGCAACCTGACACTACTAATCATCATCATCATCATCATCATCATCGTCATCATCATCATCAGAAGCAACAGCAGTATTGCTGTTATACAGTATGCTTGTCTATGCGGATGACGTGAATATGCAAGGAGAAAATCCACAAACTATTAGGGAAAACACGGGAATTTTACTTGAAGCAAGTAATAGATAAGTTTAGAAGTAAACCCCGAAAAGAAAAAAGTATATGATTATGTCTCGTCTCGTGAACAGAACATAGTACGAAATGGAAATATAACAATTTGAAATTTATTCTTTGAAGAGGTAGAAAAATTCAAATATCTGGGAACAACAGTAAAAATAAAAATGATATTATAAAACAGTTATATTACCAGTTGTTCTGTATGGTTGTGAAACTTGGACTGTCACTTTGAGAGTGGAACAGAGGTTAAGAGTGTTCGAGAATAAGGTGATTAGGAAAATATTTGGGGTTAAGAGGGATGAAGTTACAGGAGAATGGAGAAAGTTACACAACACAGAACTGCACGCATTTTATTCTTCACCTGACATAATGAGGAACATTAAATCCAGACGTTTGAGATGGGCAGGGCATGTAGCACGTATGGGTGAATCCAGAAATGCATATAGAGTCTTAGTTTGAAGACCTGAGGAAAAAGACCTTTAGGGAGGCCGAGACGTAGACGAGAGGATAATATTAAAATGGATTTGAGGGAGGTGGGATATGATGCTAGGGACTGGATTAATCTTGCTCAGGATAGGGACCGATGGCGGGCTTAAGAGAGGGCGGCAATGAACCTCCGGGTTCTATAACAACAATATGTAAGTAAGTATGTATTATTATCTTCATCAATGACCAGCGCTGATACCATATATTAATCCGTTCCCAATCAATCAATCTCCAAGCGCTACATTCCATGTACGATTCTGGCCTTCCCTACAAAAGTTGCCCATTGATGTATGTCCTGGACACATTTCCTCCAATCTCTTTCATAGCACAAAATAATTTCATGTTGTTAATACTGAGTTCTTGGCAAAAAAAAAAGCCACCAACTCTCTTGCTCTCCAATATTTCTCACACACAGTGGCTTTAAAGGAAAGGACTGGACATTTCTTCCTGAAAACTGCACAATGGACAAAGTGATGAAGAAATAATTCCAATTTCGTTGAAATGTTTTGACAAACAGTCATCTACTGTGAGTAATGGAAAGGATGCAACTCCACTTTTCCTTGGATACTCAGGAATTAATTTTGTTCTACATTGAGACACTCCCATTTTTTGTTATTTGAAATTTCGTGATAATACGTCTTGATATTTTGAGTTGATTAATCTTTTAACTGTTTTTTTTACTTGGTTATTTAACGACGCTGTATCAACTACGAGGTTATTTAGCGTCGATGAGATTGGTGATAGCGAGATGATGCTTGGCGAGATGAGGCCGAGGATTCGCCATAGATTACCTGACATTTGCCTTATGATTGGGGAAAACCTTGGAAAACCCCAACCAGGTAATCAGCCCAAGCGGGAATCGACCCGCGTTTTAACTGTTGAAAATAATAAAGTTTACTGTCATCCTCTGAGGAGTTTAGTGCTGAGAGGAATGCGGTTCCGACTAGTCTAGCGCGGTACTGGAGTGGGAGGGGACAGTGACAGCGGCAGTCTGGAAGAAAGTACAATCATACTGAAAACATTCGCCCAATTTACGAAAGCAGTATGCCTATTAGTTCTAACGTATTTTTGGCGAGATATAAAACCATTTGTACTTACGTGTTCAGAAAAGGAAAGTATTGTAGAAAATTGTATTTATTTATTTACTTATTTACCTATTTATTTATTTATTTATTTATTTATTTATTTATTTATTTATTTATTTATTTATTTATTTATTCTGGTGAAGTTAAGGCCATCACACCACCAGAAATACAAATACAATAAAATAAATAAAAAGAATTATCATAATAAAACTACAATAAATGAAAAGAAGAATCATACTATACAATTTAGTAATTAGTAGAATTGAATTAAATTTGTAAAGCACTCAATTTAAATATACTGTACTGCTGAACTCACTTGAGAAGTAGAAACTACTTGATTTGTATTTTAAGATATCTTCAACAAATGATTTTCGCAGGACATTATAGGAATCTGTTTTTCACGACACCAATCACACATTCTAAAATTCCAATAGAATAAAACCAAAAACTTTCCCACAGCATGTTTCCTTAAAAATGACTTGTAACAGTGAAATATTTAATATGAGTAATTGATATAATATTAACATAGCTAACATCAGGGAGATGTTTGGGCAAAAATTGCAACAATATATTTAATATATTAATAAGAAAACCATATAGGCCTAGGTAAACAATATGTATATGAAATATTCGCACACTACTACAAACTGAAGACTGTATATTTTTGGACGATTAATACTTCCCACTCCGCTCGGCTCGGCTTGGCTGTGGCAACAAAAGAATCTACCTGCAACCCCCCCCCCCCGCACCGATGGCAAGAATACCTCAGGTCCCAGCACTAAACTCGTCGGAGGAAGACAGTACATGGGGTTTTGTGTGTGTGAGAATATGCCAATGATTTTTTATAGGATTTCTCATGAGTTCTATCTTATATTTTGGCAATGCCTTACGTGCATGTAAAATGTCTGGGCAATAAAGAATACTTGTACAGGGACATCATTTTATTTTTACTTCAATTGTTATTGTACCTGAGTTTTTTAATGTACTTCACTCCCATCCCTTCTACTAACGAAGTTCAACCGTCCACACAGATCCAAGACCGCATATAGGCCTATAGTCATAGTAGCCTTACGATCATAGTAAACAGTACGTTCCAAAAATATGTTCGCGTTTTCCAATGATGAAAGAGCTTTCAATATTGCATCATTTTCGCACAGATACTGTCGTCCATTTGCCTACGTCGCATTCCGGTTTTCCCCACCAGCTTCTATTCGCCTCTCTGTAAAGGCTAGTGGCTGGGCTGTCTTAGCTCTTTTCTGAGAACATTAATTTCTGTTAGGAATTCGACATCTACGTAATATTATACCCATACAACTGTTTAAAATAACTTAAATAAAAGGGCCTCGTTAAGTAATTAACTGTCACGTGATTTCCCTCCTTTCTACGATCCTGCGACATAACCACTTGGACAGAAAGTAGATAGCATGTCTGAGCAATTTTATCTTTTCGGATCGAGCAGAAGTGAAGATTGAATTTACAGTACGTAAGGTACAGAATTATTTCAACATGAGTTACTAGTACGAAGGACGAAACTGGTAATTGGAATTACACACATTAGAACTGAAGCCTGTATCGAAATGAACCGCCACTATTTTGAAAAATGTGTTAAAATATCCACATTATGATTATTTTTCAATTTAACTTCATTCTCTATAGTGTACGCTAATGTGCTGTAGACAGTATAATATACAATGCATAATGAATACGTCCACATGGATAGCTCAGTTCGTGAGTAAAAACACTCATTGTTAATACTGTACTGTATTGTGATTAAACAAAAACCTAATGAAAATTATCAAACTCAAAAGCGTGGTATTTCCTAGTTTAAGTAAATGGATGAACTACTTTTCTTCCCTCCTATACCTAGTAAAGTGATTTGTTTGTATATTACGCCATCGAACTCCAGTCTTGGAAGGGGGTAGCAACCTTTGATCCAAAGGTATAGCCAGGTTAATATCAGAAATGTTAGTAAAAATAAAATGATGTGCCTGTATTTGTATTTGCAAAAGAGTGAGATCAATTTTTGACATATTATGAAGCCCTGACACTAGTGTGTTAACCATATGCGTATATGAAACACGGTGGAAAACAATACAATAACAACAACAACAATAATAACAATGCTGATCGTCATAACGATTTAGTACTGGCACAGCGCCATTTTGTCAGGGTTTTTGACACGGAAGCTGCGGGCTGGCTATTTCAGGAAGCGGTGGAGCAAAATAGAACAACCTTCACTCGGCGGCTATTGACATCGGGGCCGATGCAATGTTTTGCTGCCCGGCATATGGAGTGTGTTCCAGACATGCAGACGACTACAACTCTGGATCCACTCATACAAATCCTTCCATTCGCGTCCAGCACATTAAACTGTGACACACACCGTGAGCAACTGTTGCGTGTTTCGTGCATAATCGAGTCCGTGAACGTATAGGCCTACTGGCTGTACAACACGTGCGCATTTGTTGCATTTTACGTATTATTATTATTATTATTATTATTATTATATTATTATTATTATTATTATTATTATTATTATTATTATTATTATTATTATTATTGTTATAGGTCAGTTTCTGTCAGATGTGTTTCCAATTTACTATGGGCTAAAGCAAGGAGATGCACTATCACCTTTACTTTTTAACTTTGCTGTAGAGCAGTGGTCATCAGCACTCCCTGAAATGTGCAATGGGTATGCGGTGCTGTCCCGTGTGCACTGTCGTGCAACAGGGAGAGATAGAGAGCATACCCGCTAGCAGCTACGAGAGCATTATAGTGCACTGCGTTTTCCGCGGGTAAGAGAGGCCAGCCCCAGCGTGCTCTGTGCTGACGACCCCTGCTCTAGAATATGCCATTAGGAAAGTCCAGGATAACAGAGAGGGTTTGGAATTGAACGGGTTACATCAGCTGCTTGTCTATGCGGATGACGTGAATATATTAGGAGAAAATCCACAAACGATCGGAGAAAATATGGGAATTTTACTTGAAGCAAGTAAAGAGATAGGTTTGGAAGTAAATCCCGAAAAGACGAAGTATATGATTATGTCTCGTGACGAGAATATTGTACGAAATGGAAATATAACAACTGGAAATTTATCTTTTGAAGAGGTGGAAAAATTCAAATACCTGGGAGCAACAGTAACAAATATAAATGACACTCGGGAGGAAATTAAACGCATAATAAATGTGGGAAATGCCTGTTATTATTCGGTTGAGAAGCTTTTATCATCCAGTCTGCTGTCAAAAAATCTGAAAGTTAGAATTTATAAAACAGTTATATTACCTGTTCTTCTATATGGTTGTGAAACTTGGACTCTCACTTTGAGAGAGGAACAGAGATTAAGAGTGTTCGAGAATAAGGTTCTTAGGAAAATATTTGGGGCTAAGAGAGATGAAGTTACAGGAGAATGGAGAAAGTTACACAACGCAGAGCTGCACGTATTGTATTCTTCACCTGACATAATTAGGAACATTAAATCCAGATGTTTGAGATGGGCAGGGCATGTAGCACGTATGGGTGAATCCAGAAATGTTAGTACACTGGAACCTCAATTGCAGGCAGGAAAACGTCTTGTTTATCCTTTCCTTATAATGCAGTAGAGGTTGGGGAGTGAGTGAACGAAGGTGAAGTATTCGTGTACAGTTGTCTCTTGGTAGTAGTGTGTTTCGTACTGAGCGCTTAAAAAAAAAACAAGAAATTCGTACTTGATGAAAACGAAGTTCACTGTGATAGAGAAACCAAAGAAAGGTGAAAGTGTGGCAAGTTTAGCTATAGAACTGTCCATATCAGACAGTGGAAGAGGAGTATTATTGGCAACAGTGATTTTGATACTATTTCCAGTTCAATTGTTGAAAATAGAAAAACAGTAAAGAGACCAACTATAAACAATGGACAGATTATACTCTTTCTTTGTCCTCTCTAAAGGATATATAAAGGAAGTAGATTTTACGCGGTGCCACAAGCAATAATTAACTTTATTTTATTTATGAGTATTTTTAATTCTCTAGAGTGCAGAGTTCTTCCATGAAAAAGATGTTACAAAACTTTAAAATTTTTCCTTCTTTTAATAATTGCCATTTATTTATCAGATGTTTAAACTCATCCGCTATAAATTCATTTCTTTTAAAATATATCTATTTGTTACATTCTTGCGAACTAATTTACGAAATTGCCTCGATTCTCTGTTCGTAAAATTATTAAGATATACAACGAGAACCTGAAATAGTGAGCATTGTTCCTGCGGACCTGTAAGATGGCTGAACTATGAGTCGATGTGCTTCATCCTAGAATCGAACTGCTTAAAATCAAACTGTCTACAATTGAAGTTCCACTGTAGTGTTAGTTGGGAGGCCGGAGGGAAACAGACCTTTGGGGAGGCAGAGGCGTAGATGGGAGGATAATATTAAAATAGATTTGAGGGAGGTGGGATATGATGATAGGGACTGGATTAATCTTGCTCAGGATAGGGACCAATTGCAGGCTTATGTGAGGGCGGCAATGAACCTGCGGGTTCCTTAAAAGCAATTTGTAAGTAAATTGGAGTCAAGAACCGGTACGGAAGTGGGCAAGTCTCGCCCTAAAATGGCCGCGCCTTCAAAAGTAAGTAACTAAGTATGCAAGTTTGGAATAATAAATTTCATATTTTGCTTGCTACTAATGATATGTTTATTTTCATATCGACGAAAATTATGGCAGTTGTCTTTGTATTCGTGAATGTAATGAGCTAGCGCAATTCGAATTTTCTCTATACATTGGATTGGCAAAAACGAATCATTCGAATACTTCACAAAACTATCGAATGAAACGGTAGTCGGTGACTATCAAATAATTCGATACTTTTCATTCGATAGCGCCCATCACTAGGTCATAGTCGATATGGTAGTTAAGTGGTAAAATGATAGCAGGAGAGCAGGAGTGTCTTAAAAGGAAATCTGTCTGTATCACCATGTTCGTTTATCACAATTTTAAAGTGATCTCACGAGAATTACAACCAGTATCTCCTGCTTCAGCTTTAGTTATCTGCCTAAGCATGCGTTAAATGGTAATACGTTAATATTTCCTCTTTAAAAATTTCCCATACAAATCGGACACTGGTTACAAAATAATGTTGGTTCCATACATATCCAAAACCCATTCAACACATTCACGTTATATCGCTCCAATCTTCTTTATACAGAGCGTATAGAGAGGATTCCAAGTGGAAACAAGCCTTTTAAATGATCATTCATGTGCATTACGTGTTTGAATGTTTGTGAGTCCTCCCACACGCACATTGACGTCTATCGATTCTGACATATATCTACGACACTTATAATTAATACCATTCAAGGACTTCTCAACTCCACAAATCCGATTCCTGAAATCCATATTTCTGGACGCATGAAAGGGTCTGGAAGGCACCGCAAAGCCTTTATCTTAAAAAGGAAACTATTTGTTGGAAATTTATCGAACAACAATCGTGAAATTTTGTATGGGCAGCGTATAATACCATGGAACAAAGCACATGAAAATAGCCCACTGCAATACATTTTCAAAAAGAGATTAACGTATCCATCCAACACATGAGTGAGCACAGTGGAGCCACCTCTTATCACAATACTGAACTTTCCGTTGCTAAAGATTGACTTATTTAATGTATGCACCGATAAACAAAAGCGAACAACCAGGAATTGCCGAGGACGTGCTTAAACGTACAATGTACACTAGCGTCTAAAGATACGTATCTGACCTCCGATTTTCTGATCGTGTAAGCCAACTTTCTAAGCGCGAGATAAGACAGAAACAAAGATATAACAAATTTACAAACTTTGAAGTAGTTCCGCTAGTTCTTAATAGGTGACAAAGTAGCGGTTCCTCGGGGGAGGGAAGGGAGGAACGTCCTCCTCACGTTTTCCTTCTTTTGAAAGTAAATACCAAATGAAATATATGCCTTGAAATTCGAGGAAGATCCGATAACTTTTAAGTTCACAATTATAAGAAAACCTCGGTTGATCGAGTTTTAAACGACGCGCACTCATGTGCTGTAGAAAACTGTGAGAAAGATGCGAGATAGTTTGTGTGGAGGAAAGTCAATCCATTCCTCTTTTACTGCAGTTAACACACATAGACAACAGCGCGCTAGCGGCGAGAGACAAAAGCAGAGTTTTAAAGCAAGTACATGAACGGAGAGGGAGGAGATCCTCCTCTGAATCAGCGCATGGGCGGGAAATAGAAACCGACTGGTCTTGCAGCAAGCTCGCTACCGCTGCCATCTAACGATGCTGCATTCAACCAGACTATAACACATCTAGTAGAAGACAATAAAATCAGTTTAACGCAAAGCTATGGAAGACATCATATAGACTTTTTTTTTAATTATAAATCAAAATATATTATTCATTGCACTTTATATAAGCTAGTATTCATATTTGAAACTTTCGAGGATATCTGAAAGTTGAAGTTGGATTTATATAAAACAAAGAGGAAGTAATTAGTTCTAAGTTAGTATCGCAGATCTTTTTGGCCTCTGAAATTCACTTCCATTCATTATCTACTAGACAGGACAACAGCCAAGTTGTCAGTTTTGTACAAATATATTTGCAATTGAAACTACTGCAAACTACATTATTTTTAACATAAAAAATTAATTGGCCACCGGCAGCTTTGAACAATAATGGTAGTATGACTTTACAAGAACTGACATCTTTCAAAAGCATGTGATACTGAACTTGTAGAATGTACATGTGGCAACACAGACTACGTGGGTGGGTGCAGTGTTCTCGCTTTCCTAACAGATTATTTCTCATTCCCATTTCAGTAAAACGGTTCTGGTTACGTGTTAGTAGTTGGTCTCTTCCAACACGTGTGATGCCGTAGTGTGCGTAAAAAATGCTGCGAGGTTGTGAATTTCCTTGTAATTGTTAATTTGTGAAATTATTCAACAATGAATGGAAGTGAAAACATAGTATATTTTGGACAATTTAGGAAACTCAGTTTACAAGAACAGATTATTGCTATACAGAAGGGAAGGCCAACCCCAACACTACCTGGTCTTACATGTATGCATGTAGGCTAATTTGTAGCATGTTTCTCTCAAGGTGTCATTTTGCGCTGTTAACTTCTTTCCTCCTCTTAAGAAATATGCAGGAGCCGCCACTGAGGTGACACTATTATTGGGACGGATAAAAATTGTTTGAGAAAATGTTGATGTAGATTAAGTATAAATTACTCTCATAATTGACAGTTTTCTGCTAAATCTAGTGATTTTTTTACAATCATTAGAAGAGGATGACATTTTGAACTTCATAATGCGGGTATACTTATACAGTAGAACTTGGTTATAACGACATCCAAGGGACCTTGAAAATTATGTTGTTATAAACGAGTGTCGTAGTAACCGAGATTCATATTATCAGTCTAGTGAGGTGTAAAATGAAAAATAATAAACATAATTAGCCTTATTTTAGATTTATGTATTCACTTTTAAGCATGCCATGAACACAATAAAATACACGTACAATTATAAATACAGTATTCTGTATTAAAACAGTTTGTTCATTACTCACCAAACTTATTTACTGAGGAGTGAAGTAATCAATCATTTTACTCTGTTGCCCCCTGCTTGCCCAATATACACTTTCTAAATTAAATTCTACGTTCATTATTTCAGTTGCAATTTCACTGCTCCATCTCCTAGCTTCATACTCCCTCCTCTAGCTTCATAGAAATGTTCACAATTCTAATGGCTTCTAAAGTGTCACTCACTTCTTTTAGTGGCCATACTGCGTTAAAATGCGTGCACTTAGTGAAAACGTCCTGTCGAAACTGACCGCATGCAGGTACCATTAATACGGCATGAATTCGAGCAGGTTACAATGGGATGGGGAATCTGCCTGCATTCCAGAGGTCTATGATAGAAGGGAACAGTAAAGGATTTGCCAGATTTCAGCAAAATATTTCTTAAAATATTTTGGTTCTTAGAAAATTGTATTTCAAACTGAGGATGAAAATGACGTTGTATGCGAGGTAGACGCATATGCGTTTGTCGTATTAAGCAAGGTAGAAAAGCATATGTCTTATGGGGAATTAGTTGGGACCACAGAATATTTGAAGTTATAGGCGAGGTGTCGCACAAAACGAGGTCGCTATAACCAAGTTCTACTGTATAGTATTAGCGACACTAACTACTATCTTCGCCATCTATCCATAGAAGTAATAACTAAAGAAGACTTACTTACTTATTGGCTTTTAAGGAACCCGCAGGTTCATTGCCGCCCTCACATAAGCCCGCCATTGATCCCTATCCAGAACAAGATTAATCCAGTCTCTATCATCATGTCTCACCTCCCTCAAATCAATTTTAATGTTATCTTCCCATCTATTTCTCGGCCTCCCCAAAGGTCTTTTTCTTTCCGGCCTCCCAACTAACACTCTCTATGCATTTCTGGATTCGCCCATAAGTGTTACATGCCCTGCCCATCTCAAACGTCTGGATTTAATTTTGAAACCACACTTACACGAACAAATTATCGATTATTATCGATTAGTAGGGGTCAGGTATCTTAGAACGCCAGTGTACAATACGGCAGGTAGAGAACAGTCGATAGTTTTTCATTTTGTTCCCTTTTAGGCTCCATAAAATTGCACCCTGTTCTCGAAGTATATAAGTCGCTTATTTTCTCATGAATTCGTTTTTCTGCGTTTCATTCGTTTAAGAGGCTATATCGCACGGGTTGTCTTTGCCATAACAAAAATATGTTTTGTGTGAGAAAACTAAATTTAAGAAAAGTGAGCGTTAAAATAAGGCTTACATACATATGAAGGATACAGGAAAAGAACAGCTTTGTCCACTTTTCTTAAATAATAAGGTATACGTGTTGTGTGTAGTAGGATTCAACGTAGATTAATCCTATTAATGAAATTCTGTGATAATATGAACAGTCTAAGTGCTATGACAGATTTTAGATTTGGCATACAATGGGATGTATTTGCTAAGGACAGAATTTAAACTGCTCTCTTGAACCCTCCATATGTACATTTTTTTTTTTATTCTCCTGGAAATTTACAGATAAGAGGTATAATTTCTTAGCCATCGATATGTGATATACCATTTTAAAAAGGGAAAACCAAATAATATATTGGGAAAAAAATAACAATCAAAATTTTCACCTAACATCCAATTCCATTTTCCCTTAAAAATTAAATTTAAGTGACAAACATCTCTTAAGTAAGGAGTGTTCATGTGTTCAGACTATTTTTAGCATTATTGTGGTGGCGAACTTGGATTTGTAGCATCTACGGGCCGATTTCACCAATATGTTACTAATCCACAATTAACTAATTGTGATTTAACTTAAATACGTAAGTTAAATCACATTTAATTCGTTTGCATTTCATCAAACTAATACGCATTTAAAATAAAGTCAATTAATTTAATTCCCAATTAAGTCATCACAGCCTCCGGAATCACAGTAAATCACAGTCTACTATACACAGTCGCGAAGCTTGAGGTGTTTTTTTTGCAAATCTCGTGATAAAGCGCTCCAAGCGGTTAGCAACTAGAAACAATAGACTGTCCATGGTCGACTTTGGACTGTGTCGTATTTCTGTCGAGTGCTAGCTCGTTGCGTATTTCACATTGATACTTGTGAAATGTTCGTTATTGGTTATAATGCATTGATACTTGTGAAATGTTCGTTATTGGTTATAATGAAAATGTTAATGGCTAAAATATAATAATTGGAATAATAATATGGGACAAGGAGGAGACTTTGTAGTGCTATAAATTGTAGCAACAGTAAGAGAAAGAGGCCAGAGTTATCCGATTTCCGGAAGATTCAGAAACTGTGCAGAAACAAAACTGTTAATTTGAAGTTCTTTGTGATTGTTAGAATACATTATATCCTTAAATTTCACAATTAAATGTTTCAGTCTAACCGAAGGACATTAGATACCGGTTAAAGTTCTGTCACTTAGGCTGCTAAATTTCCAGATAAATAAAGGTTAGGTCTACTTTTTTTTCAGAGGATATATTTTTAATTGCAGCTATTAATTTTGTTATTATTTTTATGTGTTATTTTACTAAAGACGTAGAAAAATTAAGTTTGTTTTAATGAAATTTATTGATCACGTTTTATTTTCAATTCTGGTGGGATTATTATTGCTTAGGCCTATTTTTTTTTCAAAGGATATGTTTTTAATTATAGCTGTTAATTTTGTTGTTATTTTTATTTGTTGCTTTGCTAGAGACGTAGAAAAAGTCTGTTACAATAAAATTTATTGATCACATTTTATTTCCAATTCTGGTGTGACTATTATTGCTTAACCTCATCCCACTTTGTTAACTACGTAAGCCTACACTACATGTACCGGTACGCTTAAGTTACTCCATTAATTCATATTTCCATTATTATTGTTGTAAAGGGAAATGCAAATTAATATTTATTGGTTTCATAGTTAATTATCGCTATAATCTTGAATGAGTGAAGCTATTATAGTAAATTTCAGTTCGTTTTGCACAAACAAAAATTATATTGCTTATTTCTTGCAGGTATCTTCGAGTTTATGGTGGAATTTAATATACCTCATTAAAATAATAAATTAACTTTATGCATTTAATATTTCAATAATGGAAGGAAAGTGTTAATTTTTCAAAATGAACACGACAACGAAAGTATAACATATTTTGTTGTCTGCTAGGAGAGAGATCTGCGATGATGAGGCGATAGTAGCGATCCTAGTGGTGGGCAACTACCCATGTTTGCATTTTTACTACATATTGAGCTTCGCGACTGTATATAGTAGACTGTGGTAAAATCGTAATTCCGAAGGCCATGTGCCTTGTTAGTGTAAGCAGTGAACTTTATAGTAGTTCATTTGTTACGTTACGTCATCATAAATAGAGCGTGGCTATTTCTCGTTAGCCACGAAACAGAGGTAACCTCGAAACATATTAAACTCATCGTACACAAAAGGACAGGTAGGCAGTCTTTAGAAGAAAAGAAGAAAGTTTGTAAATAAATAAAAAAAAGATTTCAATGCAAAAAAAACCTCAGCCCAATGTCTTCGGCAATATTGAAGAAGAACGGGATAATCTGAAAGTAGATGCAAAAAAAAATATATATATATATATATATATATATATATATCATGCAACAAGAAAAATGAAAAGACTTCATGGATTTGCGCTGTTCCAATGCCTTCAAATGTAATATTAGGCCTACACCCTTACATGATAACTTTGTTAAATTCCTATTACTTCAGTTGCCGTATTTTAGGCAACCGAATATTTATTAAACGTTTCTTCAATAAATGCATCATTTAAATAATGAAGTACTCCACTATCATTTGGAAATTCTATATCACCTTCTGTACTATTCAAAATATACAATGCTTATGTTTTGCTTAGGCTAAACTGCATTTGCAAATCTTTTTCGTTCACTGTATTAAAATAATCTTCTCTTTCGGAAATTATTCTCATGCTTCTTGGTGAGAAATCATTATTTTCAAAAATCAAGCCCATCATTCTCCTCGCCACGATGAAAATTATTGTCGTTAATGCAGGATTAATTATTTAAATGACCAAATATTAAGCAATTAACTTAAATGTAGTTTAATAAGAGCTTAAAGCTCAATTTGTGTTAGTGAAATGCATTGTCCATTTAAGTGTCAATTAAGAAGATTTTAAGTAACAATTTTAAAGTTAAGTAAGCTTGGTGAAATAGGCCTTTAGACTTGGATTTGAAGGGTACTTTCAAACATCTGGACTCCGATGCAGGCTAGATGGTGACGAGATAGTGGTTCATAACTATTTTTTGTGCCGTCGCGCCGTCATGTAGCTCATACATATGCATCACTCGACCATTCCCACGACACCAGCTGATTGCAGGATGGCAGGTCCGGCAGTTAGCGGTCTTCTTACAGCGACCTCTGACCCCTAATGACCTCTGGCTGATCGATTTTGTATCATGTAGGGACAGCATACAAGCGGTGCGTTTCCGCAACCAACACGAACAGAACTGGACCAACAGAATGTCTTGCGACCTTCGTGAAACTGGACTACTTAAAGTTTTTGTCACTTATTTTCATTCCATTTCTAGTCACATATCAAACTAAAGGAATAATATATTACACGTAAAACATTGTTATATCTGATACTCCATACAATCAATAAGCGCGACGGGTTGTGTTCTTGAACATAAGAGAATTATTTATGCTATCATACGGAAGTTGGGACATTAATGAACCTCAGGGAACGGTCGTTAACAGGGTATTGTATTGTAAGAACTGCATATCTTCTGATGTGCGCTCTTTGTTCATTTCATATTGGGTTTGCAATATAGTATCTGAAATGTAGTAAACAAAAGAGTAACAAGATGTGATTCCTTAAGACGTAGCACAGAAGAATGCATTACAATGAATGAAAGTCATTTTTTTTATTGTTATTTACAGTCGCTTTAACATCTTTGGTCATATCGCGAGTTAATCTTTTGGTTGAAATCCGAAGGCCTGTGTACTATTGTTGAGACTGGTTCTATTGTTGTTAACTAGATGGCGTCTGTAGATGTAGGCTATTACTGAATTGTTATGAATATGATTTTGATGATGAATGAAGCCGGTGATATTCAGGAATGTTGTCGCCTGAATTTCCTGGCAATTGCCTTACGGTTGAGGGAAAACCTTGAAAAACCTCAATCAGGGAATTTAAATTCGACCGGGAATCGAACGCGGACCCTCTGCATAAAAGATGAGCATGCTGACCCCTATATCATAAAGGTGGTCGTAAATCACATTCTGCATCTCCTATGAAGTTGAGATGGAACAGATCAGTCATGTAACTGTGAGAAAGACAATGGACTGTTTTCGTGATAGGCTGGGACATTGTTTGGCTGTGAATGGTTCTCATTTTGAGTATCTGTTGCAAAGTTTGGTTAGTGATAGTGTTTTGTTTGGTTTTATGTCAACTCTACATGATTTTACATACTTATTTGTCTCAAGTTTGAAGTCCACGAAACAAGTTTAATAAATAGTTAAAAGATATGAAACGATTGAACGGGTAAAATTTCTACAAGCTCATACGTAAAATTTAATGGGATTCGGAATTATTTAATTTGAATATAGAGTGTAATTTAAAAATAATAAAGTTTACTATCACACCCTGTATTCCTGAATAACAAACGTTTATGGAATAATGGTATCATATTCTATGGTTTATCTCCAACAGCTTTTGTATATATATTTCTATACTTACTTACTTACTGGCTTTTAAGGAACCCGGAGGTTCATTGCCGCCCTCACATAAGCCCGCCATTGGTCCCTATCCTGAGCAAAATTAATCCATTCTCTATCATCATATCCCACCTCCCTCAAATCCATTTTAATATCATCTTCCCATCTACGTCTCGGCCTCCCCAAAGGTCTTTTCCCTCCGGCCTCCCAATTAACACTCTATATGCATTTCTGGATTCGCCCATACGTGCTACATGCCCTGCCCATCTCAAACGTCTGGATTTAATATTCCTAATTATGTCAGGTGAACAATACAATGCGTGCAGTTCTGCGTTGTGTAACTTTCTCCATTCTCCTGTAATTTCATCCCTCTTAGCCCCAAATATTTTCCTAAGAATCTTATTCTCAAACACCCGTAGTCTCTGTTTCTCAAAGTGAGAGTCCAAGTTTCACAACCATACAGAACAACCGGTAATATAACTGTTTTATAAATTCTAACTTTCAGATTTTTCGACAGTAGACTGGATGATAAAAGTTTCTCGACCGAATAATAACAAGCATTTCCCATATTTATTCTGTGTTTAATTTCCTCCCGAGTGTCATTTATATTTGTTACTGTTGCTCCAAGATATTTGAATTTTTCCACCCCTTCGAAGGATAAATCTCCAATTTTTATATTTCCATTTCGTACAATATTCTGGTCACGAGACATAATCATATACTTTGTCTTTTCGAGATTTACTTCCAAACCTATCTCTTTACTTGCTTCCAGTAAAATTCCCGTGTTTTCCCTAATCGTTTGTGGATTTTCTCCTAACATATTCACGTCATCCGCATAGACAAGCAGCTGATGTAACCCGTTCAATTCCAAACCCTCTCTGTTATCCTGGACTTTCCTAATGGCATACTCTAGAGCAGAGTTAAAAAGTAAAGGTGATAGTGCATCTCCTTGCTTTAGCCCACAGTGAATTGGAAACGCATCTGACAGAAACTGACCTATACGAATTCTGCTGTACGTTTCACTGAGACACATTTTAATTAATCGAACTAGTTTCTTGGGAATACCAAATTCAATAAGAATATCATATAAAACTTCTCTCTTAACCGAGTCATATGCCTTTTTTAAATCTATGAATAACTGATGCACTGTACCCTTATACTCCCATTTTTTCTCCATTATCTGTCGAATATATACCCATATATATATAGTAAAATTAAAATTTAAGAAGTTATTAGCAATTTTCCATACTTATTGTTCACTCTATATAACATATTTTTCACATATCAAATTATATACTAAAGCATTTTTTAATGTACAGTAGTGGCAAAAAAACCGGACCGACGGAATAATCAGTCCTCGAAATGAGCCACAGCGCATGCCACGCCCGCAGTCACAAGATAGCGAGTACTCTATTGAAATTGTTGTAGTTTCGACTGCTGACGTAGCCCATTTCGAAAGCCATTAGAAAATAAGCTGGTAAAATTCATGTTCTCGGAATAATAGGTTAATTAAGCAGTAAAATATCGCTGCAATCGAAAAGTATTTGGAATAAATTCGAATAAGAAACAAAAAAAAAAATTCCTTCCCAGGCAGGATTCGAACCACGAAAGTCTTAGTTACCAGTCTATCGTGCTCTGGAGTGAACAAGGCTCTGAAATCAGCTACAAGGGTCGGTTCGGGGTTTTTTTTTTTTGCTACTGCTGTACTAGTTATCCACCATATGAAAACCACCCTCCCTTAAGTATAACGTTGCCACTAATTTTCGAATGACTCATGTATCACAATCTTTGTGACTACTAGATATGCATGGTAGAAGGTAAAGACATCCTCATCGCAGACCAAGGAAGCCCACTGGGTGGCGGAGGTTAAGACTCCCTCCAGGTACAAAAAATCGGCACTGGATGACACTAGCGATAAAGATGCATGGCCTCCTTAAATACACAATATTATAAACCAAGGGATCGTCAAAATGACAGGTCGTCATTTATTTTTTTTATCGGAGGCTGGTGGAACGGTTATTGTAACGAGAAATCAGAGAACTGACAGTTGTTAATTTGACGTTCGTCAAGCAAAGTCTGACAAGCGTTGGTGAAACCGGCCGTGAGTTAATTAGAAGTCATATAATGGTGCAGATCCGAAAGCGAATTTGATTTCTCCCTCAGTAGTAGCATATCCGTCTTTAGTTTAAAAAAAATTATGATACAGACCAAATGATAAGCATTCGGTCCAGCTATTTTCGATATTAAATATGTATTTAAGAACTTTGTACAACAATAATAATAATAATAATAATAATAATAATAATAATAATAATAATAATAATAATAACAATAACATCAACAAATCATCATCATCATCTTAATATCCAACCAAACATGTATGACAAACAAAACCCGTCCAATAGTTTAGTAGAAATCGCTGTACAGAGATAACCTACTACTAAAATTATTATATTATTTCATGTGCATCTTTACTCATAAATTGATTCGTAAATATTGAAATGAATTAAATATAATCATTAGTCAGGAAAAATCGCTGTACAGTGGCGTTCAAAGGCACTTGATCCCTACTAATCGATATTGATCGATAATTTGTTCGTGTAAGTGTGGTTTCTTTAGTTACAATCATTGTCACCAATAGTACATAAATATGCCCGCATTATAGGATTCAAAATTTTATCTCCTTCTGCTGAATGTAAAGGAACACTATGTTTATCGAAAAACCGCTAATATTGTAAATTATGAGTACAATTTATATTTAATCTACATCATCTTTTCCCCTCCAACATCTTTTTTGCTCGTCCTAATAATGGTGTCACGTATTGAAAACTAATAGAACTATTTCAAAGTGTGTCCATTTGTTATATCCTTGGTTCTGACTTATCCCGTGGTTAGAAAGTTCGCTTACACGATTACAAAATGTTGGATCGGAATCTTTGAACGTCAATGTACAAGTTTCCCTGTAAAATAATGAGACGATTGAATATTCCTAAGTCTCAGATGTAAAACACTGCGCATGATCAGAGACCAGAGCACTGATACACAAGATAACGAATATTGAGTTACTTAGATTCAGGCTATTTGGTTTGTTACTAGCATCGTTCCGAAATTCACTTCAAAAACTGCAAAAAATATGATAATATTACGTAAATAAAAGATAAATATATACATAAATCGTGTAGTTAAATCGACAATGGACCTTCATGACTAGATCGATACTCCGCACAGAAAGGAAAGCTTTCGTGTCGTTGCAATAGCTCAGACGCTAAGACTTCCGCGTGTTGTGTAGAAGAGAGCGAGTTCGATTCTTAGTCTACATCAACGATTTTTTTTTGTCTAAATAACGTTGAAATAGCTAAGTAACGTTGAAATAGAGTTTTACAAAGTCCTCAGATTAAGTGTTAATGATCACAGACAATACAAAATTACAAGTTATAATATTATAAACGTTAATTTAATGAATGCATTTATATACACACATATACAATGTAAATGCATACATATTAAAAACTAACAATTAAAATGAAACTAAAAAATATTCCTAAGCCACACAGACAAACTTTTACAAAGGTTTAGAGTCCTTAGGCTATGTCATTTGTTGAGTAATTATTACAATATTTTAATAGTAGCTTTTCCAAATGTGTAATAAATGCACTCGCACGAAACAATTTTTGTTAAAAGTGTGGCTTTGGATTATTTTATTCTCACCCCTTCAGTTGATTTTAACTATTTTATCTACGTGTTTGCAATAGTGTTTAATTTAATGTGCTTTCAACTTTATTCATATTATGATTGAATGAAAAAGTACTGTTGCAGTTATTGACTGATTACATATATTAATACTAATTATTAAATGCATCTGTTAAGAAACTAATTGCAGTATCTTTTGCAAAATCTTGAATATTTAAGTTGTCAATAATATTTCTGTACTATATACTATAAGACGTTAAAAGAATTTTCAATAGATTTGGGACCCTCTACTTTATAATCACTGGTTTTAATGAAAAAATATTTTCTTTCTTAGGATATCTAGAAGTTCAACTTTAATAATCTGAATTTTATACTTTTCTATTCAAATGTATTCTATTTCCCTCTTTCATAATTGAACAAGAGAAGGATAGCCACCTATGCCCACCGACGCCATCGAAATCGAGACGAATTGTGGGATCAACTTGTTGACACCTGGGAAGATCTCGCCGGGGATTAGAACTTATTCCATAATCTCGTGACATCCATGCCGGACTGACTTAGAGCTGTAATAGAAGCTGATGGCATGTGGACAAGATTTTAAGTTAACAGGTCTCTTTTTGTTTCGTATAATTTTTGTCTGAGGAAGAATACTTTTAACTTCCAAGTAAGATTTATTATTTTTTTTTGACGAGGTTCAGCCCACTTGTAAGACCCAGAAATTGGGCATAAATTATTCATATTTTTCGACAAATTAGATAGTCGAGGAACTCTGAAGAAATTAATTACACCTCAATAAAAAAAAGTTTTACCTGGGATCGAACACGAGACATTTCGGTTAAGCAGTGGAGCCGACACGCTACTATATGAGCTACCGAGACAAGACAGTGACAGCAGCAGTCTAGAATGTAGATCCCTTAGCAGGCATTTGCCATTCGGTACAGAGAAGCAATGATATTTTGTGAACCGAGCTATGTTGTGAAATCGTGGCCTTAAATGGCAGTCTCCTTCGTGATCCTTATTCTGGTCCTTGTCCTTGTTGTGGTCCTTGTAACAATTCTTGTTGTATTGTCATGAAACTTATCGTTACGTCGATATCGAGTGAACCGCGCTGTAGAACTTTAACTTCCGACGACCAAGAGTCGTCTCATTCCTTTTAAGGGTAACTGTACATAGATACACAGACGGACAGAAAGACAGAGAAATTCAAAAACATTTCTTGGTTATCAAGCATGCATAAAGCGTATACTGTACATCCGCGGAAACTTGTAAATCCAATTTTGCAGCACCAAAATACCTCCTCTTAAACTTCGTGTAATAAAAACCGTTAAGGAGAAAGGTATTTCTAGTTGCAGTGGTTTGGACTCTCACTTTGAGAGAGGAACAGAGATTAAGGGTGTTTGAGAATAAGGTGCTTAGGAAAATATTTGTGGTTAAGAGGGATGAAGTTACAGGAGAATGGAGAAAGTTACACAACACAGAACTGCACGCATTGTATTCTTCACCTAACATAATTAGGAACGTTAAATCCAGACGTTTGAGATGGGCAGGGCATATAGCACGTATGGGCGTATCCAGAAATGCATATAGAGTGTTAGTTGGGAGACCGGAGGGAAAAGACCTTTGTGGAGCCGAGACGTAGATGGTAGGATAATATTAAAATGGATTTGAGGGAGGTGGGATATGATGGTAGGGACTGGATTAATCTTGCTCAGGATAGGGACCGATGGGGGGCTTATGTGAGGGCGGCAATGAACCTCCGAGTTCCTTAAAAGCTATAAGTAAGTAAGTAAGTAAGTAGTTGTGCATTTAAGTCACAATATCCACTCAAGATACTTACTTACTGGCTTTTAAGGAACCCGGAGGTTCATTGCCACCCTCACATAAGCCCGCCATTGGTCCCTATCCTGAGCAAGATTAATCCAGTCTCTACCATCATATCCTACCTCCCTCAAATCCATTTTAATATTATCTTCCCATCTACGTCTCGGCCTCCCCAAAGGTCTTTTGCCCTCCGGCCTCCCAAATAACACTCTATATGCATTTCTGGATTCGCCCATATGTGCTACATGTCCTGCCCATCTCAAACGTCTGGATTTTATGATCCTAATTATGTCAGGTGAAGTATACAATGCGTGCAGCTCTGTGTTGTGTAACTTTCTCCATTCTCCTGTAACTTCATCCCTCTTAGCCCCAAATATTTTCCTAAGAACATTATTCTCAAACACCCTTAATCTCTGTTCCTCTCTCAAAGTGAGAGTCCAAGTTTCACAACCATACAGAACAACCGGTAATATAACTGTTTTATAAATTCTAATTTTCCGATTTTTTGACAGAAGACTAGATGATAAAAGCTTCTCAACCGAATAATAACAGGCATTTCCCATATTTATTCTTATCCACTCAACATATGCCACAAAAATGAGCAATTGTGTACTCAATGGAGAAATAAAACAGCTGTGGGCAGTCAGAGCAGTACACACATGGCTTGCAAGAATTTCAACGACAGGCAACATTCCAAATTCCACAGCTTGCGCACTAAAACCGTCTGCTCCAAGAACACCTGGTTCCAGTTCTTCAAAGCTGATACCTGCCACATTGTGAGAACATTTCTGCATAATGACAGTATGCCATTACCTTCCTAAGGCTGTAATTGGCATTCTGTAACAGAGCTAATGATAATAATAACTTCTAGGTACAGCACGTATCCTTGAATTGAAATGCAGAAGCTCTATCCTCTTTGTGCACACTACCCGTATTTGCATGGTCAAGGACGGCGCCGGTGTCATCCCCACGAGACTGGATTACCAATAACCAGCACGAATGCTACAAAGGAAACCTGCCTCTGATGTTCACTAAATTTAATCGCACAAAATACAAGGGAATTTCTTCCTACTTAAGCATACGTCTAAAAAACAGGTAAACAATGCGTATCCAAGACAACGTGCCACTACAAGTCCACGTGCTCCTAAGAATTGATTTTTGTAGGTGGTAATGTACACAGTGGCTATTGCATAGCTTGAACAGCGTGCGAACGACTCGGTTAGGATTCCGCCTAGAAAATGCAAGTTTTTTAGTTGTCAGTGAGATACTCAGGCCCTATTTTATAACTGGACAGAAATTTTCCTTTTTATTATCTGGTTGAGTGGAAGAGAAGGCCTCAGGCCTTAACTTTGACAGAAAAAAAACATTATTATTATTATTATTATTATTATTATTATTATTATTATTATTATTATTATTATTATTAAAATTTTAAGGTATTCATTTCTAAATAATGCAATGTTTTCTACATATTAAGGACAGTATGTCTCCTCATTGTTCTACTCGTATGCATGGACAACCTTTGTACTGCTACCCCTCTTTCCGTGCGTTCTTGTAGGGCAGGGATGTCGAACAGCGCTCTCGAGCTGTGAACTGCAGAGCCTTCACTCCTCCCTTGCCGTTCAACGGTTGAACACAGGTAGCAGGCAGACCGGCCGAATGATAGTAAACAAAAGCGAAACTGCGGCGGCTGGTACTTTGATAACTTTTATACATCTTACCAATTGATTAGGAACTCAGTTCAGATTTGCACTTGATAAACTCTGATGAATAAAGAATGTGGCCTACTTGAGGATGAATTATGATGATGATGATGATGATGATAATGATAATGATAATGATGATGATAATAATAATAATAATAATAATAATAATAATAATAATAATAATGTTTTATCTACTGGGTCATTCCATGAATTATTATTATTATTGGGTTATTTTACGACGCTGTATCAACATCTAGGTTATTTAGCGTCTGAATGATATGAAGGTGATAATGCCGGTGAAATGAGTCCGGGATCCAGCACCGAAAGTTACCCAGCATTTGCTCGTATTGGGTTGAGAGAAAACCCCGGAAAAAACCTCAACCAGGTAACTTGCCCCGATCGGGATTCGAACCCGGGCCACCTGGTTTCACAGCCAGACGCGCTGACCGTTACTCCACAGGTGTGGACCATTCCATGAATGTTGTTCGTTAGTGACGGAAATAAATCATAATAATGTTGTTAATACCATGTTTAAAATATCAGCTTTGTGTGTTTATGTTGTAGCAGTGCAACTTCAAATTCAGAAACGCAAACTGTTTTGATGTATAAAATTAATTACTTTTAGCATGACTTGAAATTTGTTAATAGTTTTTGTTACAGATTCAAAAATATCTCCTCCTCGATTTCGATTCTTTAGTGAAATGACATCTACAAGATCTCCATGAACATTGAAATCTGAATCGACACTCCTTATGAATACACTGTAGCTAGCTGCGCCGTATCTTTCCGGTCGGTACTTTCATCAAGAGCTATAGTGAGTAAGAAGTGTTAGTTTTCATTCTTGCTATCAGTTGTTCCTCCAAGATATCTTCCATTTATGATACGTGCTCTGCAAAAATACACTCAGGGACAAAAAAAACCGGACACTTCTATATTGGCTTGTATTTTGTTGCCAATTATTTCAAAATGAAACAAAACCCATTTAAACAAAATAATGTTCCATTTAGCACCTTATACGACAACATTTGAAAAAAATAAAAATCTCTGATGAGAAAATTTACAAAAAATTACAAAGGGCGTATAACTATGGCATCGTTTGGTCTAACTGTTTTTTCATTTTATGGTGCCTTAAACATTAAAAACTCTTTTTAGTAACGGGTATTACCCCCTCTGGCTTGAATAACTGCATCCATACGTCTTGGCATGCTCTCAATTTGGTTAGCAATGTCTTCTTGAGGAATAAGTTCCCATTCTTCGCCAAGTGCTCGCCTCAACTCTTGTAAGGATTCTGATCTCGGTCGTCTATTCTTAACACGCTGTCCCAGCATGTCCCACACGTTTTCAATTGGTTTCATGTCTGGACTCCTTGCTGGCCATGGAAGAACATGGATTCCCACTTCTTGGAGATAATCTCCGATCGCATGGGCAATATGCGGCCGTGCATTATCGTGCATTAAAACAAAATTAATCGCCTACAAATTGGCCAAATGGCACAACACGATCAGCCAAACATTCATTTATATACCTATAAGCTGTTAGTCTTCCATTTTCAACAAAAACCAACTCTGTACGAGCATCCGTACACACTCCTGCCCAAACCATCACTTCACCACCTCCATACGGCACATTTTCGGTAATGCAACACTGTGAAAATCGTTCTCCCCTCCTTCTCCAAACACTTTCACGTCCATCAGGTGAGCACAGATTGAAATGGAACTCATCAGTGAACAGAACACACCTCCACTGTCCATTTCTCCAATCCCTGTGATCATTTGCAAAACGCAGTCGTTCAACTCGATACATCCTGAGAAGTCTGGGACCAGTTGCAGGTCTACTTGATATCAGTCCACTTGCTTTCAACCTCCTTCTAACTGTTTTGGCCGAAATTGGGCGTCCATGCATGTTAACAAATTGCTGGGCTACACTAGTAGCTGGCAGGTTGCGCTCCCTAAGAACTCTCAACACCATATACCTGTCTTCATTTGGATTTGTAGCTCTTGGACGACCCGAACCTGGTCTTCTGGTATATTCTAGGGTCTCTCTATACCGTTTTATGGCATCATGGGTTGTGCTTCTAGCCATATTCATAACATTTGCAATGTAACGTACACTGCGTCCATCATCGTAAAGGGCTACAGCTCGAGCCACACCTTCAGGTCGCATTTTGTTTTAAGACAAATGTTACAACCCCACTTAAATTCACAAAATGTAAAAATAAAGAAATAACGAATGATAACGATAATGAAGCACAAAATGGTTGAGACAAAATTGTTATAGCTGAGACTCAGAAAGAAAAATTGGAATATTTGGTTGTAATGGCTTGTTTATAAAACAAAAAACAATCAACAATGTATACACGTCTCCATAACAACAGATGGCTACCATAACATTGTATGAGAAGATAATGTTTTGCAAAATACCAGCAAATATTAAAGTGTCCGGTTTTTTTTGTCCCTGAGTGTATTACGAGACAAACATATAGATTTAAAATCATTAACGTATTCCGGACATATCCCTTTTGCAACAGCTATGAGATAGCCTTTCACAAATTCTCTGTTAGTAAATAGCTTTGAAGCCGTTGCAATAATTTCACAAATTTTGTAGCTAGTACGAACCAAGCTTCTTCTACTAACACTCGATGATGATGATGAAAGGTTTCCTGAATTGAATCTTGATTTTAATTCTTCTACAGTCTTTTCACGAGTGAAACCGGATAACTTTTCTGATCCCTAAGCTTCAGCATGACGTGTAGAATTAAAATGCCTTTTAATATTGTGATGGCTAATGTATCCAAGTTCTTTTCTACATATTAAGCAATGTGTCTTTCCGTCCTTTAAGATAAATAAATATTTATCTGTCCACTCACTATTGAATCGTCGTTCCATATCCATACCAGCCGCCAGAGTTGATAAACACACTGCGTACAGAACACTGCTACAGCGAGCTGACTGACTGTCGTTTCAGCTCAGCTACGGTAGCAAACAGTATTAATCGTTTCACAGTTTGAGAGCGCTGTTCGACATCCCTGTTGTAGGGGAAGAAAGTTAACCCGAGCGCAGAGCAATCTGCCCGCCGCGTGGCTTGAATATGGTGACTGAGGGCATGCACATCATTCCATAGTACAATCGGCCCACCCGAGCGGCCTGCGTGCGAGAATAGTCCCAGTCCGTGTCCTCCCCTGAAGAGGGACTAATAGAAGAAGACCTATAATTACATTAGCTCTGTTTCCAGTACACACTGAAGCGAATTTCCATTCTCGTGCGGATTCTTCAATCGGGCCCTATACTCCCATTTTCTTTGGGCTTCTGACAAATATAACCTTTTCTGAATCTTTGTACCCTCCTCTACCCATCTTACTACATTTTGTAGGTCGCGATGAATTTTGCTCCGAATTTCTTGGATGTGTTTGAAATTTTCACTAGACACTACTCTCATAAACTGGGTCTCGTAACTCTTGTAATTTAACTTGCTAGTAAATGACATTTAGCCACTGATAGCGTTGTTTCTAAACTACAGAACGAGGTACTGCTCGCTTCTGTATCTCAAGTCACACTGATACAATCGGCACTGACTCACATTGCAGCGCCACGCCGAGGTCACCACAGACGGCCGCTTTCGCCAGTCCTCCCTCACCCGTCTCAACCTAGTACAACGGTTTACATATTGTTAAGATGCGATATAAACAGTCCTCTATCCAGCTATAAATAAGTCATTAATGTAGCTCCTATAGTTTCCGTCCAGTAAGCGTTTCAAATTTTGCATTTTTGGGACATCTGAAACTCCCACGCCCAAACTCAGGGAAAGACGTAGTTCTACGTCAAAATAAAGTATAGCATTATAGCCACCTGGCCACCAGGACGACACCATGTATATAGGAAACACTGACAAAGAAAGAAATCATTGCTATAAAAAATTTAAGGAAATACTTTCTGAAACTTAGCAGATGACAGAATAATATCGACTTCGTGGAGTAAACGCATTATAATTATGACAGTACAACATATTTCACTATAAAGTATAATAGGAGTCAGTATTCTCGCTTTTAGCGCAGGTCAAAAATGTACCTGTTTACTTGGAGAGATCAAACAGCGATGAAGGGCAGAAAGGCAGAAATGTCAGCAAGGTTCGGTTGATTCAGGTAAAGGAATGCCTTTTATATTGCTCTAAACGCGGGAAAGGGAACTTTATAAGCTTTTACAATACAGCTAGCGTAGATAACAGAGAGCGAGAGAGCAGCGTTGCCAACCATGCGATAAATTATCGCGCTATGCGATATTTTTAACCCTAATGCGATATGCGATTACACTTATAGGATAACGCGATAATTTTCGTTAAACATATCATTCCTCTGAATTCATGCCACTTTGCATTCCAAATGAAGAAATTATCACTTTAATGAAACGCATTTCAGTTTATTCTATTCTCTTGATACTCACTGGATAAACGTTTTAAATCTGTCCTGCTTCCCATCGAGATTCTCAGGGGGGATCCAGGATTCTTCCCCATCAGTAGCATTATAGTTTGCTAATCAGTTAACCACAATAGTCTATTAGTAACTGCCGCTGGTGTTTCTACTGTGCGAGAAGTGAATGAACGTTCATTTAGTATTTTGTAAACTTTTGATAGTATGGCATTATTATTAAAATTGTATGTTTGCGATAATTTTGTGAAAAATCCGACAATTTTTAGACTACAATTCCATATTTTTTTTGTTTGAAAGGCTGGCAACGCTTAGAGAGAGAGAGAGAGAGAGAGAGAGAGAGAGAGAGAGTAATGTTACAAACATTGTACACTTAAACATAATCAGTAATGTGAAATTACGCGCTGAAGAATGCAACATTATACAGGGTGTATCAAAAAGGATGGTGCAAACTTACACGGTTGAAAGTATACGTTAATAGAAGCAAAAAGGGCCCGGTAATATGGGTTCGCAAACGAAGGAATGTATAGTTACAAGCCGCCTCTGACGTCATTGTTTGTAAGATAATATGGTTTACTACTTTTCTCCTTGCGCACTAGAAGCGGTTCTATGCTCTTTGTTTGTTTGTCTTTCACTGTTGCTACCTCTCGTCACTGGAACTCTCTGCCGCTTGAAGTCAAGGGCTGCCGAACATTGAAATCTTTCAAATCCAAGTTAGAAAATTATGTCGAGTTGCCAAACTAACTTATTATTATGACAAGTGTTGTATTGCATGTTTCCACGTATTCACATTTTTTTTATGTTCTAGTGATATTCAACTTATTTTATATTTTTGTTTTCATATTTTCCGATAATGTTATATCTCTAATGTGATAAGTTGAGCTGTATATAATCATAATTTTCCTTATTGTGTGTACTTAAAAATATTGTATTCGCTGAATGCTTTGTACTGCACTATTTTATTACTACTATTAGTATTATTACTATTATTATTATTATTATTACTATTATTATTATTATCATTATTAATATTATTATTATTATTATTATTATTATTATTATTATTATTATTATTATTATTATTATTATTATAGTATATCTGAGTTTTTTTCTCACTGATCTAATTTTAATAATTATTTGTCCATTTTTTTTCTCTTGCATTTGGTCAATTGATTAAGGTAGACTATTCCATTATTTCAATTATCTTATTGTACTAATTTATGATTTTATAATTTTTATTTGATCTATGATTGATGTAGACTATTATATTGTTTGTATTTCATCTCATTGCCATTTTCTAACATTCATTCTCATCATCATTTGTTGTTTTGTTCTGTTTTGTATCGTGCTAAACTTTAATTGGCCTTGTGCTGTTGTTTTGCACGTTAATATTCTAAATAAATAAATAAATAAAATAAATTATTATTGTCTATGCGGATGACGTGAATATGTTAGGAGAAAATACACAAACGATTAGGGCAAACACGGAAATTTTACTTGAAGCAAGTAGAGCGATCGGTTTGGAAGTAAATCCGGAAAAGACAAAGTATATGATTATGTCTCGTGACCAGAATATTGTACGAAATGGAAATATAAAAATTGAAGATTTATCCTTCGAAGAGGTGGAAAAATTCAAATATCTTGGAGCAACAGTAACAAATACAAATGACACTCGGGAGGAAATTAAACGCAGAATAAATATGGGAAATGCGTGTTATTATTCGGTGGAGAAGCTCTTATCATCCAGTCTGCTGTCCAAAAATCTGAAAGTTAGAATTTATAAAACAGTTATATTATCGGTTCTTCTGTATGGTTGTGAAACTTGGACTCTCACTCAGAGAAGAACATAGGTTCAGGGTGTTTGAGAATAAGGTGCTTAGGAAAATATTTGGGGCTAAGCGGGATGAAGTTACAGGAGAATGGAGAAAGTTACACAACACAGAACTGCACGCATTGTATTCTTCACCTGACATAATTAGGAACATTAAATCAGAAGTTTGAGATGGGCAGGGCATGTAGCACGTATGGGCGAATCCAGAAATGCATATAGAGTGTTAGTTGGGAGACCGGAGGGAAAAAGACCTTTAGGGATGCCGAGACGTAGATGGGAGGATAATATTAAAATGGATTTGAGAGAGGTGGGGCATGATGATAGAGACTGGATTAATCTTGCACAGGATAGGGACCGATGGCGGGCTTATGTGAGGGCGGCAATGAACCTTCGGGTTCCGTAAAAGCCATTTGTAAGTAAGTATTATTATTATTATTATTATTATTATTATTATTAATTGTCTTATTTTTTTATACTTTGTATGTCTCCTTTATTTTGATCTGCTGTTCATATTTTATTATGCTTTTTTTTTCTTTCTGTATGTCATATATTATGTCTGATTTCTTCATACTTGTTGTTTACATTTTATTATTATTATTATCTTATTCAATTTTGTGTGTAAAATTGTAGTGTACTTTGTAAATTTGTAGTGTTTTTGTAACGCAGTCTTTACTCCTGGTTGAGTGTTAGAGAAGGCCGTATGGCCTTAACTCTGCCAGGTTAAATAAATCACTATTATTATTATTATTATTATTATTATTATTATTATTATTATTATTATTACTACTATTATTATTACTATTATTATTATTATTATTATTATTATTACTACTATTATTACTACTATTATTACTACTATTATTACTATTACTATTATTATTACTATTATTATTACTATTATTATTATTATTACTGTTATTATTACTATTTTTATTATTATTATTACTATTATTACTATTATTATTACTATTATTATTACTATTATACTACTACTGTAATTGGCCTTGTGCTGTTGTTTTGCACATTAATATTCTAAATAAATAAATAAAAAATAAAATAAAAATTATTATTATTATTATTACTATTATTATTATTATTGCTATTATTATTATTATTGCTATTACTATTATTATTATTACTATTATTATTATTATTGCTATTATTATTATTATTGCTATTATTATTATTATTGCTATTACTATTATTATTGCTATTACTATTATTATTATTATTATTATTACTATTATTATTATTATTATTATTATTATTACTATTATTACTATTATTATTATTATTATTTTTATTTTATTACTATTACAAAACTGAACATTGCTGAGAGGTGGAGTTGTAATTAAACCATACACGCAGAATGTTCAGGACGGATACAGCAGCCTACACAGTCTCAAAAGTTACCAGTCACGTCACTTGTCACTTGAGGAGTGCCAGTTGTGCTGTACTGTAGTTACAATGAAACTTTACAGTAAGGAAAAATATGCGGATATACATTTCTTGTATGGTAGGGCTAAGGAAATGCACGGGAGACTACACGCTTATACCAAGAAAAATATCCTGATCGAAAGACACCCCTAAGTCCGAAATGATCCGAGGGTGTTGGAAAGAACTGTATTGTATTCTATTTATTAACATTCCATGATATTCATACATGCTTACAGCTAGAATATGGAACAAGTCAAAAAACTTAATACTATTATAAAATCTTAATTTATAGTCACAGTCTAGATGAAATATACACAGACGAGATTTACAATATAGTCTACTAGTACAACACAAAGTTTTAGTATCAATTTCATGAAGTGTTGTTGAATGTCATGAATTCACCTACAGAATAGAAGGCGTGAGAAATTAGGTACTTCTTTAATTTGGCCCTAAATAATTTTATGTTTTGAGTTTCATTTTTTATATCGATAGGGAGGCTATTAAAAATTTTTACTGCCATATAACGCACTCCTTTTTGATAGCACGATAGACTTGCCGATGGAGTATGAAAGTCATTTTTTTGACGTGTATTTATGCTATGAACTGTTGAATTAGTTACAAAGTTTTCACGATTACATACGAGGAAGACTATTAATGAAAAGATATACTGACAAGCCATGGGCATTATTTGTAGTTTTTTGAAAATAGTCCTACACGACTCCCTAGATTTCGCACCTACTATTATTCTAATTACTCTTTTTTGTAATAGAAATATATTGTTACTATCTGTGGAATTTCCCCAGAATATTATTCCAAAACTCATTACCGAGTGGAAGTATGCAAAGTATATTGTTTTTAAGGTATTGATATTTACTATCTTTGGAAACTCATTGCAGAGAAGAGTACAGTATTGCATCCAGATGGAAGGACGACACTTCGAACACCACCTTTAACAGGTAAGAGTGTACAGTACCTAAATGTAACATACTAAAGTAGTACTGTATTCCTTGTTAAGGTAAGCCATAAGTGAAATGTAGGCCTAAACTAAATCAAGTGAAAAATTAATAGTAAATTCTAAATTTCAAATTATTTTGTACTAACTACGACAATGTTTACAATGAAGTCAGTGGCGGCTAGTAACCATGCAGATTCATATTTACTGGGACTTTATTGAGTATACTATCATGTACTTTCAGCCGTGTAAGTTTGCGCCATCCTTTTTGATACGCCCTGTAGATACACGTTTAAACAACGCCCCATATAGCGAACAGTTAAAACTGCATTGAGATACGAGATAGAAGTCGAGAGATAAATTCAGGAAAACGATCACTCATGTTACTGTATCACAAGCAAACGAAATAGATTTTATATTAGATGTGAGAGAGTACACAGTCGTTTCTGCAATCCAACTATGCAACAAAACTCATTAAATGCATTGAACGAACAGAGGAGATCAAACAAAAGTGGAACACTGTGTCTGTCACCTTCAAACCACCAGCAATCCAACAAGAGGAATAGTTCCAGACGCCCTCACCAGGCAACTAACCTCATTAAACGTGAAGCAAATGACGTCAGAAATACAGCAATCAGTGCCTTATTGTGCAAGGATTAGTTGTTAATGTACCTACAACTTCTACAGTATTCGGGTATAACATCCGCATTGATAATAATGAATTTTATTTTATTGGGTTATTTTACGACGCTGTATCAACATCTAGGTTATTTAGCGTCTGAATGAAATGAAGGTGATAATGCCGGTGAAATGAGTCCGGGGTCCAGCACCGAAAGTTACCCAGCATTTGCTCGTATTGGGTTGCGAGAAAACCCCGGAAGAAACCTCAACCAGGTAACTTGCCCCGACCAGGATTCGAACCCGGGCCACCTGGTTTCGCGGCCAGACGTGCTGACCGTTACTCCACAGGTGTGGACGATAATAATGAAGATGATGATGATAATAATAATAACAATAATAATAACAAATAATGAGAAAAAGTGGACAGCTTCAAATACTTGGGGTGTACTATAAGCAGTAACATGATCTGCTGCCAGGAAGTCAGAAGGAGGATAGCAATGGCAAAGGAAGCTTTTAACAGAAAAAGGAGCATCTTCTGCGTACCTCTGGAACAAGAAGTAAGGAAGAAACTAGTGAAGTGCCTTGTGTGGAGTGCGACATTTTATGGGGAAGAATCATGGACATTATGACGGTCGAAGAGAAGAGAAGAGAAGAGAAGAGAAGAGAAGAGAAGAGAAGAGAAGAGAAGAGAAGAGAAGAGAAGAGAAGAGAAGAGAAGAGAAGAGAAGAGAAGAGAAGAGAAGGGAAGGGAAGGGAAGGGAAGGGAAGGGAAGGGAAGAGAAGAGAAGAGAAGAGAAGAGAAGAGAAGAGAAGAGAAGAGAAGAGAAGAGAAGAGAAGAGAAGAGAAGAGAAGAGAGGAAACAAATAATGAGAACAAGTGGACAGCTTCAAATACTTGGGGTGTACTATAAGCAATAACATGAGCTGCTGCCAGGAAGTCAGAAGGAGGATAGCAATGGCAAAGGAAGCTTTTAACAGAAAAAGGAGCATCTTCTGCGTACCTCTGGAACAAGAAGTAAGGAAGAAACTAGTGAAGTGCCTTGTGTGGAGTGCGACATTTTATGGGGAAGAATCATGGACATTATGACGGTCGAAGAGAAGAGAAGAGAAGAGAAGAGAAGAGAAGAGAAGAGAAGAGAAGAGAAGAGAAGAGAAGAGAAGAGAAGAGAGGAGAGGAGAGGAGAGGAGAGGAGAGGAGAGGAGAGGAGAGGAGAGGAGAGGGGAGGGGAGGGGAGGGAGGGGAGGGGAGGGGAGGGGAGGGGAGGGGAGGGGAGGGGAGGGGAGGGGAGGGGAGGGGAGGGGAGGGGAGGGGAGAGGAGAGGAGAGGAGAGGAGAGGAGAGGAGAGGAGAGGAGAGGAGAGGAGAGGAGAGGAGAGGAGAGGAGAGAAGAGGAGAGAAGAGAAGTATTTGAAATGTGGGTATGGAGAAGAATGGAGCGTGTGAAATGGACAAAAAGAATAAGAAATTAAGCTGTGCTATAAAGAGTGAGTAAAGAAAGAATTATGCTGAAACTGATCAGGAAGAGGAAAAGGAAATGACTGGGTCACTGGCTGAGGAGAAACTGTCTGCTGAAGGAAGGATGCACTGGAAGGAGTGGTGAACGGGAGAATAGTTCGGAGCAGAAGACGATATCAGATGATAGACGACATTAAGATATGGATCATATGCGGAGACAAAGAGGAAGGCAGAAAATAGGAAAGACTGGAGAATGCTGGATTTGCATGAAAGACCTGGCCTTGAGTAGAAAACTATGAAGGAATGAATGAAATAATAATAATAATAATAATAATAATAATAATAATAATAATAATAATAATAATAATAACAACAACAACAGAGGTAGGAACTGTCTGCGCCGTGGCCTGGCACGCTATGATGATAATAACTGCTTCCTATGCTCGGCGGAGGGCCGGAAGTCACACGGTTCAAGTCTGCGGCGAACAGCTCCATCCACTTCTAAACTTGACAACCTGCATTACGAATACAGACAGGAAGCACTGGGAGGGATGGAAAATTTTTAATGAGCAAACAGAAAACTCTCCAATACACGAATTATAATCACTCACTCTTTATTATACACACTCCAGTACGCAGGTCAGGGAATCCGGGCTTAATTCTTGGCGGAAAGATACTAGTTTTGTATCTCCACCGAAGGGGCTAGGCATGTGTTCCTTAAGCGCTAAAGCTCAGCAATGCTCGTACTTGTGGATGCGTAGTGTCGTCACTAGAGCTCGGATGTTCAGGCATTTATAATAGTTCAAATACGCAGGCAAAAAAGGCAATACAAACGTAAAAAGGGGCACAATAATCTCTGAAAAAGACATTATAAATTTTAAAAAGGCACAATATATTTTAGCAATAAATTTAAATTATATCAACACAACTCACATATTTACATGACGTGAATATGTTAGGAGAAAATCCACAAACGATTAGGGAAAACAAGGAAAATTTACTTCAAGCAAGTAAAGCGATAGGTTTGGAAGTAAATCCCGAAAAGACAAAGTATATGATTATGTCTCGTGACCAGAATATTGTACGAAATGGAAATATAAAAATTGGAAATTTCTTTCGAAGAGGTGGAAAAATTCAAATATCTTGGAGCAACAGTAACAAATATAAATGACACTCGGGAGGAAATTAGACGCAGAATAAATATGGGAAATGCCTGTTATTATTCGGTTGAGAAGCTTTTGTCATCCAGTCTGCTCTCAAAAAATCTGAAAGTTAGAATTTATAAAGCAGTTATATTACCGGTTGTTCTTTATGGTTGTGAAATTTGGACTCTCACTTTGAGAGAGGAACAGAGATTAAGGGTGTTTCAGAATAAGGTGCCTAGGAAAATATTTGGGGCTAAGAGGGATGAAGTTACAGGAGAATGGAGAAAGTTACACAACGCAGAACTGCACGCATTGTATTCTTCACCTGACATAATTAGGAACATTAAATCCAGACGTTTGAGATGGGCAGGGTATATAGCACGTATGGACGAATCCAAAAATGCTTATAGAGTGGTAGTTGGGAGACCGGAAGGAAAAAGACCTTTGGGGAGGCCGAGCGTAGATGGGAGGATAATATTAAAATGGATTTGAGGGAGGTGGGATATGATGATAGAGAGTGGATTAATGTTGCACAGGATAGGGACCGATGGCGGGCTTATGTGAGGGCGGCAATGAACCTCCGGGTTCCTTAAAAGACATTTGTAAGTAAGTAAGTAACATATTTACTTCGTAGGTGACACATGTTGACTTATAAAACTTTTTTTTTCGTGATTAACTGCCTTTTCACAAACCTTACATAACAAAAATGTTCCATCGGTTGGAAACACATGGGTACCAAATTCACTAACGTAAGCATGAAGTCTACTTTTCAGTGGTTTACTGAATTTAGACATTCTAGCTAACCGATCTTATACCTTCTGTCATCCGATAATAACTTACTGTTCCGCACTCAGATTTCTTTCTCCTACAATAATAAACACGTGTAGCACAAAACTGTAACAGTAAGATTTGAAAATATGAAAGCAAACAATTGGAAATGCTACGTGACAACTTCTATGAGAACGAGCTTAATATTTAAAATTATAAAGTTGATTGTTGGTATCGTGAAGACATGACAATATTATATTTGTAACTGTGGATTGTCGATCATTATTCATATTACACCAATGGTATTAAAGCACGATTATTAGCAAATTGAGCATCGAAATAAATTACTTTTATTTATTATTCTTAGAAAAGTGAGTCGTGGTTTCATTTCATACACATTACATTACAATTAATTAGAAAATTGCAAGTAAACAAGAAATATTGATTTAAAATGAACAAAAAAAGGCATTTATTGTTTAATTAGTATTAAATAGGCAAAATAAAAATTGGCTCTATCACTTTGATTTACCCCAAATCACATTTATATCTATGAAAATAATGATTTACTTCCACCCAGTAAAAAAGGCATTTTGCCAAACATCCGGGCTCCAGTCATCACTAGGGTGAGGATTTACACAAAGTTCAAAATATGTATAATAAAAAAAAGAAAAATGCAAATACATGCAAAATCCCATTCTTGTAGGGTTTACTATCTTTCTAAAAAATGTGAATGGTATGCAATTAAATATACAGGGTGAACAGTAAAAAATGTAATTAATTTCAGAGGGTTATTCTTTGAGATATTTGAAACAAAAAAGTTTAATATAATTTTTTTTGTGTTTGCTTCCTTTCCGAGATAAAAAATTATTGTTTTATACGAAAGATTTCATAGCGTATTTTGAGAAAACCATTGATTTAATTTCCAGATTTAAATAATTAAGTCTGTACAAGTATTTAGAATGAAGTTTACTGTATTTCCACTCAATGATCCGTTGTTAAGCAAGTGACGTCAAAATAGTATGACTAACTCATTGTCGTTGCTAAACAACTGACGTCTGATGTTGAAATTTTCGTAATTTTTTAATCATTTGACATTAAAGCGACAACGTTTCACGTTAAAAACAATTAGCCATTATTATACAATAATATTATCAGTTCTACAGGCATACTCCATGATTGTGTTATACCAGAACCTGAACTTAAAGGAACTATGTATGTCTTAACAAAAATTATGTTACGTCAAGTGAATGGAATTCTGAAATAAATCGAATTAGAAATGTTACGATATCTGCCTAGTTTTGCGTTTTCGCAACATTCTTCATTAATTATTTTTCTGCATAATGCAAAGAAATTAATTACAAAATTAACTTTTATTTAATTGCTGTGTATACTAGAAGATTCAAAGGAGCTTGCAGCATAATAATTAACTTCCATTTCAGTTTCATGTGGTGGTGCGAAAATTATGAAAATATTCAACAAAAAAAGTCTTGGGCATAAATGGGTTAAGGTTTACATTATACTTCCACTTTTTCTCACTTCTATTCTTCTTTTCTCAACGCTATTATGTTAATACAGAGTGATTTATATAGAACTGACACATTTCTTTCTTTAATTATTCCGTTGGAAATTCATTCAATGACCCAATTTTAGCACCAAATTAAGCAGAATGTTATGGAATTTCGATTCCTTGTCACTAGATGCGCAGATGTTTATGTTTTATTCCTATTGTTGGCAGCAATGACCCAATTTTAGCACCAAATTAAGCAGAATATTCTGGAGTTTCGATTCCTTGTCACTAGATGCGCAGATGTTTGTTTCATTCCTATTGTTGGCAGCACTAGATGCGCAGATGTTTATGTTTTATTCCTATTGTTGGCAGCTGTTTTCGACATTTTGTGTCAACGTGAAAATGCAGTACACATTAAATCAACGACTCTTCCTTGTGAAGCAATACTGGATTACGAATTCAATTAAAGCTACTCAAAGGGCATACCAGAGAGAATTTGGTGTTCGCAATCCTCCCAAAAGAAACACAATACTGGGACTGGTAAACAAATTGGAAACAACTGGATCTCTGGTGAGTGAAAAGGGCAAGCATCGTTCATCTAAGCTTCCCACGGTTGTTGTTGACGTAAGAGCACGACTGGAGCAGTCACCCAAAAAATCATTAAGACGTTTTTCTTTGAGTTTGTTGAGCAACTGGACGATGTAGAGCTGAGTCAAGGATATTTTCAGCAAGATGGTGCTACATTCCATACATCAAATGAATCCATGGAACTAATTGCAAGTTTCTTTGACGACCGAATAATTTCCAGGAACCTGTGGCCACCGAGATCTCCGGATTTGACAACGCCGGACTTCTTTCTATGGGGTTACTTAAAAGACAGGGTTTACGCCACACGTCCCCAGACATTGGACGATCTGAAGCACAACATCACACAGGAGATTCAAGCTATTGACAACAGAGTCCTCCAACGAGTGGCCAGTAACATGGAACGACGTGTTGAGTTGTGCCTTATGCAGGATGGAGGACATTTTCAACATTTGCTATAGAGGTAAATAATCTCCCAAAATTCCTCTACATTTTAGGTATAATAAGTTGTCACTAGCACAATTCGTTTTGAAACAATTAATGAAAGAAATGTGTCAGTTCTATATAAATCACTCTGTATATTCAACGTACCGGAGTTAACTGATCCTTCATGAAGGGAAAAAGGTAACCTATCTGTTTCATCCAATCCTGGAGAGGAGCTTATGGAAATGGAGCCAAAATTTAGGTCGCCGCTTTCTTTGTCTCCCCTGACGATGGAGCCCACATTCAGATCCGAAACATTGGATGTCTCTACATCTTCGACATCGTGCAAATACCCAAAAACCTCGCACCACGCTGAACACCGTGGATGATGTAATTCAGGCGTGGCAACGTTCCCCTTCAAAGTGATCTCCTTCAAACGCGATGCACTTACGCCACCTTTGTACGATTTCTCGGAACTGTCCTGAAAAACGTTTTCCGGAATCGATCAGAGGTATTGGGCTGAAGCTGCGGTAACTTCCTGTGATGAAGATAATTCTCGCCCACGGAGCTGACTTTCACACGGGGATAACGACAAAAAATATACCACAGTAAAAAAAAAAAGTACGAGAATGTAGAGAATCTGAAAATAGTGCTGACCAATTCGAAAAATTAGCAGAAATGCACGTTCTTGGTATCTCTAACACATGCTGTCAGTCTGTGTAAAGTGATTTCCTCTGGACTATTGCACAGATTTTTTTAAATATATTTTCCATCTACAAGTCAAACCATTCGAGATCAACGGAAACTGAAGTATGTCATTAGCGGTTCGGATTTGTCACTGCTCGTCCCATATAAGTACAGTAGACTGCATAGAATATTCTATTAAATTAACAAATAAATGAAATAATGGATTAAAACTAATTTGATTAATAATAAATATATGACTTGAATAACTAATAAATATATTAAAAACATAAAATTTACTCTGTCACACGTTAAAAGTGTTAAAATTGTTAAAAAGGCCCGACAGACGGCCCGTTTCGACGCTATTTGTCGTCGTCTTCAGTTAGTCTTCTATGCGACATCACAGAAACGTAACCATGTCAATCAGGTACTATCATCGTGTGGTAGATGAAAGAAACTCACTGTCCGATATTACCCGATGAAGAGACACTGAAGACGACGACAAATAGCGTCGAAACGGGCCGTCTGTCGAAGGTAAATACCTTTTTAACAATTTTAACACTTTTAACGTGTGACAGAGTAAATTTTATGTTTTTAACAAAGTGTTAACGAGAACTTTAACCAATGAATATATTAAACATGACGTTAGGCCTGTTTACCAAATATAGGAGAGAGTCGGGTAGTATCGGACAATGCGTTTCTTTCACCTACCACCATATGGTAGTACCTGAATGACATGGTTACGTTTCTCTATGCGACATCACAGAAACGTAACCATGTCAATCAGGTACTATCATCGTGTGGTAGATGAAAGAAACTCACTGTCCGATATTACCCGATGAAGAGACACTGAAGACGACGACAAATAGCGTCGAAACGGGCCGTCTGTCGAAGGTAAATACCTTTTTAACAATTTTAACACTTTTAACGTGTGACAGAGTAAATTTTATGTTTTTAACAAAGTGTTAACGAGAACTTTAACCAATGAATATATTAAACATGACGTTAGGCCTGTTTACCAAATATAGGAGAGAGTCGGGTAGTATCGGACAATGCGTTTCTTTCACCTACCACCATATGGTAGTACCTGAATGACATGGTTACGTTTCTCTATGCGACATCACAGAAACGTAACCATGTCAATCAGGTACTATCATCGTGTGGTAGATGAAAGAAACTCACTGTCCGATATTACCCGATGAAGAGACACTGAAGACGACGACAAATAGCGTCGAAACGGGCCGTCTGTCGAAGGTAAATACCTTTTTAACAATTTTAACACTTTTAACGTGTGACAGAGTAAATTTTATGTTTTTAACAAAGTGTTAACGAGAACTTTAATCAATGAATATATTAAACATGACGTTAGGCCTGTTTACCAAATATAGGAGAGAGTCGGGTAGTATCGGACAATGCGTTTCTTTCACCTACCACCATATGGTAGTACCTGAATGACATGGTTACGTTTCTCTATGCGACATCACAGAAACGTAACCATGTCAATCAGGTACTATCATCGTGTGGTAGATGAAAGAAACTCACTGTCCGATATTACCCGATGAAGAGACACTGAAGACGACGACAAATAGCGTCGAAACGGGCCGTCTGTCGAAGGTAAATACCTTTTTAACAATTTTAACACTTTTAACGTGTGACAGAGTAAATTTTATGTTTTTAACAAAGTGTTAACGAGAACTTTAATCAATGAATATATTAAACATGACGTTAGGCCTGTTTACCAAATATAGGGGAGAGTCGGGTAGTATCGGACAATGCGTCTCTTTCACCTACCACCATATGGTAGTACCTGAATGACATGGTTACGTTTCTCTATGCGACATCACAGAAACGTAACCATGTCAATCAGGTACTATCATCGTGTGGTAGATGAAAGAAACTCACTGTCCGATATTACCCGATGTCCGATACTACCCGACTCTCCCCTAGATGTTATTGCTCAAAGTGACTATCCTCCGCTTGTAAATATTTTTGGCACTCAGTAATTATTTTAAGCGAACTCAGATGCCATTAGAATCTAACACTTTCGTTTACTTATAATAGTCTTTTTTATTACATACAGATCCTGTGGATCTCCACTTGTGACTGGCAAGAGACGTTAAATTAAATTCAGTAAGCACACTGTTGTACGAAATTTTATCATAGAAGGGCGAGTAATTATATATTTTTTAAAAATAATAGTACTTTTAAAATCACTTTGAATCTCTTAAAATTTGATTTCTATGTGGTTAATAAGTGGGAGATCAAATTGCTGAGGCATATTTCATTTCTCGTTGGTTGGCAGATCTGATGTTACATGCGCCTTGCCATCGTCAAGAATGACTTAAGACTTTTTATGTCATTCATACATTCATTTTTTATACATTCATATTTCATACATTCATTTTTATACATTCATATTTCATACATTCATTTTTTATACATTCATATTTTATACATTCATTTTTTATAAATTCATATTTCATACATTCATTTTTTATACATTCATATTTCATACATTCATTTTTTATACATTCATATTTCATACATTCATTTTTTTTATACATTCATATTTCATACATTCATTTTTTATACATTCATATTTCATACATTCATTTTTATACATTCATATTTCATACATTCATTTTTATACATTCATATTTCATACATTCATTTTTTATACATTCATTTTTTATACATTCATATTTCATACATTCATTTTTTATACATTCATATTGCATACATTCATTTTTATACATTCATATTTCATACATTCATTCTTTATACATTCATATTTCATACATTCATTTTTTATACATTCATATTTCATACATTCATTTTTATACATTCATATTTCATACATTCATTTTTTATACATTCATATTGCATACATTCATTTTTTATACATTCATATTTCATACATTCATTTTTATACATTCATATTGCATACATTCATTTTTTATACATTCATATTTCATAAATTCATTTTTTATAAATTCATATTTCATACATTCATTTTTTATACATTCATATTTCATACATTCATTTTTATACATTCATATTTCATACATTCATTTTTTATACATTCATATTGCATACATTCATTTTTTATACATTCATATTTCATACATTCATTTTTATACATTCATATTTCATACATTCATTTTTTATACATTCATATTGCATACATTCATTTTTTATACATTCATATTTCATACATTCATTTTTATACATTCATATTGCATACATTCATTTTTTATACATTCATATTTCATACATTCATTTTTATACATTCATATTTCATACATTCATTTTTATACATTCATATTGCATACATTCATTTTTTATACATTCATATTTCATAAATTCATTTTTTATAAATTCATATTTCATACATTCATTTTTTATACATTCATATTTCATACATTCATTTTTATACATTCATATTTCATACATTCATTTTTTATAGATTCATATTGCATACATTCATTTTTTATACATTCATATTTCATACATTCATTTTTATACATTCATATTTCATACATTCATTTTTTATACATTCATATTGCATACATTCATTTTTTATACATTCATATTTCATACATTCATTTTTATACATTCATATTTCATACATTCATTTTTTATACATTCATATTGCATACATTCATTTTTTATACATTCATATTTCATACATTCATTTTTATACATTCATATTTCATACATTCATTTTTTATACATTCATATTGCATACATTCATTTTTTATACATTCATATTTCATACATTCATTTTTTATACATTCATATTTCATACATTCATTTTTTATACATTCATATTGCATACATTCATTTTTTATACATTCATATTTCATACATTCATTTTTTTATACATTCATATTTCATACATTCATTTTTATACATTCATATTTCATACATTCATTTTTTATACATTCATATTGCATACATTCATTTTTTATACATTCATATTTCATACATTCATTTTTTATACATTCATATTTCATACATTCATTTTTTATACATTCATATTGCATACATTCATTTTTTATACATTCATATTTCATACATTCATTTTTATACATTCATATTTCATACATTCATTTTTTATACATTCATATTGCATACATTCATTTTTTATACATTCATATTGCATACATTAATTTTTTATACATTCATATTTCATACATTCATTTTTTATACATTCATATTTCATACATTCATTTTTTATACATTCATATTGCATACATTCATTTTTTATACATTCATATTTCATACATTCATTTTTATACATTCATATTGCATACATTCATTTTTTATACATTCATATTTCATAAATTCATTTTTTATAAATTCATATTGCATACATTCATTTTTTATACATTCATATTTCATACATTCATTTTTATACATTCATATTTCATACATTCATTTTTTATACATTCATATTTCATACATTCATTTTTATACATTCATATTTCATACATTCATTTTTTATACATTCATATTGCATACATTCATTTTTTATACATTCATATTTCATACATTCATTTTTTATACATTCATATTTCATACATTCATTTTTTATACATTCATATTTCATACATTCATTTTTATACATTCATATTGCATACATTCATTTTTTATACATTCATATTTCATAAATTCATTTTTTATAAATTCATATTTCATACATTCATTTTTTATACATTCATATTTCATACATTCATTTTTTATACATTCATATTTCATACATTCATTTTTTATACATTCATATTTCATACATTCATTTTTATACATTCATATTTCATACATTCATTTTTTATACATTCATATTGCATACATTCATTTTTTATACATTCATATTTCATACATTCATTTTTCATGTATTTATTTTCCATACAATCATTTTTTATTTTTTATTTATTCATTTTTCATTTATTCGTTTTTCATATATAGTATTCATTTTTGATATATTCATTTTTCACTTCTTCACTGTTTTTGCAGTATTTATTTATTTATTTATTTATTTATTTACTTATTTATTTATTTATTTATTTATTTATTTATTTATTTATTTATTTATTTATTTATTTATTTATTTATTTATTTATTTATCCGGTAGAGTTAAGGCCTTCAGGATTTCTCTTCCACTCAACCATAACTAACTACTATAACAGTATGAAATACAACATAATAAACTAAAATAGACACAATAAATGATTTCATAAGACAGAAATGGCAAAAAAGATTCAAATGAAGCGTTCTACTTATACATATAAGCTACACTAAGAAGTAATTAATATTATTCAGTAATTAGCCATATTAAGCCTTACACACAAGCAGTAAAATTAATAGACAAGAGAGATAAAATTACGAGTAGACAAATCCTATCACATATTTAATAAGAGTGAGATAATAGTGGGGTGTTTGATTGTTTAATAGATGGATTTTAAATTTCTTCTCTCTTTTTTTTATTGTCACAGCTACCGGCAATCTCTGGTATAGAGGAGGACGAAATTTAGTTCAATATTTTCCACAAGCAGGCATTTGTTACTATATAATTAGAATTAGACCACGTGACGTTCGCCTTACATTTCGGAAAAATGTTCAAGAAAAATCAGGTAATAAAACCAAGCGGGATTCGAACCCACGCCCGAGTGCATTCTCGGAACACCGGTCCGGTTCACTAATTTTTTAGCTATGTCAGTGTCTAATAGGAACTTCATTGATAGCATGATGACAAGCTGAATTGTTACGAAACACGTAAAATGTATATCTGGACCATTCGTCATCTCCAATATACAGATTTCTTAAATTGGTAATTGCACGCTGTTAAAATGCTGACGTGATGAACCTCGCCCTGGCATTGTTACATACTTCGCATATGCCATCACTGTGCACAAACCCATACACGTAGATTATGCTAGACCGCTTGTCAACTATATAGCTTGTTCATTATTCGCGGAGACTTTAACTGTCTCTTTTCCCTATTGGTTTCAGTACTGGAAACAGTTCGTCTTGAATTATCCATTACTTCGGTATCTTTACTCTCCCCGATTTCCTTGTCATAACTTTCACGGAAAGACTACAGATTGAAAACTGAAATAACCAAAAATTATATTTTCAATTTCTAATTCCATTAAGTTTGCCACCTTTTTTTAAAAATATACAGGGTGTTAGGAGCATAATGCAAATATTTCGATATTGTTTTAAAAAGATGCATAAAACAACGCCCTATTTACTTTTCCCTTTACCCTAATAGTTTTCCCGCAAATGTGTCAAATACTTTACGATTTGATGTTTTATGAATGATCGTATTATGAAACGCCTCGCAGTTTAGACTATACGCACATCCAAATAGACTAAATGTTCGTTGCTGTGTACCAAGGACTCGATCTTTTCATCCTCGTACCGAGGATCGTGAATCGCAACGTGACGTTTCCTTCGTAACGCGATATGCTTCTAAAGAAATTTCTACTCTAGTTAAAAAAATATTAACTTTTGTTAACAATTCAGAGATTATTTCATTTCGTATGTTTCTTTTGTGTCAATAACAATTTTTAAATATGAATGTACTTTAATTTTTGTGCGAGATCGTGCGTATTTGCTTGTTTTCCGCACAGAACCAATACGCGGTAAGTGTGAAATACCACATTCAGTATTCCCAACGTAACACACATAACAATTTCCCTCTTCTTACCGCTTAAGCGCCATATTCATTTTACTGCTTTAGGCTTTTAACATATTATTTTTAGAGACGTTTAACATAGTAATAATTATAAATTGGAAACTTACCACTGCAATCTCACCTAAATTGCAATGTTAATTATTGTTTTTAAATATTTGCAAAAATTAAGTAAAGTCTACTACTCCACGAAACATACTGCATTCCTGATACAAGTAACATTAAGGAAGCCGTGAAAAAATCAACAAGATTCCAGATGCCGATGTTATTACTGCAATATGTTATATAAATAATATTGTTAAAATATTAAAATGAAAAATGAATCATTACATAACCTTACCGTCTGTTCTAAGTTCGCATTTATAGACTGGGGGAAAAAAAAAAGACAGACGTATATCACGGCCTGCTGGAGTATAGTAAACACAGAAAACATTTTATAGCAACAATGTTTAAGAAAGATATTTTGGTGTTCCGAAGTTGGCGTCATTAAACAGAAACCAACATGGAGATTTCATTGCAACTAATTAGAAATTCCTCTTTCAGGTATGTAATAAACGATCTTCGCACAAAATAATGTACGATACACGAGCGGTATGTTTGTTTTCATGTTCTCGGAAATCAAAAAAGCTCAACTACGTTTCGCTTTTTCAATCTTTTCCTCGAACATGAAAACGTCAACATACCGCTCTTGTAACGTATATTACTATTTCGTGATAGTTTAGAAGTACGTAAATGCCACATCGTCTACAATAGTAATATGTGTTACATTTTTATTTTATTTCAGTAGGTTATTTTACGACGCTTTATCAACAGCTTAGGTTATTTAGCGTCTGAATGAGATGAAGGTGATAATGCCGGTGAAATGAGCCCGGGGTCCAGCACCGAAAGTTACCCAGCATTTGCTCATATTGGGTTGAGGGAAAACCCCGGAAAAAACCTCAACCAGGTAACTTGACCCGACCGGGAATTGAACCCGGGTCACCTGGTTTCACGGCCAAACGTGCTAACCGTTACTCCGCAGGTATGGACACAATATGTGTTACAAGAGCGGTATGTTGACGTTTTCATGTTCGAGGAAAAGATTGAAAAAGCGAAACGTTGTTGAGCTTTTTTAATTTCCGAGAACATGAAAACAAACATACCGCTCGTGTATCGTACATTATTTTGTGCGAAGATCGTTTATTACATACCTGAAAGAGAAATTTCTAATTAGTTGCAATGAAATCTCCATCTTGGTTTCTGTTCAATGACGGCAACTTTGGAAAACAAATATATCTATCTTCAACATTGTTCCTATAAAATGTCTTCTGTGTTTACTATATGCCAGCAGGCCGTGATGTACGTCTGTCTTTTTTTTCCCCCAGTCTATAAATGAGAACTTAAAACAAACGGTAAGGTTATGTAATGATTTATTTTTCATTTTAATATTTTAACAATATTATTTATATAACATATTGCAGTAATAACATCGGCATCTGGAATCTTGTTGATTTTTTCACGGCTTCCTTAACGTTACTTGCATTACAATTGCAGTAACTTTTATGGTGTTGTAGAGTTAACTTAATTTTTGCAAATATTTAAAAACAATAATTAACAGTGCAATTTAGGTGAAATTGCAGTGGTAAGTTTCCAATTTATAATTATTACTATGTTAAACGTCTCTAAAAATAATATGTTAAAAGCCTAAAGCAGTAAAATGAATATGGCGCTTAAGCGGTAAGAAGAGGGAAATTGTTATGTGTGTTACGTTGGGAATACTGAATGTGATATTTCACACTTCCCGCGTATTGGTTTTGTGCGAAAAGCAAGCAAATACGCACGATCTCGCACAAAAATCTTTTTATCCTATTTCGTTTATATGATGGCATTTCATTTTCAGCCAATGAAGTGTAATGAAATTTTGAATTCCAAACAATCACAGCCATATATTGCGATAATTTCTGCAGCTCGATTTATCATTATCAATTTATCGCATGGTCATTCTTTTGTTTAGTCAGTGTCGCCAACTGTTTCCAAGTAAATCGATGAGCATGAACCCATTGTACTAAATAAAGTGCGAAATCCTACTTCCACATCTACATCTGCATCTTCTAATTCCATGTCCATTGTATTAAAGAAAATGACACTCCTTCATAACAATTGTTAATTTAATTAATGTATTAATCAGGTTATTTGTAATTATACTATAAAATGTTTAAATTAAATTATGATTTCAGTAGAAAATGAAATGGATTTGAGGGAGGTGGGATATGATGATAGAGACTGGATTAATCTTGCACAGGATAGAGACCGATGGCGGGCTTGTGTGAGGGCGGCAATGAACCTACGGGTTCCTTAAAAGCCATTTGTAAGTAAGTAAGTAATTAAGTAGAAAATGAAAACGTATTTCATTTTCTAATAACAGGAGAAAAGCGCACTACATGTAACTAACATTTTTAAACCTGTATTTCGCTTTTCTCAGTATTACTGAATAACATTAAATTTCTTTATTGCAGAAATCGTTATTCTTCTATTTCGACTTCCCAGTGTCTGAATAGGTTAAGTATTCATAAATATACAATTATTAACATTTTGTGAGCGAATTTTAGGGATATATTATTTACATTTTTATTTTATTCACGAAATAGTCCTAATGAATTTCACAACATTACTTTAAAATATTTTGTTTCATTGCTGTCTCCCGTACATATGACAATAAAAATGTTGGCTGTGTTCAAAATTCGAACGTATTACATTACAAAATAAATAACGAATTTAAACGCATGTGTTAATGTAAAAAGGTGACTGTGTTTGGATACACGTTACATTATTTGATTACCTGATACAGTAGAAAGACCTTCTTGGTAAATCTGGATTCATTCATAGTGACTGCATGTTAAATATGCTGAAAATGTATTAATTTTCGATTGGAAATATTGAATATTGAACATTACAATTCTTTTGTGATTGTAATGAAGATTTAAGATTCTCTGTTCCTCAAATTGTAACTTAGAGCTCATAAAATGTGTGCAAAAATATTCACACTTCTGGCTATATCAGTTTTTGAGAGAAGGTACATTGAAAATCAATGTTTTGACTTAAAGGAAACAAAAAAAAGTACTTTAAAAGAAATCGCCAATACAGCTAAATTATTAATCTAAGCAGAAAGGAATCCATAATGGTATATGCAAGACACATATTTGTACAACTTTGGAAAATTTGGTCACCATTAGTTGAATAGTTTCTAAGATAATTTAAGTAGTAACCTGTCAGTTCTGGTCACTTCAGTCTTCAATCTCCCCATAGAGATTTTTATAAAATCCTTCAACTTCAGCGCCTTAATAGATTTAATTGTCGAAACTGATAAATGGGCTTTTTTATATTCACTGGAGACTCCCGTACTCTCTTAGTGGTCTCAAATGTATAATTAGACCATGCGTCATCTGATACAGATTTTGAAAATAAGTGTGTAACTGCATGCTATTAAAATGCTGACGTAATGAACCTCGCCTTAGCATTGTAACATACCCGGTACTTCGCATAAGCTAACACTGCTTATGAACTCATACCCATACACTATACTGGGTATGACTTGTCATGGCTTTTAGAGGGCTGACTCTGAACGGATCCTTACACTTAGACACGCTTTGGCCCACTGTGCGTCCTATACAGGGTGGAAGTGAAATAACTTTGCAGATTTAAAGGGACGATAGGATACACGTAAATGAATACAAAACCTATATTACGTTTTGTGATTAAATGCACGATTAATTAGAAAATTAAATTTGGAGTTTCAGCACTCCGGCAACATCGCCGCTAACATACTCTTCTCGTGATACAGATGTAAGAGGTCAACGAACTCTGTTTCGCTATAGTTCTGTGCTCTTATTTCCGGCAGCTAATCACGTTGCAGGTCGGCTACATTTAAACGTGTGCGTCTTGACATTCGCTGCTGATGACGTTATGCACTTCCTAAGACTCGATAAATACTTAATATAATCGCCCGCCATTTTCTCTCTTTCGTTGGTGTTCGCAGAAAGCACACGAGGAAGTTATTTGCCGCTCAATTATTTGCTGAATTACAGTGCGTTTGATTTATTATCATAGGAGCTATGACATGATAATGTTTAACGGTGTGGCAAATAGATTAGTCTAGTAGCTCGGCAACGAAAGAACAAAAATGGCGAACGATACTACCTTCCTAGACTTTATAGAGCCTTCACTTCCTAAGGCGCAAGTAAAGAGGATGAGTCACGCCGGGAATAACAGCGACGCGACTATAGATGAGCTGTTCTCTGGCCCTGTGTTGCAACCAATTCACATCGTGCAGTGGTTTGAATTTAGAGATTTTTATAATTAAATTTACACGAAAACCGTCCACACTATAGAAGTACGCCAGATGGATAAATTATCCTTTATTATTTTTTCTATCGATATGGACAAAAATCACAATCCTATTCGCAATAGTTACCGAATAAGAGGTTGCTAAACATTTGAAAAAAAAAACATTTTTCCTGAAAAACTATGAACTTTCCAAAAATATGATATTATAGTTTTTTGTTACATACAACATGAGCTATTCGCTCTGAAAATCTGCAAGGCTATTTCACTTCCACCCTGTATATGCGATGGTTTTCCAAATCCGACATCTCACTCTGGTGATATTCGTGAATCCGATGCTGACAAGTGGGCTACTATGCATCAGTCTTGATACAGCTAGGTCTCATTTCTAGACAAGTGTCTGATAAGTCCCAGAGCCTAGAGCTCCAAGTCCTTAAATCCTGTATCAGAAACCCATTCTACTCCCAAAACTTCATCCCAGTTTATTTTTAACAACAGATTATATAGAGCATTCCACGTTAAGAAGAAAGTATTGCTTTTATGGGCCTTGCCTAATACATTGTACAAGCTATGTGGTAGGTAGGCGTTTCTATGGTAACTGGTCATTTGATGAAATAGCTCCATATGCTCAATGCTTTTTTCTTAACGTGAAATCCTCTATAGATAAAATGAGGGTGGGGGGGAAGTAGAGTGTGTTGGTAGAATGATTGAGGGAAACGGGAGTACCCATACAAAAACCATCTCCAATGTATAATTCTGCAGTGCTTGGGAAAAGTGACACAAGTCAGTTTCCACAAACCTTTTTTGATAATTTATTGAAACTTACACTGGTTTATGTCAATTTGATTTTTTTCTGTATGAATTATTGTAATGGGAGGAATATCTATGTATTTTTTTTCCAAGCGAACAGGTGTTCCGTAAGTTGTCAATAAATTATCAAAAAAGGTTTGTGGAAACTGACTTGTGTCACTTTTCCCGAGCACTACAGAATTTATCAGCCACAAATTTCATCTCGACCTGCCCTCAGATTGAACCCGGGCCACTTAGATGGAAGGCCAACGCACTAGTACTTCAGCCACAGTCGAGGCTGTTCTATGGTTTACCACTTCATTCTTTCGCTGGACAGCATAGCTATATCTTTTCCTTTAACGTAACTGTAACGCAAAAATAAATGTTCTTTTAAAACGCAAAATGTCTATTCATATTAAAATGAATCAGGAAGCAAAGGTTGTCCTTGAAGTGCGCACTCTTATGAATCGTGCTATAACTTGTCGAAAAGCAGCATGCTTGGCACGGACAACGCATTCCAAGAGAAAACGCATCACAACTGCTCCTTGATATTATTATGAGCCAAGTTTCAAGAATTTTTTTTTTAACACAGAAACTTTTCATACATTATGAAATAAAGATAGCCCTATAATTTAAGAGGACCATTTGTAACAATCCAAGTATTCAGAAAAGTCGATTTGTTTACCGACGTCAAATGCCTTTGCCAACCAGCCGTCAGCTGAGATATAATTTGATTCTTAGTCATGAATTCCATACATTATTCGTTCTACTGCACAGACAGACTCGCCACTGACCGGTGTGTTAGTCTGTGAGACACAGACACGCCACTGATCGGTGTTTCACTCTGTAGGACACAGCCGCGTGATCACCAATCTGGCTCCGACATCAGAATTCACGTGATGTCACACTCAGCAGACCTTCTGCTCGCTTCTTGACCCCGAGGGAAGCGTCGATTACACAGGACGGGTTTGCATCTACACCGCGGGCGAGTGGGATCTCACACAGCGTGGGGTTTAAAGACTTCACTGATTCAGTAATTAATTTAGATTAAAATGATTACTCGGGAAAGAATACTTTTAAGGAGAATTGTTAGAAGAATATTCAGATACACAAAAATGTATCATTAACAAAGAATGAAGCACTACAAAAAGGGAGGTGCTAGTGAAATCTAAAATCAACTCAGGAAAACTTTGATGGATTGGGCATGTGAAGAAAGAAGCAGAAAAAAATAAAATCATGCTAGAAAAACTCCAATGGATAAGACATGTGAAGAGAGACGCAGAAAAACTAAAATAAGGCTAAAAAAACTCCAATGGATTAGACATGTAAAGAAAGAAAAAGAAAAAAGATCAGGCTATAAAGACTCCAATGGATTAGACATGTGAGAGAGAAAAAGAAAAAAGATCAGGCTAGAAAAACTCCAATGGATTAGACATGTGAAGAGAGAAAAAGAAAAAAGGATCAGGCTATAAAAACTCCAATGGATTAGACATGTGAAGAGAGAAAAAGAAACAAGATCAGGCTAGAAAAACTCCAATGGATTAGACATGTGAAGAAAGAAAAAGAAAAAAGATCAGGCTATAAAAACTCCAATGGATTAGACATGTGAAGAGAGAAGAAGGAAAAAGATCAGGCTATAAAAACTCCAATGGATTAGACATGTGAAGAGAGAAAAAGAAAAAAGATCAGGCTATAAAAACTCCAATGGATTAGACATGTGAAGAGAGAAAAAGAAAAAAAGACCAGGCTATAAAAACTCCAATGGATTAGACATGTGAAGAGAGAAAACGAAAAAAGATCAGGCTATAAAAACTCCAATGGATTAGACATGTGAAGAGAGAAAAAGAAAAAAGATCAGGATATAAAAACTCCAATGGATTAGACATGTGAAGAGAGAAAAAGAAAAAAGTTCAGGCTATAAAAACTCCAATGGATTAGACATGTGAAGAGAGAAAAAGAAAAAAGATCAGGCTATAAAAACTCCAATGGATTAGACATGTGAAGAGAGAAAAAGAAAAAAAGATCAGGCTATAAAAACTCCAATGGATTAGACATGTGAAGAGAGAAAAAGAAAAAAGATCAGGCTATAAAAACTCCAATGGATTAGACATGTGAAGAGAGAAAAAGAAAAAAGATCAGGCTATAAAAACTCCAATGAATTAGACATGTGAAGAGAGAAAAAGAAAAAAGATCAGGCTATAAAAACTCCAATGGATTAGACATGTGAAGAGAGAAAAAGAAAAAAGTTCAGGCTATAAAAACTCCAATGGATTAGACATGTGAAGACAGAAAAAGAAAAAAGATCAGGCTATAAAAGATCCAATGGATTAGACATGTGAAGAGAGAAAAAGAAAAAAGATCAGGCTATAAAAACTCCAATAGATTAGACATGTGAAGAGAGAAAAAGAAAAAAGATCAGGCTATAAAAACGCCAATGGATATGACATGTGAAGAGAGAAAAAGAAAAAAGATCAGGCTAGAAAAACTCCAATGGATAAGACATGTGAAGAGAGAAAAAGAAAAAAGATCAGGCTATAAAAACTCCAATGGATATGACATGTGAAGAGAGAAAAAGAAAAAAGATCAGGCTAGAAAAACTCCAATGGATAAGACATGTGAAGAGAGAAAAAGAAAAAAGATCAGGCTATAAAAACTCCAATGGATATGACATGTCAAGAGAGACGCTGAAAAACTAAAATAATGCTAAAAAAAACTCCAATGGATTAGACATGTGAAGAGAGAAGCAGAAAAAAACTAAACTCATGATCTTGTGACCTCACATTTCCACCTTTTCCGTTCTCTGTCCAACAAACTCCTTTGTTAACGAAGATGCTTCACAAACTTGGGTTGACGACTTCTTTAACACCATACAGCAGATTTCTTCAGATGCAGAATCGAAACCTACACCGTCATAGATAATATAGGACAATATGTTACTGATTAATTCTGTCTTCTATTCATCTCAAAAACTATTTTTTGTTAAGTTTATTAATACACGCTTTAACATCTGTGGTCATATCGTGTGTTTTAGAATCTGTCGGTATACCAGTAGGCCGTTATTATTGTTGAGTTCCTGTTTCTATTGTGTTGTAAATGGCTTGTGTTTATGTAATTGATTTTAGATTTTGATTAATGTTTATGATATTCGTGACTGAGGCGGTGGTGAATCATGGTATGTAAATTTACAATCCGGCATTCGTCTTTGTGACAGAGGAAAAGCATGAAGTCCACACCTGTGGAGTAACGGTTAGCACGTCTAGCCGCGAAACCAGGTGGCCCGGGTTCGATTCCCGGTCGGGGCAAGTTACCTGGTTGAGGTTTTTTCCGGGGTTTTCCCTCAACCCAATATGAGCAAATGCTGGGTAACTTTCGGTGTTGGACCCCGGACTCATTTCACCGGCATTATCACCTTCATCTCATTCAGACGCTAAATAACCTAGATGTTGATAAAGCGTCGTAAAATAACCTACTAAAAAGACATGAAAAAACCAGTCAGATTAGTCGGCCACGGGGTTTGAACCCAGGATCTCCCGAATACGAGTCACAAACGATACCGTCTGCACCAGCTCGCTCGGTAAAAACTTTTGTGCGAGATCGTGCGTATTTGCTTGCTTTCCGCACAAAACCAATACGCGGTAAGTGTGAAATACCACATTCAGTATTCCCAACGTAACACATGTAACAATTTCCCTCTTCTTACCGCTTAAGCGCCATATTCATTTTACTGCTTTAGGCTTTTAACATATTATTTTTAGAGACGTTTAACATAGTAATAATTATAAATTGGAAACTTACCACTGCAATTTCACCTAAATTGCACTGTTAATTATTGTTTTAAATATTTGCAAAAATTAAGTAAACTCTACAACACCACAAAAGTTACTGCATTTGTAATGCAAGTAACGTTAAGGAAGCCGTGAAAAAATCAACAAGATTCCAGATGCCGATGTTATTACTGCAATATGTTATATAAATAATATTGTTAAAATATTAAAATGAAAAATAAATCATTACATAACCTTACCGTTTGTTTTAAGTTCGCATTTATAGACTGGGGGAAAAAGAGACAGACGTATATCACGGCCTGCTGGAGTATAGTAAACACAGAAAACATTTTATAGGAACAATGTTGAAGATAGATATATTTGTTTTCCAAAGTTGCCGTCATTGAACAGAAACCAAGATGGAGATTTCATTGCAACTAATTAGAAATTCCTCTTTCAGGTATGTAATAAACGATCTTCGCACAAAATAATGTACGATACACGAGCGGTATGTTTGTTTTCATGTTCTCGGAAATTAAAAAAGCTCAACTACGTTTCGCTTTTTCAATCTTTTCTTCGAACATGAAAACATCAACATACCGCTATTGTAACGCATATTACTATTGTCACAGCGAAAAAATGCTACGGAATTTTTGCCACAACCCAACAGAAAAATATGTTTCTCTAAATAAGTAACTCGACAAACAGTGAAGATCTTGAACAGAATGATTAAGAATCTAATTTCACATGTCTTTGACATATTTATATCACATTCAGCAAAACTACAAACTTCTCCAGTCCACAACATCGTTAACAACCTTCATGGCTTCACTTGTAGCATTCAGGACACTTTTCCCTTTTGCGTGATATCGCAAGGGTGCGAAAAAGGAACACGCATGGTGTGCGATATTCCACACAAGAAAGGGAAGCGATGGATCGAATACAATAGCTGAGCGTGTAACATGTTGCCTTGGGTTGTTAGTAGTGCAGCAAGAACAGTTAATGAATATAGAGCCTCCTATTAGCTGACGCAGCTCCTTCAACAGACATATCACACACTAGGATACAAGTGATCTCCATGGCAGTAAGAGGAGCAAGCACCACTTCACAGCTCGAGAGTCTATATCAGCGTAAAAAACCTGGGGTACGATATTAGACAGTTCCTCTATATGTGAATACTATCGAAATAGTCTGAAACAACCAGGTATATCTAACTGACGAAATCTGGAACAAGTATACTTTGATTTAACACTTTACTGTGTTCTAATTGGTGCAATATTTTGACGTAGAATACAGATTTTACCGCACTCGGTACGCACAGCCGTTCCGGGATCCGTGATGAAACAAAAATCGTCAGAATTTCAAGTATTTACTGTAACAACATTATGAACCATAGCTGAATGCTAACATTATTAGTAGTTAGGTCATGAGTCAATGTAACTTCTTTGATCACGCCCAATCACAAGAGGGCTTGAGGGTGTGCTTGACAGGATGTTCCTACTAGAGTCGTGCACAACCGGTTACGGAAAATAGAAATCATATATAGCTATTGAACGCCTGGCGCTGTAGTCAATATGCAAAGCACTTCCGTCTATAGAAGTGACTCAGGTTCGGTTTAACGAATATTCTAATTGTTTCTTATGCTTTGTGGGTGGACGGCAAAGGCAGACCACATTGAGCCATGCAGCAGTTCCAAAAGCCCTTGCAAGGACGCGATTATCATCTTGTAGGCCTACTATTTAATTGATAATTCTTTTTCTCTCACTACAATTAATCAATCATCCATTGATCCATTCACAGTCTCATTGATTTATTCATCCATGGATTCATTGATAGATTCATCGACTGATTCAGTGATTCACTGATTGGTTCATTGATACATTAATTGCATCATCGATTGATTTATTAGTTGATCCATTCATTCATTCATTCATTCATTCATTCAAGTATTACAGAGCAAAACATATCTTTTTAAAAATGATTTATTAAAGAAATAATAATTATTATTACTATTATTATTATTACTATTGTTATTATTTATCAATAATAATAATATTATTATAATTATTATTATCATTATCAATAATTGTCTTATTTTTTATACTTGTATGTCTCATTTATTTTGACCTGCTGTTCACATTTTATTATGCTTTTTCCTTTCTTTCTGTATGTTATATATTATGTCTGATTTCTACTTACTTGTTGTTTACGTTATATTATTATTATCTTATTCAGTTTTGTGTGTAAAATTGTAGTGTACTTTGTAAATTTGTAGTGTTTTTTGGAACGCAGTTTTACTCCTGGTTGAGTGTTGGAGAAGGCCATATGGCCTTAATTCTGCCACATTAAATAAATAAATTATTATTATTATTATTATTATTATTATTATTATTATTATTATTATTATTATTAAATAATGCATCTGCTTAGAGTAATTAAAAGGTATCAACAATACTGTTTTAGAGATATGGATTTTGAGTTTAAAGTGTTTAGTAATTGCAGTTTATTCTATTTTTGCATTTCTTACACACCAGATTTCATATTATGTATTACACTTATTTCCTTTGTTGTTCATCTATATATGTTAGAAGTGTAATAAAGTATAAAATCAATTTTATTGTAGGCCTATATTAAGCAAACACGTTTTTTAATTACACCTGGTAAATTTCCTTCAATAATTGTTACTCCGTTTAAGTAATCAGAAAATGTCAGTGTTCTGTCAAAACTGCAAAACATCAGGGGCAACCGATTGAAATTCGAACATTCGGTCTGATGCTCTATCTTGACGGATGCTCTCTGACCGGTCGAATGAAAACAGATTGTAAGCCCTATTCTAGTTCCTACAACATGTTAACGTTCTTTGTTATCCTCCCTCAGTGTAGGCCTGCTTATAGCCTAGTAAAGTTCAGTTTTCAAACAAATCATTTACAATTATTTATTTTCACTATTATGGATATTGTTATTGGAGTGATTAGTAGTTACTTCTTATTTAATGTGTGGTAGATGACATTTCATACTTTGATATGAAGGAAGTTGTGTGTCGTGTTTATATGTATTTCCAGAGCGATATGAGAACGCAAGACAATGTCAGTTAGTCGCTAGCAACAGGTGTATCTAAAATTCCGGTTTATAGTTACACGAAAGAAAATTAATCGAGAGGAAACCTTAAAAGCCCTTCTAAAAAAACGTATTCGCGACTCTCCTGCTAGAACATAGGATACATTTAATTAGAAAGCTTTAACATGGACAGTACTTGCTTTATACAGAGTGTTTAAAAAGTGATGATAAACAATTTTCAAATGGAAAGTAGCGACTGAAAGAAGAGAAAAACTTCCAATAAACATTGATCCACAAATTAACCATTCATACGATATTCCCTTAGGCAGAGAAGGGCCTGTAGTGTGGCCTCCTAGATCACCGGATTTAATCTCAATTAGATTTCTATGTTTGGGATCATGTAAAAAAAACCTGGTTTACACCTCTGATGTCAACACACTTCAGATTGAACTTGCCTTCCAGCAAGTAAGAAATAATCGAGAAGTGCCGGAGAGGATTCGTAGCTCACTACAGGGAAGAGCACAACGTTGCATTCAAATGCATGGACAGCATTTTGAGCATCTACGCTACGTAGAATCCAGTTAAATTTCAATGGTGCATATCCTACAATGTGTCTTTTTTAAACTATAAATTTAAATAATATTAATATTGTTATTCAATTGTTTTATTAGCTTTATTCACTCGTTCCTATTAGCTTTTGTCTGCAGTTGTTTAATCCAAAGCCTCCTCAAATTGGTATACTGAAGCATTAAAATTTTCCTTTATTCAATACACACACATTACCATCAAGAGACTTGTCCAGCGCTTTCATCTGTCAGCTTTGTGGATAGATAATGATAGACCAGAGAAAGAATGCAACAGTGCTTTTTTTTTAGTAGGTTATTTTACGACGCTTTATCAACATCTAAGGTTATTTAGCGTCTGAATGAGATGAAGATGATAATGCCGGTGAAATGAGTCCGAGGTCCAGCACCGAAAGTCACCCAGCATTTGCTCATATTGGGTTGAGGGAAAACCCCGGAAAAAAATCTCAACCAGGTAACTTGCCCCGACCGGGAATCGATTTACTTTTTTTTATTTTATTGGGTTATTTTACGACGTTGTATCAACATCTAGGTTATTTAGCGTCTGAATGAAATGAAGGTGATAATGCCGGTGAAATGAGTCCGGGGCCCAGCACCGAAAGTTACCCAGCATTTGCTCGTATTGGGTTGAGGGAAAACCCCGGAAAAAACCTCAACCAGGTAACTTTCCCCGACCGGGATTCGAACCCGGGCCACCTGGTTTCGCGGCCAGATGCGCTGACCGTTACTCCACAGGTGTGGACCCGGGAATCGAACCCGGGCCACCTGGTTTCGCGGCCAGACTCGCTAACCGTTACTCCACAGGTGTGGACTGCAACAGTGCTGACATCCCATCAAAAGAGGTAATTAAAAAAAGCAATAGTTTACAAATGGCAAAAAAAAATGTGATTTTGTACGCACTGAGACCTGAAGAATCCAAAAATGGGGAAATAAGTACATGGTGCCATTTAAAAAGAAAACAGACTCCTGGCACATCCTTTATAAATGAAAAGCGAAGTATTTCAAAACATGTTCAAAATATTCCGTTTTTGATATCTTACAACTTTTGTATGAATAGATTCTTCATAAAATTAGAAATAAGAAATTTACAAGCATCGTTCCATACTTTTTACTCACCCTGTATAATATTAATTTCATGTCCACATCTCCTCCGACATGCATAATGTTTGGTGGTTGTGGACAATGCTCGTTTCGTGTAATCGGGCCTTCATGCGTCTCCAGACATTGATTGCTGTACCACATGTGGGAGGACTTGGCTGGACGCGTATCGTGCAGCGTCTATTGTTGCTCGCCGTGATAAGATGGCAACTTCTCTGGCATCAGTGTATAGCGTGTCACCGACCGTGCATTGTACAGGCGCACTCGACTGCCATGCCGTGTCAAATGGAAACTGATACACAAATTGGTGTACTGAAGGAAGTACATCAATTCCAGCACTTGCTACTCACTACACTTAAATAGATACTTTGTGCAGGACTATATATTACGCACATGTGCGTAAAAACGGTCTATCCCTCAAAATGGAAAATCGCCACATTAGTGCTGGCATTTAATGGCTGCAATTAGTGTTACTAACAATAGTGGTCTAACAACAGGAAGCATCGTGGAGGTTAAATATATTCAAACAAAGTTTAGGTCATTGCTCTGGTCTTATAGCATTTCTAAAACTCAAAATTTTCCACTTTTAAAAAATGAGAATTAGACTTTTTGCACACGTCTTCATATGAATTATTTATTTATTTAACCTGGTAGAGATAAGGCCATCAGGCCTTCTCTTCCCCTCTACCAGGGGATTACAATTACAATATTAAGAATACAATTACAATTATAATTACAATTAATATTAAATTTACAGATACAATAAAAGTCAAAGTAGGGGAGACTGTTGTACCTTTAGCATAGTGTACCTTTGAACATTTTTGTTTTTTAATTTTTGCTGCTACCTAGAGGACTCAAAATGAAGTAGATTGTAGAGAAAGCCACTAAGTAGGTCTGGTCGTAGTTTCAGTTTGATTTATTGCAAAGTATGAGTTCCGTAGACAAAAGAAGTTTTTTTAGTACCAAAAGTAAACATTTCGTTCATTGATGTATGTTTTCTAACACAAAACCAGATTGCAGATTGTTAATATCTTTCAAGTACGGTGTGTTCCCTATCATCTGGTGAGTAATAACATATTTTAATTTCCATGATTTATTTGACTCTCTAGTTTTCGGAGCCATATTTGTTTAAACGTGCACCCTCTTGTACCTTTGAACACAAAACATCTTGTACCATGGAACATGTTCCAAATTACACGATACTATCGGTTTTTGTTTTTCTTTTATTTTAAGGTCATGTCACGAAGTAAGTATGGAATTAAAGATGTCCCCAATTGATCCGGATGCCTTGAAGAAAGCTGTTGAAGCAGTTATTGCTCCTTCAGGAAATAAAATCTCAATCAGAGAAGCCTGCTCTGGTTTATGATTGAAAATACATTTTAAATATGATTGTCAGTTTTTTCAGCTATATTCCCACTTATATTGCATGTGTTCCAACTTACAATAGGGTATGTTCCAAGGTACATGGACCTGTTGTACCTTTGAACACATTACATATCCCTTCATTTTATTTTTTCCATCCTTAATAGATTTGTAAAACAGAAAAATACATACAGGAAGTTGTAAAGGAATCTTCAGTAATTATTTCAAGTATTTTTTCATTTAAAAAATTTAATTTCCCAAAATTAAAAAAATTAAAATGTGAAAAGTGTTTAAAGGTACAACAGTCTCCCCTACTAAAAGATTAACTGATTAATAAAAGCTAGAAGTTTATTGTAAAAGTTAAGAAGAGAGAAGCATTTCTTTTATTGATTAAGTACAAATTAAATCTACTCTACGCAGTAAGAAAATGCTTAATAAGCTTGCTTTTCAACGCTACTAAATTCCGACAGTCTCTGATGTCACTGGGTAGGGTATTCCACAAGCGCGAGAGCGAGATTGTGTATGATGATGAATACGATGATTTATTATTTGTTGGTATGGCTATATAATGGCTGGTATAATTGTATACTATTACTTCAATCCTCGATGTTACACTATCGCGCCAACCCCGTCATATAAACAAATTATTGTTGTTTCCCGTAAACTTATACATACGTGGTTTTCCGCATATAATCTTTCTGTTTGCGTTATGTAGAATTTCTCCGTAATTACTGGTAGGATTTCTTTATATTCGATATCTACTCTGTCGGTAAATTGGTCTGAAAAACTACTTTCAAACGGGTGAATGTTGAACAATCAAATTCTCACACCACTGGACAAAAAATAATTAATACTTACAACATCTTATACCCCAATGCACCTATGTTAAATTTGCTTATTTAATGACCCATTATCTCATCAACTTCTGAAGCTATCGTACTGAAATTTTTACAAGACAAGAATACAAGGTTTCTAAGCAAACTATTAATCAAGAAATACAAGCTGTAAAAAACGATTCGAGTTTTTAAAAATAATATTGATTTTATTTTGTTTGTTTCTATTTAAATGAACCATTTAATCAGAACTATAAATGATAGAAAGATGAGCATTTTTTAAACGTGTTGTCAACATTACAATAAAGAAATGAACGCACATTAAGTGATGTACAGTCTTAGAAATAATTGATGGCGCACATATAATTTCAAAGTTCCAGAAAGGAGACACTGCGCATGATCAGAGGACGAGCGACCAGGTTTACAAGCGAACTACTAGTTGAGGTAATAACATTCTTCTGTTTCGTTGTATGTCGTCCCTAAGTAGCTGTCAGGGAAAAGAATTTAGCCCAAATAAGTAGTGCGATGAAAACTTTTACACCACAAAGAGTCGTGTCATCAATTGTTCCGAAGACCGTACGTATATTAGTTTCATCGGAAAATAATATTTTACACAAAAAAAATAAAATCGACATTTAAAACAATCAAAACTTTTTTGCAGCTTATATTTTTTTATAAATTTGCGTTAGTTTGTTTAGAATCCTTGTATCCCTATTCTATAAAAATTTCAGTACGATATCTTCAGCAGTTCCAGAGATAATTGGTCATTAGATAAACAATTTTAACACTGGCGGTATAGGGCAGTTAATCTTCCCTTAACAAAGCTCTAATTCTCGTCTTGCACGCATGTTATACTTTCGTTTTGTATTTTTAAATTATTCAAACTCTGTTTTTTTATAGGTAGACAAACAGTGATAACTCTACAGCCGTTGACAATCGGGCCCATGATTACAGAAACCATTCTTACTATACTAACCTAGGGCATTAACTCTTCAAGTCAGGCACATTTCTCACGAATCGCTCTGTACATAATGCAACAGGCACAACCACAGTTCTGACTCTTCAAGTAAAGTGTGGAGCTATTCAATCGAATTGACATCGTAGCTACAATGCAACCCAACGAATATTATGCATTTCTTTCCTCATGCGCAGCAATTAATTGGAATTTTATGTTAAATGAATTTCTTGTCACATTGTCCCTCTACACTACACAAACGGTCTAGGGCTGACTTGTTGAAAGCAGTCCGTCCCCTCCACAGGGTTAGTGCAGGCAGGTGAAGCTCGATAGGGTAATGAAGGGGAGGAACACAACACAAACCCACCGCAGGCCGCCCGGAGGTGTAAAGCCTTTTAACTCGTGTAACCATGCAAAGTCAAGAGATCACAAACATCGTCTGCTGTAAATAGGCCTAGGCTACTTGTTGGTTGCGACTTCTGACTGTCCAAGTAATTTAATATCTGCCATAGACTTTAATCAACAAGTATTTATAACAACAAACACATAGTCCAAATTTACTGTGATCTTACTTACTTACAAATGGCTTTTAAGGAACCCGAAGGTTCATTGCCGCCCTCACATAAGCCCGCCATCGGTCCCTATCCTGTGCAAGATTAATCCAGTCTCTATCATCATATCCCACCTCCCTCAAATCCATTTTAATATTACCCTCCCATCTACGTCTCGGCCTCCCCAAAGGTCTTTTTCCCTCCGGCCTCCCAACTAACACTCTATATGCATTTCTGGATTCGCTCATACGTGCTACATGCCCTGCCCATCTCAAACGTCTGGATTTAATGTTCCTAATTATGTCAGGTGAAGAATACAAATTCTGCGTTGTGTAACTTTCTCCATTCTCCTGTAACTTCATCCCGCTTAGCCCCAAATATTTTCCTAAGCACCTTATTCTCAAACACCCTTAATCTCTGTTCCTCTCTCAAACTGAGAGTCCAAGTTTCACAACCATACAGAACAACCGGCAATATAACTGTTTTATAAATTCTAACTTTCAGATTTTTTGACAGCAGACTAGATGATAAAAGCTTCTCAACCGAATAATAACACGCATTTCCCATATTTATTCTGTGTTTAATTTCCTCTCGAGTGTCATTTATATTTGTTACTGTTGCTCCAAGATATTTGAATTTTTCCACCCCTTCGAAGGATAAATCTCTAATTTTTATATTTCCATTTCGTACAATATTCTGGTCACGAGACATAATCATATACTTTGTCTTTTCGGGATTTACTTCCAAACCGATCGCTTACTTGCTTCCAGTAAAATTCCCGTGTTTTCCCTAATCGTTTGTCGATTTTCTCCTAACATATTCACGTCATCCGCATAGACAAGAAGCTGATGTAACCCGTTCAATTCCAAACCCTGCCCGTTATCCTGAACTTTCCTAATGACATATTCTAAAGCGAAGTTAAAAAGTAAAGGTGATAGTGCATCTCCCTGCTTTAGCCCGCAGTGAATTGGAAAAGCATCAGATAGAAACTGTGATCAAAGTAATATATTAATTTATGCTACATCTGTTGATATAAATACTTGGTGGTGAGAGTCCAAATCTACGATGTCAAAGCAATCTATTTCTGCTACAAGATTTGTGGTGAGAGTCCAAATTTACGATGGTCGAAATAATATATTAATTTATGCTACATTTATTGTTATAAATATTTGGTGGTAAGAGTCCACATTTTCGATGGTAGAAGTAATATATTAAATTATGTTACATTTATTGTTATAAATAATTACTTGGTGGTGAGAGTCCAAATTTACGATGGTCAAAATATTATATTAATTTATGCTATATTTATTGTAATAAATACTAGGTGATGAGAGTCCAAATTTTCGATGGTCGAAGTAATATATTAATTTATGTTACATTTTATTAATATAAATACTTGGTGGTGACAGTCCAAATCTACGATGGTCGAAGTAATATATTAATTTATGCTACATGCTTTCTTATAAATACTTTGTGGTGAGAATCCAAATTTACTACATTCAAAGTAATTTATTTATGCTACATATTTTCTTATAAATATTTGGTGGTGAGAGTCCATATTTACGATGGTCAAAGTAATCTATTTATGTTACAAGCTTTGTTATAAATATTTGGTGGTCAGAGTCCAAATTTACCACGATCAAAGTATTTATTTATGCTACATACTTTGTTATAAATGCCTGGTGGTAAGAGTCCAAATTTACGATGGTCGAAGTAATTGTACTTATGCTACTTGGTTATCAGAATCCAAATTTACGATGGAGAAAGTAATTTATTTATGCTACACATTTTGTTATAAATACTTGGTGATAAGTGTCCATGTTTAAGCTATTATAAGTAACCTATTTAGGTTATATATTTTGCCAAAATTTACGTTGGTATAAAACGTATTTATGCTACATATTTTATTAGGTATATACTTTATGATGAGAGTCCAAATTTACGATGATATAAGTAGACTAATCTATTTATGCTACATATTTTGTAATAAATGCTTGGTTGTGAGTGTCCAATTTTACGATGGCCAAAGTAATCTATTCATGCAACATATGCTGATTGTAAGTATCCAAATTTAAGACGGTAGAATTAATCTAATTCTTCCGCATGTGTCTGTCAAATTTCTGATGGTCGAAGTAAATTAATTTCTGTTGCCTATATTTGTTGTAAAATTTTTTTGGAGCTAGTCCAAATTTATAATGATTGAAGTAATTTACATTCTGCTGCATATGCGTTTGGTAAATAACTGTTGGCTCGAGTCCAAATTTTAAATGCTCGAAGTAAATTATCATAATTGCTGTTGCATATACATATGTATCGCAGTAATTGTTGGCGAATATCCAAATTTTTGACGACGGAAGTAAATTAATGTCTAATTTATATATCTGTTGTAAATAATTTTTTGGCTAGCCTATAAATCCATAATTGTTGTAAATAATTACTAGCGAGACTTAAAATTTCAGATTTGTTGGTTGATACTGGAAAATCAAGTTTTGATAAAACTGATATTGAACACTTTCGTATTTTCCTTGCAGAGTCCGCTCTATTATATTAATTTATTAATTTTATTGTCAGCGTCACTAATCTTCGTGTATGAAATAATAAAGCCAATGCAATTGAAACCAGAAAATGTCCGCTCTGTTATTAATACTACGTTTTCAAATGCGACATGGAAATCAACAAATTTTCTTATTGTAATTTTTATGGCATTTTCGTGTACTATGTGCCTACTCTAATCGATCGTTCACGTGACCGCCTCGTCAGTTTCTTCATGTCAGCCATTAATCGATCTTACTTCTTCCTCCGTTTTCAATTTCAGGCTCGTGGACACTGCCATTTGAGTCCATATCGCATCACCAAAGCAACCGATCGTCATCTGTTCGTTGTGTTTCGTTGCTGATTAATTGTAGCTTTGACCTCTACTTACTCCTTTCACTCTCGTTTGTTTTCTGGTCTGACCCTCCCTCATTTTGAGCGTTAATTCCGCTATTGTGTTGTTATTGGCACTGATAATTAAATTTGTTCTGCGCTGTTTCATCGCATTGCTTGTTCTTGTGTGTTTTAACTACTCACTGCATCAATTTACATTCAATGTTCGTCGTATTGTGAGTTGACCGCAACATCGGATAGGCCTATTGTTCATTACGCTTCGTTTAAACCAGTCGAACCGTCCTTCCGTGGCGTCGCCGGTATCTTTTTAATCCCGATAACCAATGGTTTCACGATAAAAATAAAAGAAAACTTCTCCGAGTGCTATTTTGGTCGTCCTGGGAATCTAGCAGTTATTTTGTTTGCTCATGATCTGGAGTTCGCATGTTCAAACCCGGCAGAGAGTAATGAATTTTTAAGTGGAATACAAATTTTTAGCATCTCTTCTTTTCAAAGGGAACTAAAGATAGTGAGTTCATGATGCACATTTGCTATACTTATACTTACTGGCCTTTAAGGAACCCGGAGGTTCATTGCCGTCCTCACATAAGCCCGCCTGAGCAAGATTAATCCAGTCTCTACCATCATATCCCACCTCCCTCAAATCCATTTTAATATTATCTTCCCATCTACGTCTCGGTCTCCCCAAAGGTCTTTTTCCATCCGGCCTCCCAACTAACAGTCTATATGTATTTCTGGATTGTCCATGCGTGCTACATGACCTGCCTATCTCAAACGTCTGGATTTAATGTTCCTAATTATGTCAGGTGAAGAATACAATGCGTGCAGCTCTGCATTGTGTAACTTTCTCCATTCTCCTGTAACTTCATCCCTCTTAGCCCCATAAGCAAAATAATTCTGTCATTCATTAAGATTACATAAACAGGATTGATTTCAGGGGGTCATTCTTTGAGATATCGTGTCCTCATGGGGGAAGAAATTTTCTCATTAAATTTCGGCAGTGTATGGGACCGGTGCCCACCCAGCAACGTGATGCACTTGGGGAGCTATGATAGGTAGCGAAATCCGGTTGCGAATGCCAGTTATAACGGCTGTGGGGATTATCGTGCTAACCACACGATACCTCCATTCTGGTTGGATGATCGTCAACCTCTGCTTCGACATGTGGGCGTGAGGTCAGCAGCCGGCTGGTCGGTCTAGGCCCTTCACGGGCTGTAGCGCCACGGATTATTATTATTTATTTTTTTATTATTCTTTGAGATATTTTATACGAAAAAGTTCAATACAATTTTGCTCGTTTTTAACTCTTTTCGAGATAATAATTGTTTTATATGAAACATTTCGTAGAGTGTTTTTGGAAAGCCATTGATTTAATTCCCAATATACTCAGTCAATTTAAGAGAGCGGTGTATTATAATGAATGATTGAAAGGATTTTACTTTTATCTTTGAAATGTGCAGAAATTTGATCTGAACAAATATAACTTTTCGTTCTGCAAAGGAATTTTCACAAAGTTACATTTACGCGGATCAAATTTCTGCACATTTAAAGGACAAAACTAAAATTCTTTAAATAATTTATCATACATAATACACTGCTCTCTTAAATTGACTGAGCATATTGGGAATTAATTCAATGGCTTTCTCAAAACACACTATGAAATGTTTCTCATGAAACAACTTTTATCTCGAAAAAGAACCAAAAACGAGCAAAATTGTACTAAACTTTTTTGTTTGAAATATCTCAAAGAATAATCTCCTGAAATTAATAACATTACTTACGGTTCATCCCGTATATTCTGTCTACAACCAGACTACCCGTCTTCATCAGGGATGAAAGAAATAGAAACATTTAAATTCCCATCATTTAAATTTTAACTACATTTGTGAACGGCAGGGCTGTATTAGATATCTGGGACTTACAAGCTAGCTGTAAATGCGTTTAAGTGTCATCAATTAAAGAGATTGATACATCAACCAATACAGTGAAATGTATCCGGGGATCAAAAATATGCCAACACTTAAAGTGAAAGAAAAAATACTTGCAGTTTTAAATTTTAAAGCCTTTAATTTAATATATGTTTTCATTTTATTTGAAATAAATTAATTATTGTAGCACCATCCAAAGGTAGTCCACATTATCACACAGCGTATAGTAAGTGATTTCCGTTCATTTTATAGAATATTTCAGTAATAAGTCAGTTTGAAAAAAAAAAACTGTAAAATCAAAGTCGTCACAGCTAAACTTTCTTGTTATACACTACCCTCAGCAGTTAACACAATGTTCTATAAAGACTTTAAGATTAATGGCTCATACACAATGAAAATTAAACATAACGTAAGCGTTAACTTAAGAATGTAAACGTTGCGGTAAAATCAAGAAGTCATACCATCATTCATAATGGGAACATAAACATAACAGCAAACATACTTGGTAACCATGGAAACATAACAACGACTCCATTTCCTCATATTCTGTCGTATACTTCAGCGCTCCACGATTGTGTTCTGTTTGCAAATCACATAAGCATAAGCATGAAAGTTTGGAGTTTGCAAATTTTTATGTTAACGTCTTACGGTAATGTTTATGTCAATGCTTATGTGAATCATTGTGAATGATCCCATTTGGTAGCCTGGCCGCAAACTTCTGTGTTTATGTTACGGTTATGTTTAATTTTCATTGTGAATGGGCCTTAATTCACTTCAAAGACGAAAGCTATGAAGGTATGTAAAATGTGGTATAAGCTGATCAGTGCACAATGTGTTCAGAAAACAAAGATTGAAATATTATTAAGGTCGAAGGCAAAATGTTTGACAACATATTCCCTAACTAAACTGGTAATAAGATATCCCGGCAGATGTAAGCTGTGAAGAGAATATTAAACACGTCACATATAACATGACGTATCTTCGACATTAGTTATCTTCCATGATTAAATGTATAAATCACTCGGCCATTGATTTAATGACAGCAGTAGTAATTACACGATTCATATTTCTCGTCCACATCAGAATTTAACTAGTTGGTTGCACAATAAGTGATCAATGCTCATATATTTATCCTATTCACAACCTGAAATCCTCCATCCATCCATATGGATTTGAATAAAATGTTATATTAAGCTCAGTAACAAATTTATTATAATAATTGAGGTGTTCCTTGGAATAATAACTTAACATACGTCACATCGTTTTCTGTTTCCAGCACATATCGAATCTTAGTAAAACATCTCCCTCTTGACAAAATATTATTTCCTTCCAACAAACACAGCGCCCTCTAGAAACATTTGAATGTCGTTCTGCACAATGCTGTAATATGAAATCTAAAATGTTTGATGTTCTGTATCTCAAATTCAAGATTTCGTAGTTAAGTTCTTGTTCCAGAGAACGCCTCAATTGATAATGCTAAGATTACATTTATGATTCTTAATTTATTTAGTATTTTGGAATGAGTAATTAAATCAATTCACTTGATTTTATAGTTATAGATTATTTACTGGTAATTAATTTTTTGGGCGATACAAGAACGCTCTGTAATTTCATTTTTGAGCACATGTGCAATACAATTGCCACAGTAACTAGTCATTAACTAGTTTACATTTAGGCCTATAGGAATGATATGTCATTGGCCATTGTATCAAAATTAATTAGAACAAAGATTTTCTTAAACAAAATAAATATTTTATCAATCAATAACGCAATCTCACTTCTGAATATTAAAATTAAACGTAAAAAGGAAATATTAAATTTAATCACCTGACCTGTGCTGATTATGATAAAACTACCCACCGAATGAAATGTAAAATCGGTTATTTCCAAGAGACACCTAGTAGACAAAAAGAGAAATAAATTTTTAAAGAATTATATCGTTCACTAGAGGAGTTGATTCAACTAACCTGGAAATAATGTGAATCGTTCAGCGACGACTTCTTGGAAATAACCGTAAAATCTAATCAACTGACCTGTTCCAATAGATATGTCAGGAACATTGTTTCCCAAATTTCTTTCGTTTTCTTACTCTACAACCACTTAATTTCTCTTTCATAGCCTTCACGAGATTTTCTTGGAATTAAACCCAATTATGCTTCATAAGCTTCTTCTAAAATATCTGCTGGTAAACTGATTTCCATATTTAGCAACAATGTCAATAAATTCAAAGAACCAACGTAGGCTAAGGAGCGAAGTCACATTCCCAGTCATGACATGGCCAACACTGAACAAGTTTATACATAAATGCACGTTTAATAGGAGTTCATATAGCAATTCCTTTGTTTTTTAGAGTGTCACGATGGCCATGACTAGACCAAGATAATCACGTGACTCCGATTCGCGCCATAGCCTATGGAAACCAAACAATGACTTCACGAATAACAATGCAGGCTTTTGTTTTCGAGTAAATAATTAGAAATTTGATATCTTATTTATCTATTTTCGTCTTTATTAATTCTGTTATAATGCTGTTGTAGCGTATGAAACTCGCTTATAATGTTATACAGTTATTGCATTCATAAATATTGGGAAACGAGCAAAGCGATAAAATATAACATTATAAACAAGTTTTTTAATGTTACTATTTTGTGGAATAGAAAGATACAACTCCATACTTTACAGCAACTTTCAGTTGTGGTCAGCATTGTGCGTCGAATAAAAGCGGATCATTAAGATAAATAAATAAATAAATAAATAAATAAATAAATAAATAAATAAATAAATAAATAAATAAATAAATAAATACATACATAAATAAATATATATAAATACATAAATAAATACATAAATAAATAAGTAAATAATTAAATAATTTAATTTAGTAGTCTGACCCAATATTTTGGGTTTGCCATGCGACACAGAATAGCTCACAATAAAATTTAAAATGAAAAATTATACAAACAGGTTTCAGACAAAAGTGAATAAGATATAAGAAAAAAAATAGAACCAAGTGTAATTTAAATTGAATGTACACCATAAAGATGCTGACGAAATATCGCTACAGAAAATTTTATTATGGTGATGACGATGGCATCTTGAAGATCTCTCGTCAGCTTGTATTTTTCCCTCCACTTTACAAAGGCTTTCGGGATGGTACCTCTCGCTCCGAAGAAGAGACCGGTAACAGTGATTTTTTCTATATTGTATTCCGCCGATAGGTACCGAATCGTGGGCTCGTAGATTTTCTTTCACTTTAGATGGTTGAGTGGCTAAGTAAATATATTAAATAAATAAATACATAAATAAATACATAAATACATACATAAATAAATAGGCCTACATAAATAAATAAATACATAAATAAATAAATAAATAAATAAATAAATACATAAATAAATACATACATAAATACATACATACATACATACATACATACATAAATACATACATACATACATAAATACATACATACATAAATACATAAATAAATAAATACATAAATAAATAAATACATAAATAAATAAATACATAAATACATACAAACATAAATAAATAAATAAATAAATACATAAATAAATACATAAATACATACAAACATAAATAAATAAATAAATACATAAATAAATACATACATAAATAAATACATACATAAATAAATACATACAAACATAAATAAATACATACAAACATAAATAAATAAATACATAAATAAATAAATACATAAATAAATAAATAAATACATAAATAAATACATAAATAAATAAATACATACATACATAAATACATAAATAAATAAATACATAAATAAATAAATTACATAAATACATAAATAAATAAATAAATACATACATACATAAATAAATAAATACATACATAAATAAATAAATAAATACATAAATAAATAAATACATAAATAAATAAATACATACATAAATACATAAATAAATAAATACATAAATAAATAAATAAATAAATAAATACATAAATAAATAAATACATAAAAAAATAAATGAATAATTCTATGTAAGAACCAGACATCGCACAAATCCCTAACTCGTAATGCACACCAAACTTCCTTCGTTGGGAACGTGACGCTGGCCAAAGACGCCTGTGTTAAGAAGTCACTGCCATCTAGCAATCGAATTATTCCCATCACAGACTTCGTACCGCCGCTCGATCGAAGCACGGGTCGGCCTTGAACGTAGGCTAATGTATGCACCTTCCCCAAAAGCGGGCGCCCTTAAAATAAGGAATAGCAGTCTAGCCACACGCGAAACGTTTCCTCGTAACTTCATACTCCAACTCCACGTATTCCACAAAGAAAAAGAAATACTACGTCACTCGTTGCGTGGGGAAGTTCTATTGAAATGCGGCGCTATTTCGGTTCATTCAAAAGAAAAACGTACAAGACTTCTAGTAATGGTTATAGAAGTGACGTCATACAAGTACGGAAAAGTGTTTTACTCAGAAACTATTGTAATGATGCGAAACAAAACAAAAAGTCAATTTCGATACTGTCATGGAAAGATTTTCCCGTTACAATGATACCGAAAGACTGCTTTTCAACATGCTATCTGTTCACGTAAAATTTATTTTATATCAAACCAATGGTTTTCGAACTGTGGCACCGGAACCGAAGAGGCACACATGCGCCATTTGTAACTGGGGTTAATTGAGAATTATTTATTTTTCTTTCAATTGACAGGGATATCATTTTAACGGCTGTTAGGTCTTGCATATATCCAAGTTGTTAGGACCAGGGTTGTGCAATTACGCGTAAAAATTGTTTTCTACGTAACACGTAAACCAAGTATAAAAACGCGTTAAACATGCAGAAATTGTAAAGTACGTAAAAAACTAAAAAAATATATACATTAAACGAAAACGTGGCTTTTGCATGGATATTGTTATTATGTCTAACAGAAAACAAAAAGACTTTAAAAACAAATGTCTTGTTCTTCGGAATTTTTATGTGCTTCTTAAATATTTACCTTAATATTTCTTTTAGAATTTCAAGAACTAAAACAACCTAAAAAAATTACTGTACAAGGAAAATGTAACTTAACTTACAATGAATAGGCTATAATTGAAATCTATAGTAAAAACAAACAAGAAGTACAAAAATAAATAATTGTTAATAGCACTGATATAAGGTCCAGCTAAAATTGGATTTTCAAACAGTTTAATTTGTTCTCTTTTTCTCAGTAAATTGGATTTTCAAACAGTTTTATTTTTTCTCTTTCTTTCTCAGTAAATTGGATTTTCAAACAGTTTTATTTTTTCTCGCTCTTCTCTCAATAAATTGGACTTTCAAATAATTTTTTATCTTTCTTCTCTTAGTAAATTGGATTTTCAAACAGCTTTATTTTTTCTCTTTCTTTCTCAGTAAATTGGATTTTCAAACAGTTTAATTTTTTCTCTTTCTTTCTCAGTAAATTGGATTTTCAAACAGTTTTATTTTTTCTCTTTCTTTCTCAGTAAATTGGATTTTCAAACAGTTTTATTTTTTCTCGCTCTTCTCTCAATAAATTGGACTTTCAAATAATTTTTTATCTTTCTTCTCTTAGTAAATTGGATTTTCAAACAGCTTTATTTTTTCTCTTTCTTTCTCAGTAAATTGGACTTTCAAATAGTTTTATTTTTTCTCTTTCTTCTCTGAGTAAATTGGATTTTCAAACAGTTTTATTTTTTCTCTTTCTTTCTCAGTAAATTGGATTTTCAAATAGTTTTATTTTTTCTTTTTCTTCTCTTAGTAAATTGGATTTTCAAATGGCTTTATTTTTCTCTTTCTTCTCTGAGTAAATTGGATTTTCAAATAGTTTTATTTTTTCTTCATCTTCTCTTAGTAAATTGGATTTTCAAATAGTTTTATTTTTTCCCCTTTCTTCTCTGCGTAAATTGGATTTTAAAGTAGTTTTATTTTTTCTCTTTCATCTCTCAGTAAATTGGATTTTCAAACAGTTTTATTTTTTCTCTTTCTTTCTCAGTAAATTGGATTTTCAAATAGTTTTATTTTTTCTTTTCCTTCTCTTAGTAAATTGGATTTCCAAATGGCTTTATTTTTTCTTTTTCTTCTCTTAGTAAATTGGATTTTCAAATGGCTTTATTTTTCTCTTTCTTCTCTGAGTAAATTGGATTTTCAAGTAGTTTTATTCTGTCCCTTTCATCTCTCAGTTAATTGGATTTTCAAATAGTTTTATTTTTTCCCTTTCTTCTCTGCGTAAATTGGATTTTTAAATAGTTTTATTTTCTCTCTTTCTTCTCTGAGTAAATTGAATTTTAAAGTAGTTTTATTTTTTCCCTTTCATCTCTCAGTAAATTGGATTTTCAAGTAGTTTTATTCTGTCCCTTTCATCTCTCAGTTAATTGGATTTTCAAATAGTTTTATTCTGTCCCTTTCATCTCTCAGTAAATTGGATTTTCAAATAGTTTTATTCTGTCCCTTTCATCTCTCAGTTAATTGGATTTTCAAATAGTTTTATTCTGTCCCTTTCATCTCTCAGTAAATTGGATTTTCAAATAGTTTTATTCTGTCCCTTTCATCTCTCAGTAAATTGGATTTTCAAATAGTTTTATTCTGTCCCTTTCATCTCTCAGTTAATTGGATTTTCAAATAGTTTTATTCTGTCCCTTTCATCTCTCAGTAAATTGGATTTTCAAATAGTTTTATTCTGTCCCTTTCATCTCTCAGTTAATTGGATTTTCAAATAGTTTTATTCTGTCCCTTTCATCTCTCAGTTAATTGTATTTTCAAATAGTTTTATTCTGTCCCTTTCATCTCTCAGTAAATTGGATTTTCAAATAGTTTTATTCTGTCCCTTTCATCTCTCAGTAAATTGGATTTTCAAGTAGTTTTATTCTGTCCCTTTCATCTCTCAGTTAATTGGATTTTCAAATAGTTTTATTCTGTCCCTTTCATCTCTCAGTAAATTGGATTTTCAAATAGTTTTATTCTGTCCCTTTCATCTCTCAGTAAATTGGATTTTCAAGTAGTTTTATTCTGTCCCTTTCATCTCTCAGTTAATTGGATTTTCAAATAGTTTTATTCTGTCCCTTTCATCTCTGAGTAAATTGGATTTTCAAGTAGTTTTATTCTGTCCCTTTCATCTCTCAGTTAATTGGATTTTCAAATAGCTTTATTTTGTCCCTTTCATCTCTCAGTAAATTGGATTTTCAAGTAGTTTTATTTTGTCCCTTTCATCTCTCAGTAAATTGGATTTTCAAATAGTTTTATTTTGTCTCTTTCATCTCTCAGTAAATTGGATTTTCAAATAGTTTTATTTTTTCTCTTTCATCTCTCAGCAAATTGGATTTTCAAGTAGTTTTACTTTTTTATTTCTTCTCTCAGTAAAAAGTAAGAAAATTAGGACAAATTACTAAAACGTAGAAGAACGTAGGACAGTTTACACAAAAGTAGGAAAATAATTAGGACTAAAGAGAGCGTCTCCTAGCAACCAGTCTGCGTTTTGTGAATTCAGCTTACAAGACAACAACAGCGAATACAACAAAAAACAAGACATTGCAAAGCAGTTTGATCACATTACGTGCTGTATATCTACCCTTCTTCACTCCTGTGGACTACAGCGACGTACGCAACTATCTTCCCATTATCGACATCAGCGCAGCGCGGGAATTGCATTAGCGACCGAATCGTTATCACGCAGGTGACTCGATCAGTGGCCCCGGAGACGGAAGCTCTCTGTAACGAGATTGCCAGGCATTTAACGATGCTTAATCAACTGGAGGAGTGCGGGTCTCTGCTTGTCGGAGCATCTGTAACACCTTCAAACACAAACGCAAACATTTCCCTCGGATCTGGTCCTGTACACAGACGCACCGGATCAAAGACGGAGGAGGGAACTGGGAGGGGCATTTGCGGCGAGAGACCGAGGAAATGCATTAGTCTGATCCAAAGTCCCCCCCCCCAGACACAAATATACTACGCGCCAGTTCTATGGGAAGTACGTCGTAAGAGCTAAAGGATCTCAAATACTCTTAATTTTGGGGCATGAAAAAGAAAATTATAAAATGAATTAATTTATTATTAAATTATTAATTTATTCAGTAAAACTACATTAATATCTTTGAATTTAAATTTAATAAAATGACAAATTAGGTCATATGTTCAGAGTGGGCGAAAAGTCTGTCATCTGTATACAGGGTGGAAGTGAAATAACCTGCAGGTTTTCAGAGCGAATAGCTCATGTTCTATGTAACAAAATAGTAATATACGTTACAAGAGCGGTATGTTGACGTTTTCATGGTCGAGGAAAAGATTGAAAAAGCGAAACGTAGTTGAGCTTTTTTAATTTCCGAGAACATGAAAACAAACATACCGCTCGTGTATCGTACATTATTTTGTGCGAAGATCGTTTATTACATACCTGAAAGAGGAATTTCTAATTAGTTGCAATGAAATCTCCATGTTGGTTTCTGTTTAATGACGGCAACTTCGGAAAACCAAAATATCTTTCTTCTACATTGTTGCTATAAAATGTTTTCTGTGTTTACTATACTCCAGCAGGCCGTGATATACGTCTGTCTTTTTTCCCCCCAGTCTATAAATGCGAACTTAAAACAAACGGTAAGGTTATGTAATGACTTATTTTTCATTTTAATATTTTAACAATATTATTTATATAACATATTGCAGTAATAACATCCGCATCTGGAATCTTGTTGATTTTTTCACGGCTTCCTTAATGTTACTTGTATCAGGAATGCAATAAGTTTCGTGGAGTAGTAGATTTTACTTAATTTTTGCAAATATTTAAAAACAATAATTAACAGTGAAATTTAGGTGAAATTGCAGTGGTAAGTTTCCAATTTATAATTATTACTATGTTAAACGTCTCTAAAAATAATATGTTAAAAGCCTAAAGCAGTAAAATGAATGTCGCGCTTAAGCGGTAAGAAGAGGGAAATTGTTATGTGTGTTACGTTGGGAATACTGAATGTGGTATTTCATACTTACCGCGTATTGGTTCTGTGCGGAAAACAAGCAAATACGCACGATCTCGCACAAAAGTGTAATACCACAGCCTAGTATATACAGTCACGAAGCTCAATACATAGAAAATATGCTTCCATAGATAGTTGCTAACCACTAGGATCGCTACTATCGCCTCATTACAGACAATGTGAAATAGTATCTGCACAGTCTATTGTTCCTAGTACCCTCACAACTCAAGCTTCGTGACTGTATATACTAGACTGTGGTAATACCATGCTGGTGGAAAGTTCATAGTTTATTCAGAAATAAATGTTTCTTCACAAATGTTTAACACCCTCTTATTCGGTAGCTATTGCGAGTACGATTTTTTCATATCGATAGAGAATCTAATAAAGAATCATTTATCCCTCAGGCGAACTTCACTAACGCGGACGCTTTTCGTGTAAATTTAATTTTAAAACCACTAATTTAAAGCCGTCCCGCGCCGTGGCGTCGCGGTCTAAGGCATCCTATCTAGGACTCGCGTTACGGAATGCGCGCTGTTTCGAGTCCTCATGGCGGATGAAATTTTTTCATGAAATTTCGGCCAGTGTATGGGACCGGTCCCACCCACCATCGTGCTGCACTTGGTAGGTAGCAAACCAGTTATAACGACTGGGGAGATCAACGTGCTAACCACACGATACCTCCATACTGGTTGGATGATCGTCCACCTCTGCCTCGGCATGTGGACGTTAGGCAGCAGCCGGCTGATCGTTCTTGGCTCTTCATGGGCTGTAGCGCCATGGATTTACTAATTTAAAGCCAACGAACAATGCGAGCAGATTGCAACGTTGCAGCCAGACACAGAGGTTCGCGTAAGGAGACAGACCTGAGTTCATTGACCTCTTACATCTGTATTACGAGAAGAAAGAGGGCTGTGTTAGCGGCGATGTTGCCGGGCTGCTGAAATTTCAAACTCAATTTTCTAATCAACCGTGCATTTAAACACAAAACGTAATACAGGTTTTCTATTCATTTAAGTATATCCTATCGCTCTTTCAATCTGCAGAACTATTTCACTTCCATCCTACATCTACTTGATATTAATTGCACAAATTTGTATAGCTTAATGAAAGTATGCTACTTTGTATTGTATATATTTGTATAGTTTTGGCCGATGAATTGTATATGCTTTAAATTGAATAGTAATATATATATATATATATATATATATATATATATATAGCTCTACTGATAAATTGTCTGTGTTTGTAATTTGAAGTAGTTTGCATGATATGTATTATAATTTCTGTATATCACAACTGGTTGAATTGTTTATGCCTTAAATTTAATTAAATTGTTCTGTATTATAATATAGCTCAACTTATGAATGATCGTTTGCGTTTGTAAATTTAATAATCTGATTGGCTATGTATTGTATACTTTTAGTAGAGCCATCGATATAGCTCAGTCGACAGACTCGCTGGGCTGCTGATCCGGAGCTGTGTTCGGGCTTGGGTTGGATCCCCCTTTGGACTTTGGTTTCTTCGGAGGTTTTCCCCAGCCGTGGGACTGAAGCCGGATGGTCTATGGCGAGTCCTTGGCATCAACCCCTTTGATTTGATTACCCCCTTTGATTTGATTACCTGGTTGGGTTTTTCCGAGGTTTCCCCCACCGAAAAGGCAAATGCCGGGTAATATTTTGGCGAATCCTCGGACCTCATCTCATCTCACTACATCTCGCCAAAATGTAAAAAAATTGTACAAAATTGTAAAAATTGTAGAAAATTACTAAATTGTAAAACTATAAAAATTTGTAAAAATTGTAATTGTAATATTGTAAAATGTTGACATGTTCCACATCTTAAAGCTTCATTGCTCATGTAAGATCTATGAAATAAAATAAATGAATGAATGAATGAATGAATGAATGAATGAATAACCCGGCGTTGGTCGCTATATGAACATTCTGCTAATTATCAAATTCAAATGACAATCACACGGTAAGTTGAGGTGTCCGGACAGATGGTGCTCTGTTCCTTGTTACATTCGCAATGTTTCAGTCGTACGCCATTTTCGCACCAGATCTTGAATAGTGCTTTTGGCTGGTATTGGGCGAAGCGGATATTTCTCCCTGAATAATTCCCGTGTTTTCTCGATAGAACTGCTAACGTAGGTACGCCTCTGTAATGAACATTCGCTCTGGTATTGAATATGTCATGCTTATTCACAAAACAACTCTTCTTATTCACAAAACAACTCTTTACATTTCAACAACAAACAGAACAGTTTATAAATCACTTGTAAGTTATAGCACAGTATAAAGAAGATACAGTAGAGACAACTCTTGTCGGCACCTTTGATGTTGTTGGTACTAAAATCAAGCTTAGGGAGGTCTAGTTCTCAATGAATCCAACCATGTCGCTAGTATCGGCAGCGCTAACAGCTGATTTTAGCGATCAGCTGTTCAGACATGCTAAACTTTCAGATGAAACTTTGTATTTACTGTTGTAATTATTTCTTTGTTCTGTAGTGATATTTGTGTCTTATTATGTAGGTCTAATGAAAATTCACTTTTTCTTTTCAAAATACATATAAAGTTGCAGTGTTTATGGTTGAAGTAAAACATACTATTAGCGAAGTGCTTACCGTTTTATTGTTTCTTCATATCCAATGCATTTCTCTCCATATAATGTTATTAGCTAGTCAACGAAATTTTATTATATCCATTGTTGACGTAACTTCATCGAAACGAATGTCATGATCTATGTAGCTAATGATTCAATATTACGTTACCAACATAAGCATCTACCAGTGACTTTAAAATTAGCGTCAATTATTGAATATTTTCATGATGTTTATATACGGAAGTAATTATTATTATGATTATGTTGCCATTCCTTTGCCTCATGTCTTTCAAATTGTTAAAAGATGAGTAATAAATCTTTTCAGTTAATATTAAATTATGCCAGCCTGTCGTAGATGGAGATCCATCTGGTGGAGGTTCCAGACAATACACCCGGTTTCGTGACATGCGCACTCAGAATTTGTTCCCACGAAATGGGCTAGTTGACCTTACTGTATCTTCTTTATACTGTGGTTATAGCATGTAACAAGCAACAATGTAACTAAACATGCGGAAGAAAGGATAGCCAACATAATTTCAAAACAAATGAAATGAGACGGGTCGGTTTTATCTGCCCAGCTCTGTATTATTTACATAATGTTAATATTATGCACGATTCCTAAGAAGTAAACTAATCTGTTATTAAATAATTATGCAAACAGGAGTGTATAACACGTATGGGTGAATCCAAAAATGCATAGAGTGTGTTAGTTGGAAGACCTGAGGAAAAAATACATTTGAGGAGGCCGAGAGATAGAAATGTTATGTTTTATTTAACGACGCTCGCAACTGCAGAGGTTATATCAGCGTCGCCGGATGTGCCGGAATTTTGTCCCGCAGGAGTTCTTTTACATGCCAGTAAATCTACTGACATGAGCCTGTCGCATTTAAGCACACTTAAATGCCATCGACCTGGCCCTGGATCGAACCCGCAACCTTGGGCATAGAAGGCCAGCGCTATACCAACTTGCCAACCAGGTCGACCCGAGAGATAGATAGGAGGATAATATTAAATTGAATTTGAGGGAGATTGGATATGATGGTAGGGACTGGTTTAATCTTGCACAGGATAGGGACCGATGGCGGGCTTAGGGTCTATATGAGGGCGGCAATGAACCTCCGGTTTCTCTAAAAGCCATTTGTAAATAATACGAGTAAGTAGATAATGAAATAAGAGAAATCTGGTAATGATATCTTAAACATAACAGTTCAGGGATTTAAACATCCAAGCAGTCATTCCCAGACTGGTTTTGTATACCTTATGGAACTTAAGGCCCTGACAGGTATGAACTCAGTAGAACTGATCTGGACACTAACGCATTTTGAAATCACAGGCAATCAAAATGTTAATTAACTTGCAAACTCATGTTAGCGATTGCAGTTTTTGGCCCGGCGCCAGCTCTCTGAATATCAAACGCTCTCCAAGAGAAGCAGTCAACGACATTAACGCGGTGGGGAAGTTCACCACGCAACAGAAAATGAGCATTATTTATTAAATTCTCATGCGACAAGAAAACTGAGGAAGTGCTTTGCTAAACAGACATTGCATTTGTTCTTGTAACAAAATACCCATGCATTAGAGGTCTCAACTGTAGATTTTAAGGAAAGAACCGGGGGTGTAGTAGTGCCAGAGCGCCACGCCGCCACGATACCTTTTTCTGCAACCTGGCAGCGTCCTGCTTCTTTTTTTTTAGTAGCTTATTTTACGATGCTTTATCAACATCTCAGGTTATTTAGCGTCTGAATGAGATGAAGGTGATAATGCCGCTCAAATGAGTCCAGCATTTGCTCATGTAATGTTGAGGGAAAACCCCGGAAAAAACCTCAACCAGGTAAATTGCCCCGACCGGGAATCGAACCCGGGCCACCTGGTTTCGCGGCCAGACGCGCTAACCGTTACTCCACAGGTGCGGACTCCTGCTTCTTCATTTTTACTTTTTAAAATAATAATTGTTTTATTTGCGTCTTACTCAATTTTGTATTTTTTTTTAAATATGGATTAGTAGTATGTATAATAATACTAATTAGTAATAATAATACATGCAGCCGTAGTAGTAGTAGTAGTAGTAGTAGTAGTAGTAGTAGTAGTAGTAGTAGTAGTAGTAGTAATATTTTTAGTAGGTTATTTTACGACGCTTTATCAACATCTTAGGTTATTTAGCGTCCGAATGAGATGGTGATAATGCCGGTGAAATGAGTCCGGGGTCCAACACCGAAAGTTACCCAGCATTTGCTCATATTGGGTTGAGGGGAAACCCCGGAAAAAACCTCAACCAGGTAACTTGCCCCGACCGGGAATCGAACCCGGGCCACCTGGTTTCGCGGCCAGACGCGCTGACCGTTACTCCACAGGTATGGACAATAATAATAATAATAATAATAATAATAATAATAATAATAATAATAATAATAATAATAAAAGGTAAAGGTATCCCCGTAACATGCCATGAAGGCATTTGGGGCGGGCATGGAGGTAGAGCCCCATGCTTTCCATGACCTCGGCACTAGAATGAGGTGGTGTGGTCGGCACCACGCTCTGACCGCCTTTTACCCCCCAGGAAAGACCCGGCACTCAATTTTATAGGCGGCTGAGTGAACCTCGGGGCCGTTCTGAGAGTTTGGCAACGAGAAAAAAAATCCTGTCACCACCTGGGATCGAACCCCGGACCTTCCAGTCCGTAGCCAGCTGCTCTACCAACTGAGCTACCCGGCCGCCTAATAATAATAATAATAATAATAATAATAATAATAATAATAATAATAATAATAATAATAATAATCTTTTATTTGGTGCATTGAAGTCTCTGTGGCTGTGATTCTCATGAAAATAAATGTTAATCGGATAGCTCTTGCCCTGACGATGTCATTCAGTGTAAATTGATATTGAAATCGTCTTGAAAATGTAATTATTATTCATTGCAAGGGTCCACATACCAGGAATACAATCATAATTTTTTTTATAGAATTAAGTACATACTCTTACTGTACAGACGTGGACAAATTATTAACAAAATTGACGATTTTTACGATAATTCTGTTTGCAAAATTTGACATTTAATTTAGACTACAGTTGACAAGTTTGCATATTTCTATCATTACAGTAGATAAAAATAGGCCTATACAGATATGTCAACTGTATTCTAAATTGAAGAGTTAAATTTTGAAAAAATATATAATGAAAATATTGAATGTTGCTAATAATTTGTAAATGTGCAAAAATGTCAACTGCAGTCTAAATTGAAGAGTCAAATTTTGTAAAAATACATAATAAAAATCTTCAATTATGCTAATAACTTGCAAATATGCAAAACTGAAGTGCAGTCTAAATTGAAGAGTCAGATTTAGTAAAAATATACTATAAAAATCTTCAGTTTTGCTAATAATATGGAAATATCCGGAATATCAACTGTAGTCCAAATTGAAGCGTCAAATTTTGAAAATATACAATACAAATCTTCATTTTTTTTAATAATGTGTAAATGCCCAAAAATGTCAACTGTATTCTGAATTGAAGAATCATATTTTGTAAAAGTATACAATAAAAATCTTCAATTTTGCTAATAATTTGTCCACGTCTGTAAATGTCATTGAGTATTACGTAATGGGAAAATATTGTAGTGTTTTCCATGAAAGGTGTAATTCAATAAGAAAAATGATAGTAGACAATGCGCATAAGTCAAAATTAGAAAACTTGTCTAATACGCAGTTCCTGCAAATACGCGTTTACACGAGGTTCCGTGAAAAGCGTCTTGTCCGGAGTTTAGCGTAATATAATAATAATAATAATAATAATAATAATAATAATAATAATAATAATAATAATAATAATAATAATAATAATAAAGTTCTCTCGAAGCACCATGGTACTATTTTATTTATGACCACACCCCAGGAAAGAACACAGAAACAACTCAACATATGTTATTGTATTGTGATATACTGCGATGGATTAGAACCGAAACGTTTTAGCAGTTGTTGAATGACTCTACCTGCATCTTCTTTTTAGGATTACTGGAGCGGCTTCTGAATGGTTAAAGCTAGCACAATACGCCAACTGACTGCAGTGCACGTGGAGCTAGGAACGGCAGACAGACAATTAAGAAGGAATGAACACCTTCAAACAATACAGTCATAACAATGTCTCTATTCTCAGCCACCATGTTTTGTTGTAGTTTTTTTCGTAATCATGGAACTCAAGATGTTACAAGCTTCGAGCACAGACTGTACGATTCACCCCAATCTCAATGCCGGCCAGCTGTTACCCCTCGACAAGGGATGTTGATGACCCACCCCTCACACCAGAGTTACCAACCCAACAGGCGTCCTCCTCACATAGACGTAAGATGAAGTGTGCTCGCGAAAAGAAATGCCTCCTTACTAAACTCAACCGACAAGAAACCAAGTGATTACTATACAAGACAAAGCCTCATTTTTCTACATCATGCAATAGGAGGGCCTACATCTTTCTTGGAGTGAAATGACGACGACAAATGTGGCAACGCTGGAACTAGAATAAACGTCATTATCTTTTAGACCGATCTGCAGACATGTTGACAAGATAAAAATGGGTTTCAGCTATTATCAAAGTTTAAAATCATGTTGTGGAATATAATCCATATGATACAAATTTAGGAATGCAATTTCAATTTAGATAGTATATTTTACGAATAATTAACGATGTCTGGTTACGATAAACAAATCGCTATCACTATGGCAACACAAATGCAATAATTTCAGCGCGTTACGTACGATTCAACATATTCAGTTTCACTTCAATTATGAATTTTTTTACAAAATCAAATGGAAAATTGAACTTCGACCATTTGAACTCTGTTCTATAAAAAATGCGTGTACTCTTATTTTACCTCAGACAACTTCGTGGCAACACAGAATGGACAAGAACAACTTATTCAAAATATAACGAGTTAAGGGGATTCGTACACCTAGCTTGAGGAGCATTCATTTTCCTTAATCAACCATATTTATGGAAATTTTTTACACAGATCAGAAAAGTTTTGCACACTAATACTATAGAATATTCCATGGACTTTATTTTGGTATATTATTATTATTATTATTATTATTATTATTATTATTATTATTATTATTATTATTATTATTATTGGCGGCCGGGTAGCTCAGTTGGTAGAGCAGCTGGCTACGGACTGGAAGGTCCGGGGTTCGATCCCAGGTGGTGACAGGATTTTTTTCTCGTTGCCAAACTTTCAGAACGGCCCCGAGGTTCACTCAGCCTCCTATAAAATTGAGTATCGGGTCTTTCTCGGGGGTAAAAGGCGGTCAGAGCGTGGTGCCGACCACACCACCTCATTCCAGTGCCGAGGTCATGGAAGGAAAGCATGGGGCTCTACCTCCATACCCCCCAAGTACCTTCATGGCATGTTACGGGGATACCTTTACCTTTACCTTTACCTTTATTATTATTATTATTATTATTATTATTATTATTATTATTATTATTATTATTAAATAAGTAATTGTGAGTAGAACAGAAAGAAAATAAAATAAGCATGTTTTTCGTAGCATTAAAAAAATTCTAAAAAACCAATGAAGTAATTTGCAAGAAATTTTGCACACACATTCGTCTCTGCAGTTCGTAGACGTTAAACCACAATAATTTAGGATACGATGATAAATGGCCATTATTCATGAGAAATATCATCTGATAATTTCTTTTAATACACCAACATTAAAAAAAAATTATAAATATAATTTACCTCTGAGGTTCTGGCTGATATGTACAGCTATTATCAGGCAGTACATCTCACTTGACGATATGTGTCAGAGGAAGAACAATTGTTTGTATGCATCTGAAGTCTGATTAGTGTAATATGTAGCTAATTGGTGATGTATGCAATGGAGGGGGGAAAGAAACTGGCCACCCTACTCCATTATCTCCTGGCCTAGTTGTGTCATGAGTGATGCCTTGATGGTGTCACTTGTGGAGTCCAGACCTTCTTCGGACAGTTGTCTAAACAACAAATATAATTACTGATTCTGTGCACACCATTCTGGTTCATAACTAAAAACTACTAGAACTATAGAACCAAAAATATGAATTCTCTGCGTTTGTCTGAACCAAAATGTAAAACCAATGTAGGTTTTTATTGTAGCATAAGTCAAGGTCCCAGATTATTAACCAAAAATTTTATTCCAATATTATTTCAACCACGAATCCTCTCCAAATTAATAAAAAAAAAATAAAAAAAATGTATGGGGTTTATAGTTTGGGTTTAAACATATTAAATACTATTTAATCTGTATTCACTCTCAATTTTAATTTTATTTTTGTCTGTATTGAAATCCCCTCCTGAGCACGAGTCTTACTCATTCAGGAGTGGGCTAGTTTATCTTACATTGTATTTATTAACTTGTATTCATTTCAAACTTACTAGCAATAAAAATAAATAAATAAATAAATAAATAAAATAACGTGCGTTCCAATAGGCTTTAAAATAAAATTAATAATATTTATGGATAATTAAGAAAAATGTATGCTCTCCGAGCAGCTAAGTGTATGAGCTCCTTTAACAATAAAACGTTATAAACATTTACAAAAAAAAAATAGTATGTTACGACTATAACTACCTGACTTCGCTTTACAGTTAATGAAACCTCGAAAAAAAGAAAACTGCTACATCTTATTAGTGAAATATCTTACTAGTCAACGATGTATGCAATGGAAGAGGAAAGGAAATGGACATCCTACACCATTATCTCTTGGTTTAGTTGCCTCACGAGTGATGCCTTATTTGTGTCACTTAAGAGGTTTCACCCTGTCGTCGGACAGTTGACGAAACAACATCAATCAGCCCACGCGAGAATCGAACCCAAGCCCAAGTGCAGCCTTGGGAATCACTGTCCTTGAGCTAGAAAGGTGGCCTTCTCTAACTAAAAGAAATTCTCACGAAAATAGACAACTTTCTTGAACTACGTGTCGATGACAACGAAGAGGAAGAAGAAGAAGAAGAAGAAGAAGAAGAAGAAGATGATGATGACGACGACGATGACGATGACACTATGTTAATCTCCTCAAACGAAACAAGAGACAATACCACACAATCTGAACAACACTACGGTTAACGAAAGAAAGCATAAATAAAATCGTCACAGTATTTTCCTTTGTTTTCTACGTTAACTCCGAACCATGACAACAGTTTATGGCTTCCTCACTTTACGGTTCACCCTCTGATTGGCAAGAAGGCAGTAAAATTTCAAAGACAGAATACAGGAAAAGGAGACTATTTTGTATCCGTGGCCTTTATTTAAAAAGCGAACAATAAAAGCTAAGAAAACAAGTGAGGGAAATAAATTGTCTCTAATAATATACCACAGTCGAATAATAAAAACTAAAAAGGGATGGTGTAAAACAGCTTCCCCCTTTGAAGTCTAGGTCAAACGGATTTGACCACCGATAACTTTCAAGCACTAATCTCATTCCGAGACGCTCGTAAACCATGCCAGAGTACCCAACAGCCGGAATTTGACGGCCCTCAAATAGATGAGGAGTGTCATCTTTGGTCAGCGACTCCATATCGCAAACGCGATTACTCTATATTTGATAACAAGGAAAGTGCTTTCGTTCGACCTGAGAGATTTGGCAACTTTCTACGCGTTGCCATAGCAACCGCTCCTCCCCACTCAACGAATGGGCCATTGCGTTGTCAACCTGCGTAGCTGCGAAAATTAAACTTCCGGCTCTAGCAGTACAGTTTCTGAAAACGCTCACACACCAGAAAACAAAAACAAAAAAAAACGTCAATACAAAGCCTGCAACGTTTTCACTCTTTGGTGTAATTATTATCCCCATATTTTAGACAGTTATTCATCTTGTGTAGGCTATTTGAAAATAGAGATAAGAATAGCTGTTCTTTTCCTGGAACTGATTCAGTTTTTCCGGTTCACCTGAAGCACCAGGTTCCAAACGACAGCTTCAAAATAACGCTCTTGATAAGTGAACTGTGAGCTGGAAATGTCTGGGAAGGAAGGAGACCGTATGACGTAGCTCGCCATTGAGAGTGAACTGAACTGAATGGGACGAAATTACCTGTAGACGGAGTCGAGTGCGACGCTGATGGCTTCACAGAATTACACGTTTTCTTTGAAATAGTAAGTGCAGACGCTCACTTAGACTGGTATTACACTATCAAAATTCTTTGACAAAGAATACGATAAAATATTTGATCAAAGATCTGTGATAAAATACAAGATTTTGAGTACATTACACTATTCATTCAGTGTTCTGCCTAAAGGCAGGTCTTTCAATGCAAACCCAGCTTTCTCCAATCTTTTCTATTTTTTGCCTTCTTCTTTGTCCCTTCATATGTTCCATATATCGTAATGTCGTCTATTATCTGATATATTCTTTTGCCCCGAACTCTTCTTCCGTTCACCATTCCTTCCAATGCATCCTTCAGTAGGCAGTTTCTTCTCAGTCAGTGACCCAACCAATTCCTTTTATTCTTCCTGATCAGTTTCAGCATCACTGTTTCTTCACTCACTCTTTCTAGCACACCTTCATTTCTTATTCTGTCTGTCCACTTCACACGCTCCATTCTTCTCCATATCCATATTTCAAATGCTTCTATTCGCTTCTCTTCACTTCGTCGTAATGTCCATGTTTCCGCCTCCATACAATGCCACACTCCACACAAAGCACTTCACTAATCTCTTCCTTAGTTCTTTTTCCAGATGTCTGCAGAAGATGCTCCTTTTTCTATTAAAAGCTTCCTTTGCCATTGCTATCCTCCTTTTGACTTCCTGGCAGCAGCTCATGTTACTGCTTATAGTACATCCCAAGTATTTGAAGCTGCCCACTTGTTCTACTGCCTCATTTCTAATTCGCACGTTTCCCTTCTTAATTTTTCTTCCTATAACCGTGCTCTTCGTCTTGTTTGCATTTATCTTCATCCCATATTGCTCATAGCCGTCATAAAATATTTTACCAAAGATAATATAAAATTAAGGAACAAGAACTATCGGCCTTCATATAAATTTATAGTTAAATAAAGTAAAATAAAATCTTTTTTTGATCAAAGATATGCAAAAATGAATGATTAACAGTATTATGCATGTTGAGGTTTCTTCCGGGGTTTTCCCTCAACCAACCCATGAAGAGCAGATCCTGGATAACTTTCGGCGCTGAACCCTGGACTCATTTCGCTGGCATTATCAACAGTAATCTCACTACGGGTTTTGATTTATCTAAAGAAAATCAAAACTCGAGTGGGATTTAATTGACTGTTACACGATTAGAAGAAAGCACATAAAGATTAGAAGAAATAAAGTACTCTAATACAATAAAATATTGAGTTACTGAAATTCTATTTCACTAATGTTAGCTTCACCAAAAAGTTTGAACGGAGCCGCCATTTTCAGTTGACTGTGTATGCTGGAAACAAATGACGATAGCAAAGCATGTTTTATAGTATTGTAAATAATTTGCAGTTTTAAATGTTGGCAAACAAAGAAACAAATGATAGGGAGATGATAAAAACAGAAGAACGTATATAAAGATTAGAATAAATAAAATACTCTAATACAATAAAATAGATATTAATTGATTTACTAAAATTCTATTTCACTAATGTTACTTTGACCAAAATGTTTGAACGGAGCCGCCATTTTCAGTCGACTATCTATGCGGGAAACAATTTCGATCGCAAAGCATGTTTTATAGTACCGTAAAGAATTTGCAGTTTGAAATGTTGGCAAACAAAGAAACAAATGCTAGGGTAGCGATAAAAACAAACAAACGCTAGGGAAACGATAAAGTTAAACAAATTCTAGGGAGACGATAAAATTGTGCGATAAGCAGCCACTACTGGTTGAAAGACGTCCTTTCGTACCGTTTTATTGATCAAAAGTAGTATGACGTAGTAAAAGTGTAATAGTCACCTTCATCTCATTCAGACGCTATATAACCATAACAGTTGAAAAAGCGTCGTAAAATAACCAATTCAAAAATATACTTCTCCTCCCATGATAATCTGCTTTTGCCAGAACTAAACACAAAAACAAAGCGGACAGGAAGTACAATGTTAAATTAGGAAGTACGCAAAGAATTGTATTAAAAGAGAAATTTGACTGCCTCCGTGGTCTATTGTAGATCAGGAGGTCCCGGGTTCGATTCCCGGGCTCCGCTCTCGGTGAATTTTTCTTGAAGAAGAGGAATTCCCTGGGTGTCTAGAGTCTGGAAATTTGTGTGATTGTGAGTGTGCCGGGTTAATATTAATTAGGCAATCATCACAAATATAAAAATACCTACATCAGGACTGTCGCTGGGCAGTAACCTGAACACACGTTTCAGCGTCACATTGTTGACGAGTAACTCCATCTGTACAACCATAAAGCATCTACAGAGTTACCAACAACGAAAAAAAAAAAGAGAGAGAGAGAGAAGTAGGCCTAATATATCACTATTCTGCCTGATATTTCAAAATAAGTTGTCCCAATAATCTGCAGCAATAGCAAAAGTTTAATGAACAGGGGCTACTGGCTCGTAAAGAAAGACTTTTCCAAAATTCGTGAGTCCTACATAGGACTGTGCTTCTCTTGATAGCAATAAACCTATAATTTATTTTTATAAAATCGTTACTAACTAAAAGGGATGAATAAATGAAATAAACTCGTGACCAGTACTGGATTGATAATGCAGTTTCCAGACCTGTGCATGTACCTCCGAGGACGTCCTGTTGACACATGTGCTAGATCTGGTCCTAATTTCCCTAATGATACACACGGCCTTGACGTACATGCAAGTGGAAGGAGATGGTTCAGATCTGAGCGATCAGAATGTCGTTTCGTTACTATATTCCGCCACAGAACTTCCATTTGTAAACTGTTGGTAAAATGAGGCACAAGCACTCAAGTTTTGATTAATTATTAATTGAATTAAAATTCCTCTCAAATGCTTGCACTGTGACATACTTTGGCGATGGTTGGCACCTACAATATATCTGTTCCCTTTTTTCAACTGTTATTAATCTTCCTCCATTTTTCACATGTCTAGTTCTTCGTTTTTTTTTGTCCGTTTTTACTTTCCAACTTTCTTAGAACCTTGCTGCTTCCATTCTTTCTTTTATTCTCTCTACCTTCATTCCATCGTGAAACGTTTATGCTAGTGTATCAAACGATTAAAATGTTACGAAAATTTTAACATTTGACGTCTGTTGCTCGGCAACGACAATGAGATACACCACAATGCCCACACTCGTAGGCTTCGACACGAATCGGAGTCACGTGATTATCTTGGTCTAGTCATGGCCATCTTGACAATCGAATAATATAAATACATGTTCAAAGTTCTAAAAAAACAAATGAATTACTATATTAAACTCGTTTTAAATATATATATATATATATATATATATATATATATATATATATATATATATATAATTTGAACTGGTAATGGAAATTACGGGAAAACGGCTGGACGGATTTTAATAAATGATCCCTCATTTTGAAGCTTGGAACTCGAAGTTTTTTCGGAAAAATAGTAGTTTTCAGTGAAATGTCCATTTTTAAACATAATTTTCCTATTTTCCAAAATCCATCTGTCGTCAGCTTTGAGAACTAGCTAATAGCATTCACGGCCGACTTGATATTCCCTTCGCTTTTTTGTAAAGGAGAAGCGAAGCGAGCATCAGTCGGCCGTGTTGCATTTCAGAATAAAACAAAACACATATTACAGTAAATAATATTACACGAAGGCCATGATCTGCAAGAATGCTGACATATTTAGAGCTCAAATTAAATTGGTTATTAAATAATGAACTTACTAAAAATAATTTATAGGTTCGATTCTGTGGTGTGTAATTTTCTGGGTACAGCTGTGTATTGGATATTACAAACTACAAAACTTGAGGTGGTTTGATGACATTATTACCATTAGAAATGAAATACAGTATTATTGTAGTTAATGCCATGATGTGACTATTTTTCATTAATGCTATATTGATGATATGAAAGTGAAACGTTTTGGGGTTATATAAGTGGATGTAGAGAATAACTTAAATTAGATTTTGATTTGTATATTTTAATGAGTGGCGGCTATATAGTATATATAGTATATGTTACTGAAAGCTATAAAACTTACGTAGGATAATAATATTATTAAAAATCAAATATTTTTTATAATTATTAATCAAGTGGGGTTGGGTCTTTTTCATATATCTAATGGCGGTGTGATGTAAATATTTATATGCGTGGTCCTCTTCAGTATTGGCTCGAGAGAGATAGTATCTTTCATTGTTATGGAAGCAAATAACTTTCCGAATGTCTGGTATTCTTCATTGAAAATAAATCTGAAAAATGTTTATTTGAACGTCTAATGAACTTAGTTTGCAGCATTTGCTGCACAAGCCACTAGTTTATATATAAACTTATTCAATGTTGGCCATGTTATGACTAAGAATGTGACGTCGCACGGGCCACACTATTCTGACGTCAGTTGCTTAGCAACTGATCATTCAGACGAAATGCAGTAATCCCATTGTAAATAATTGTACAGATATAGGCCTATATTCGATAAAGAAATAATTGTAAATAATTGTACAGAAAGAAATAAAGGAAACATAATAAAAATAATAACTTACAACTTTCTCTCTCAATCATATTCACAATCCTTATAAATAAGAACCAATTCCTTAAAAAATCTAAATATTTCGATAACGTCCAACAGACAGCATAAACGCATCACGCAATTACAGAGATGCTATGAATCACCTGGCACTTTTTTTCCTTTATTCCTTGCTTTCTCCGCACCTTTCTCCTCCCTTTTTTATTCTCTGCTTTCTTGCTTCGTCTAGATTTTCATATTCACTTGCCTGCGTACATCCTAACACTAGACTGATAGCACGTGAGGCTCCTGTGATGAAAGTGAAGTCAGCAAGTCACAGGGCACCCCCCCACCCACAAACACACGCACGCAAGCTCGCATACATACACACCATGCCACACCGAAGGGGTTAACCAGGGAGGAGCGTGCTGGATTCGTGTTCGGAATGTCTCAGGTCCTCCCCACTGCATGTGTCGATTTTCCACAGCTTTCTTGTGGTTTTCTGAAGCTTTTTCAAGCAAGTAAAAAATACCGTACAATTAGTCGGCACAAATTCCTACCATATACAGTATTTTCTTCTTTTTTTCAGCCAGTACGTAATGATACCATTATGTCACTAACGCTGAATGACGGCAATTAAAGTCGTTCACTCAAATACAATAACCTAGCCCAGTCATGTCAATTGATGCCCATAGGAGCAAGCACGCGCTTTAGAGCTCAGGAGAGCCTGAGCGCTTTACAGCGGAAAGGAAAGATACAGACGAAAGAGGTAGTATATGCCGCTTGGTCGAGCTATATTCAGGGATGGCCAGCACTGATCCAATAGATAAAGGGAAGAGAACTTATTAAAACTGTATCCATGTTAATTTTTAGATTTGTCTGAGAAGTATAAGTGCATTATAAGAATGTAGGCCTAAGTTTTAATTTTAATGCTCATTTTTCACAAGTTTGATTTTTCATTCAAAAGAAATATTTTCTCAACTTTTTTTTTTATAGAAAAGTGAAATTTTCAGATACAGGCCTATTTATTTAGTAGCCTTACATAATGTTTTCGTAAATCTAATATACCGTAAATACGTATTACTGAAGATAGTGTATTGAAAAATTTTTAAATCCTATTCGCATGGAAATTGTTTGTAAGGAAATGAATTAAAAAAGCAACTACTGTTACATCATAAGCAAAAGATATCTGCCCATGTGTTGTAAAAATGTCAGCGCTATAGCTTCAGCACATTTCGAGAAAATAATTTAATATTCTGATGATAGGAAGTTTCTAACCAATATCACCTTAAAAGCATAATGCGACAAGAGTTTTGTTATGGAATATTAGTTATACTTAAAACATATACAGCACCTATGTAACTTTTCTTTGTACTATAATATTGTTTTGATTAGTTCATTTATTACTTTTATAAGGCTAAAGATACCATCAATATCAATTCCAACTTATGTCACACTCAATCTCTATTTTTGGGATATCACTTTCTTTATGATTGAGGTATTTCATCCAATTAGTACAGTATGGTTGTACTACTATGGAATTTATGTGAATATTTCTTCTTAACTCTTTATTATGTTATTAACGTTTAAAACACAAGTGCAATATTAAGAAATTTGTATTAGTACTTTTGTTTTACAGACAATATAGATAATATCAAACAGAAAGAAGTCATATAAAAATAACGACATAAAATTTCACGTTCCGTTTGAAGTTTGTGCACCACTGTTTTCTTAATCCAACAGGCTACTTATTCATATACACAACCCTACATCTTTCCATACTTAGCGCTTGATGCCCGCGCACGACGTCAAGGTCAGAAAAATGCGCTTGCTTTGACATCACTGTACTAGACTGTGCCGTCCACGCATCGCCGTAACCCTTATGTACTGTACACCTCTGTCAGCCCAATTTACTCTTTATAGTACAGAAGAGTTCATTAGTATTACAGAAGACAAAGTATATCGTTTTCCGAGGGCTTTGGGAAACGTGACGGCATACAGATTAATTCTACAAAAAATCTGAATACAACTGGAATGGCATTTTTACTCCAATATTTCAATTTGATTTGATTTGAAATTGTTCATATATACACTTTTATAACATTCACAACAACAATGCTCTAAAATAATAAACTTACTGCACTTTGTAAGTATCCTATAACAGAACCTTATTTTTGGGAGGTTTGGGAATAAAATCGGTCATTTCCACCGAAAACAAAAAAATGACTTTTTTACGGTTTCGGTATGTTTAGAGAAGCATCTTTCTGAATATGTTACCTACCGTTTTTATTCTAGCTCTGTCATTTCCATAAGGAACGGTATGGTATTTATTTATTTTAACTAGCTACAGAGGTGTGAAAATTATTAGAATAATCTTAATTTTAAAGGTTTTTTAATAGTTCCTTCACAAATATTAATTGAATTGATGAATATTGGTATATATTGCTATACTGATGTAGGATATATTTACTACTAACAATGCCGGAAAGCATTGTTGTACATTGGTATTTTTCTTATTTTACAATTGTTATGGGAATTCAGAAATTATTATATTATGTTGGAATTGGAAACATAAAAAATTATATGCACAAAACAGATGTATACGTTCATTTGAACCTTCACAACAATGTAAACGCAAAGAACAATTTGTTTAAAGCATTTCTTAATTAATTTTTTATGTTTCCAATTCCGCCAACATAATATAATAATTTCTGAATTCCCATAACAATTGTAAAATAAGAAAAATACCAATGTACAACAATGCTTTCCGGCATTGTTAGTAGTAAATATATCCTATATCAGTATAGTAATATTATATACCAATATTCATCAATTCAATGAATAGTTGTGAAGGAACTATTAAAAAAACCTTTAAAATTAAGATTATTCTAATAATTTTCACACCTCTGTAGCTAGTGAGTACAAATTACATTTATAAAACAAAAATGTTTCTAGCCACTACCGTAAGAGCCAGTCTCGTGTATGGTGTGGTCTTAGTCAATAATATAACATAAAATTTACAAGGACAGTTTACTAAATACAGTGAGTAACTTAATTCAAACCAATAAATACAACACAAGAGCAAGAATAAAGAAGAAAGAAAACAAGAGAGAAAAATACACATTTAATATAAATTGACAATCCGACAGAAGCCAGTGATATTCAATAAAAACATGAATATAGTCGACAGAAATAAAAGATAAAAAAATATATTTGTTAATATTATATATCATGGATAATTTTACAAATTTCTTTTTTAAAAGCTTCAATTTTAAAATATTTCAAATTTGGTAAAATCAGTATTTTCAATCAAAACCGGATAAACGTACCAACGCTCTACCAACTGAGCTACCCGGGAACTCTACCAGACACCGATCCAATTTTTTCCCCTCTATATTCACAGACCTCAAAGTGGGCTCACAACCGTCAAATCAACTTTACAGGGAGTTATACCTGAAAGCTTCATTTGCATAATATTAACAGAAAACCACAATTTAAGTCACACAGAGTTAGTGTGCACTCAGTGTTAGTTGCTTGACGGTTGTCAGCCCACATTGAGGTTATGGATATAGAGGGAAAAATTGGATCGGTGTCTCGTAGAGTTCCCGGGTAGCTCAGTTGGTACAGCGTTGGTACGTTTAATCAAAGGTCACGGGTTCGATACTCGGCCCCGGAACAATTTTTGCCTCTAAATTATTCAAATCAACTTTACAGGGAGTTATACTTGAAAGTTTGATTTGCAAAATCGAATAATTCCATATCATATTGGTTTCCGTATCATACTGGTTTCCATTTAAATATTTCCTTCATTAATCTTTCATCTCACAGTCTAATTATATGGCCGAACAATCTTTATCTTTGTGATTTAATAAAATGAATAACGTTTCCATTTTTATTTAGTATATACGTATAATTCATTATTTCTACGAACTCTACAACTTTCGTACCTCTCTTTGATTGGTCCATATATTTTCCTCGATAGTTTTCTTTCAAATACCAGTAATTTTTGGGTATCTTCTTCTTTGAGTACCCATATTTCACACGCATATGTTATTACGGGTCTTGTCTACGCTATGGAGTAACGGTCAGCATGCCTCACCGTGAAACGAGCTGGCCCGGGTTCAAATCCTGGTTGGGACAAGTTACCTGGTTGAGGTCTTTTCCTGGGCTTTCCCTCAACCTATTAAGAGCAAATGCTGGGTAATTTTCGGCGCTGGACCTCGGATCCATTTCGATAGCATTATCACCTTCATCTCATACAGACGCTAGATAACCATAGCAGTTGATAAAGCATCGTAAAATAACGAATTTTAAAAATAGTACGGATCTTATTATGGTAGGCTATTGTATAGCCTAAATTTTGTTTTCCTAGACTATTACACTTTTACTATAAGTCATATTACTTTTGACCAATAAAACTGTACAGAATGACGCGTTTCAACCAAACATGGGTGCTTATCCTACAATTTTTATCATCTCCCTAGCATTTGTTTTATCACCTCTCTAGCATTTGTTTTTATCACTTCCCTAGCATTTGTTTCTTTGTCTGTCAACATTGTACTTACAATAATTGAGGGCTTTGCCGGAAGAAAGGCGGATAGACCTATACGCCCTTCTTCGGGAAAACGGTTTAAAATGTAGTGAATAATTATAGTAGCGAAATTTTGTTTTGATTGTACTGTACATACCTGCAGGACAGGGCTGCGTGCGTGTATAACATTTTATTCAGGTGCGTTTTAAAATCTTAGATTGCATGTATCTGAATTCGCCATATTGACGTATACGCCCTTTTTCCGGCAAACCCCTCAATTGTACCATTTAAAATGATTCATGCTTATTTCATCATCCTTAATTAAAACTTTTCTATCATTTATCTTGTTTATATTAATTAGATCATGTTATAGCTTCTGCTGTATGAGGTTATAGATAGTCACATATCAGAGAGTCTTTAATATAATTATATTGATAACTGAAGTGGAATGCAACTGTTTTAATAAAAATGAAACTGAATCGACAAAGCCTTCTTGACTAGTAATCGCCCATGGAGTTCAATGAAGGTTGTATAATTGGTACAATTGGTAACAAGAGAACAGCTAATCATAACACACTACTGCCATCTAGCGGAATATTTGTAATGATGATATGGTACAATAATACATTTTCAAGACAGTTTAGTACGGTATTTTGGTATGTCAATTAATATTTTATTGTATTAGAGTACTTTATTTCTTCTAATCTTTATATACTTTCTTCTAATCGTGTAATAGTCAATTAAATCCCACTGGAGTTTTGATTTTCTCTAGATAAATCAAAACACCTAATGAGATTACTATAGATAATTTACTTTTAAAGAGATCTAGATTTCCGTAATAGGCTTTATTTACTGATATTATACATATTGAAAAACACTACTTTCGAATGAATTCGTGCTAAAAAAAAAACAAGAAACAAAAATTTCGTGTATATCCAAATTTCGCGTTATTTCGAGAGTTTAAACTTGTGATATTTTAAACTGAAATAGCTTGGAACATAAAATGTTTGCTTTTCCATCAGTTGAAAACCAGAATCTTTTAATCAGTGATTGGGAAAACTAGGTATCTCTAATTATGCCTTCAGTCGGCTTTAGTTCTTACTGGATTTAACGAATCTGGCTGTCACCGATAGCTCGCCCAATGCGAAGTTGCTATCCTCATTTAGTACTAAGAAATGTCGCAGGAAATATACCGGCGCTGGCGAACTTCCGGGAAATGTAGCAGTGTCAATCAAACGGAGTTTATCTGTGCACGATATTAATCTTTCATTTTCCCTCGCAGTAGCTGTGGTGGCAAGATCGCATCGCGGCGAATTCGGGGACGTAATTAAATTCTGTCGTCTTCCGCAGGCTGGTGTTCGAGCAGGAACATCTCCCGAGTTATCTCCGTCCAAGTTCGAATCTGTGAAACATCTGCCGCACAAAAACCGGCTCCAAATCTCGGAGCGCACCTGCCGGGGCCTGGGTCGCCACCTGCCTGGTCCCTCCGCCTCATGTTTGTAATCAGGACGGTAAGAGGAGGAAGGGCAGGTGGCCGTCTTGGGAGGGGATGCAGATGGTGGGATAAGTGATCGCGTGAAGTGCCAGGGGGCGAAGAAGGCTGTGGGGAGCATCGATCAGGATCAAACCTGCGTTTCCCGTGCAGACCAACTGATCCGAGCCATGCTCAAGACGCTATTCCACATTACTGGGCAAGCAAATACCACACCTTCCTCTGTATGTACTTGCAAGGAGATTCTTTTCGCCGGACAAATGAATGTCCTGTTTTACAGCTCTCTAGCCTTTCCCCTCATCTGTCAGTACTTCAACACTTACAGAAATATCCTGTATTCATTCATTCTTACAGTTATGCTTGTAATAAAGTAATTAAATATTCAAAATGTTTACTTTATGTTGATGATCTGAAGATATTTAAATTAATACAAAATGTGTCCAATTTATAATTTCTACAAATTGACATCAACAATGTTTATCAATGCCTTTTAAATAATGGGTTAAATTTTAATATAAAAATGTTGTTATATGACTTACAGAAGGACTACATCTTATTTGAGAGATAATTAGACACTGAATGATAACCATTACAACGAATATATTGTGTAAAAGATCTCGGTGTAACTATTAATCATAATTTGACTTTTCACAATCACATATTTAATATGACAAACAATCCTTTCAAAAATCTGGAATTTATTACTAGAAATTAAAAAAATTGCAAAACACATTGATCTTGAAACTCCTTTTTAATTGTCATGTTCGTGCTAAATTGGAATATGTCTCAGTAATTTGGTCACCCACTTGTAAATCACATAACAATCAAATTGAAAAAATTCAAAAGCGATTTTCAAGACATCTTTATTTAAAAATATATCATTATTCGGCCTTCCATAACAAAATTTCGTACAATCTACTTGCTGAATTTAATTTAATGTCTCTTGCCAGTCGTAGATTACTGGATGAGAGACTTTTATTGTATAAAATATTCAACGGTCTACTGGATAATAGCGAAATGTTATCACAAATCCAGTTTAACGCTAGAACACCAATTCCATCGACGCTAAATAACCATATAGTTGATACAACGTCGTTAAATAACCAACTAAAAAATAGTAATAACGCTAGACGGTTCTAGTGGCAGTGGCAGTAATAGTAATAGTAATAGCAATAGTGCTAGTAATATTAGTAGCAATAGTAATAGTAATAATGTTAGTAGGTTCTAGTGACAGTAATAGCAATAATGCTAGTAACATTAGTGGTAGTAGTGATAACAATGTTAGTAGGTTTTAGTGACAGTAATAGCAATAGTGCTAATAACGTTAGAAGCAATAGTGACAGTAATAATGCTAGTACAGTAGGTTCTAGTTCTAGTGGCAGTAACAGCAATAGTGCTAGTAATAATGCTAGTAGGTTCTAGTGGCAGTAACGGTAATAGCAATAATGCTAGTAACATTAGTGGTAGTAGTGATAGCAATGTTAGTAGGTTCTACTAGTGACAGTAATAGCAATAGTGCTAGTAACGTTAGAAGCAATAGTGACCGTAATAATGCTAATAGGTTCTAGTTCTAGTGGCAGTAATAGCAATAGTGCTTGTAATAATGCTAGTAGGTTCTAGTAGCAGTAACGGTAATAGCAATAGTGCTAGTAACATTAGTAGCAATAGTGATAGCAATAATGCTAGTAGGTTCTGGTGGCAGTGATAGCAATAGTGCTAGAAAAACGTTAGAAACAATAGTGACAGTAATAATGCTAGTAGGTTCTATTTCTACTGTAAGTAATAGCAATAGTGCTAGGAATATTAGTAGCAATAGTGATAGTAATAATGCTAGTAGGTTCTAGTGGCAGTAACGGTAATAGCAATTGTGCTAGTAACATTAGTAGCAATAGTGCTTGTAATAATGCTAGTAGGTTCTAGTAGCAGTAACGGTAATAGCAATTGTGCTAGTAACATTAGTAGCAATAGTGATAGCAATAATGCTAGTAGGTTCTGGTGGCAGTGATAGCAATAGTGCTAGTAAAACGTTAGAAGCAATAGTGACAGTAATAATGCTAGTAGGTTCTAGTTCTACTGGGAGTAATAATAATAATAATAATAATAATAATAATAATAATAATAATAATAATAATAATAATAATAATGATTTATTTAACCTGGCAGAGTTAAGGCCATACGGCCTTCTCTAACACTCAACCAGGAGTAAAAACTGCGTTACAAAAACACTACAAATTTACAAAATACACTACAATTTTACACACAAAACTTAACAATAGCAATAGCAATAGTCTAGGAATATTAGTAGCAATAGTGATAGCAATAATGCTAGCAGGTTCTAGTGGCAATAATAGCAATAGTGCTAGTAACATTAGTAGCAATAGTGACAGTAAAAATGTTAGTAGATTCTAGTAGCAGTAATAGCTATAGTGCTAGTAGCATTAGTAGCAATAGTGACAGTAACAATGTTAGTAGATTCTAGTAGCAGTAATAGCAATAGTGCTAGTAGCATTAGCAGCAATAGTGACAGTAACAATGTTAGTAGATTCTAGTAGCAGTAATAGCAATAGTGCTAGTAGCATTAGTAGCAATAGTGATAGTAACTATTCTAATAGGTTCTAGTGGCAGAAACAGTAATAATAGTAATAATATTAGTGGGTTCTAGTGGTAGTAATTGCAATAGTGCTAGTAGCATTAGTAGCAATACTGATAGTAACAATTCTAATAGGTTCTAGTGGCAGAAACAGTAATAATAATAGTAATAATATTAGTAGGTTCTAGTGGCAGTAATAGCAACAGTGCTATTAGCATTAGTAGCAATATTGATAGTAACAATTCTAATAGGTTCTAGTGGCAGTAACAGTAATAACAATAATAATACTAGTAGGTTCTAGTGGCAGTAAGTTAATAGCAATAGTGCTAGTAGTGTGTAGTAGCAATAACAGTAATTGCAACAGTGCTGGTAACATTAGTAGCAATAGTGACAGTAACAATGCTAGTAGATTCTAGTAACAGTAATAGCAATAGTGCTAGTAGCATTAGTAGCAATATTGATAGTAACAATTCTAATAGGTTCTAGTGGCAGTAACAGTAATAACAATAGTAATAATACTAGTACGTTCTAGTGGAAGTAACAGTAATAACAATAGTAATAATACTAGTACGTTCTAGTGGAAGTAACAGTAATAACAATAGTAATAATACTAGTACGTTCTAGTGGAAGTAACAGTAATAACAATAGTAATAATACTATTACGTTCTAGTGGCAGTAACAGTAATAACAATAGTAATAATACTAGTACGTTCTAGTGGAAGTAACAGTAATAACAATAGTAATAATACTAGTACGTTCTAGTGGAAGTAACAGTAATAACAATAGTAATAATACTAGTACGTTCTAGTGGAAGTAACAGTAATAACAATAGTAATAATACTATTACGTTCTAGTGGCAGTAACAGTAATAACAATAATAATAATACTAGTAGGTTCTAGTGGCAGTAACAGTAATAACAATAGTAATAATACTATTACGTTCTAGTGGCAGTAACAGTAATAACAATAGTAATAATACTATTACGTTCTAGTGGCAGTAACAGTAATAACAATAATAATAATACAAGTAGGTTCTAGTGGCAGTAACAGTAATAACAATAATAATAATACTAGTACGTTCTAGTGGAAGTAACAGTAATAACAATAGTAATAATACTAGTACGTTCTAGTGGAAGTAACAGTAATAACAATAGTAATAATACTATTACGTTCTAGTGGCAGTAACAGTAATAACAATAATAATAATACTAGTAGGTTCTAGTGGCAGTAACAGTAATAACAATAGTAATAATACTATTACGTTCTAGTGGCAGTAACAGTAATAACAATAATAATAATACTAGTAGGTTCTAGTGGCAGTAACAGTAATAACAATAATAATAATACTAGTACGTTCTAGTGGAAGTAACAGTAATAACAATAGTAATAATACTATTACGTTCTAGTGGCAGTAACAGTAATAACAATAATAATAATACTAGTACGTTCTAGTGGCAGTAACAGTAATAACAATAGTAATAATACTAGTACGTTCTAGTGGAAGTAACAGTAATAACAATAGTAATAATACTAGTACGTTCTAGTGGAAGTAACAGTAATAACAATAGTAATAATACTAGTACGTTCTAGTGGCAGTAACAGTAATAACAATAATAATAATACTAGTAGGTTCTAGTGGCAGTAACAGTAATAACAATAGTAATAATACTAGTACGTTCTAGTGGAAGTAACAGTAATAACAATAGTAATAATACTATTACGTTCTAGTGGCAGTAACAGTAATAACAATAGTAATAATACTAGTACGTTCTAGTGGAAGTAACAGTAATAACAATAGTAATAATACTAGTACGTTCTAGTGGAAGTAACAGTAATAACAATAGTAATAATACTAGTACGTTCTAGTGGAAGTAACAGTAATAACAATAGTAATAATACTATTACGTTCTAGTGGCAGTAACAGTAATAACAATAAAATAATACTAGTAGGTTCTAGTGGCAGTAACAGTAATAACAATAGTAATAATACTATTACGTTCTAGTGGCAGTAACAGTAATAACAATAGTAATAATACTATTACGTTCTAGTGGCAGTAACAGTAATAACAATAATAATAATACTAGTAGGTTCTAGTGGCAGTAACAGTAATAACAATAATAATAATACTAGTACGTTCTAGTGGAAGTAACAGTAATAACAATAGTAATAATACTAGTACGTTCTAGTGGAAGTAACAGTAATAACAATAGTAATAATACTATTACGTTCTAGTGGCAGTAACAGTAATAACAATAATAATAATACTAGTAGGTTCTAGTGGCAGTAACAGTAATAACAATAGTAATAATACTATTACGTTCTAGTGGCAGTAACAGTAATAACAATAATAATAATACTAGTAGGTTCTAGTGGCAGTAACAGTAATAACAATAATAATAATACTAGTACGTTCTAGTGGAAGTAACAGTAATAACAATAGTAATAATACTATTACGTTCTAGTGGCAGTAACAGTAATAACAATAATAATAATACTAGTACGTTCTAGTGGCAGTAACAGTAATAACAATAATAATAATACTAGTACGTTCTAGTGGAAGTAACAGTAATAACAATAATAATAATACTAGTAGGTTCTAGTGGCAGTAACAGTAATAACAATAATAATAATACTATTACGTTCTAGTGGAAGTAACAGTAATAACAATAATAATAATACTATTAGGTTCTAGTGGCAGTAACAGTAATAACAATAATAATAATACTAGTACGTTCTAGTGGAAGTAACAGTAATAACAATAATAATAATACTATTAGGTTCTAGTGGCAGTAACAGTAATAACAATAATAATAATACTATTACGTTCTAGTGGAAGTAACAGTAATAACAATAATAATAATACTATTAGGTTCTAGTGGCAGTAACAGTAATAACAATAATAATAATACTAGTACGTTCTAGTGGAAGTAACAGTAATAACAATAATAATAATACTATTAGGTTCTAGTGGCAGTAACAGTAATAACAATAATAATAATACTATTACGTTCTAGTGGAAGTAACAGTAATAACAATAATAATAATACTATTAGGTTCTAGTGGCAGTAACAGTAATAACAATAATAATAATACTAGTACGTTCTAGTGGAAGTAACAGTAATAACAATAATAATAATACTAGTAGGTTCTAGTGGCAGTAACAGTAATAACAATAATAATAATACTATTACGTTCTAGTGGAAGTAACAGTAATAACAATAATAATAATACTATTAGGTTCTAGTGGCAGTAACAGTAATAACAATAATAATAATACTAGTACGTTCTAGTGGAAGTAACAGTAATAACAATAATAATAATACTAGTAGGTTCTAGTGGCAGTAACAGTAATAACAATAGTAATAATACTATTACGTTCTAGTGGCAGTAACAGTAATAACAATAATAATAATACTATTAGGTTCTAGTGGCAGTAACAGTAATAACAATAATAATAATACTAGTACGTTCTAGTGGAAGTAACAGTAATAACAATAATAATAATACTATTAGGTTCTAGTGGCAGTAACAGTAATAACAATAGTAATAATACTATTAGGTTCTAGTGGCAGTAACAGTAATAATAATAATAATAATACTATTAGGTTCTAGTGGCAGTAACAGTAATAACAATAGTAATAATACTATTAGGTTCTAGTGGCAGTAACAGTAATAACAATAATAATAATACTATTACGTTCTAGTGGAAGTAACAGTAATAACAATAATAATAATACTATTAGGTTCTAGTGGCAGTAACAGTAATAACAATAGTAATAATACTATTAGGTTCTAGTGGCAGTAACAGTAATAACAATAATAATAATACTATTACGTTCTAGTGGAAGTAACAGTAATAACAATAATAATAATACTATTAGGTTCTAGTGGCAGTAACAGTAATAACAATAATAATAATACTAGTACGTTCTAGTGGAAGTAACAGTAATAACAATAATAATAATACTATTAGGTTCTAGTGGCAGTAACAGTAATAACAATAATAATAATACTATTACGTTCTAGTGGAAGTAACAGTAATAACAATAATAATAATACTATTAGGTTCTAGTGGCAGTAACAGTAATAACAATAATAATAATACTAGTACGTTCTAGTGGAAGTAACAGTAATAACAATAATAATAATACTAGTAGGTTCTAGTGGCAGTAACAGTAATAACAATAATAATAATACTATTACGTTCTAGTGGAAGTAACAGTAATAACAATAATAATAATACTATTAGGTTCTAGTGGCAGTAACAGTAATAACAATAATAATAATACTAGTACGTTCTAGTGGAAGTAACAGTAATAACAATAATAATAATACTAGTAGGTTCTAGTGGCAGTAACAGTAATAACAATAGTAATAATACTATTACGTTCTAGTGGCAGTAACAGTAATAACAATAATAATAATACTATTAGGTTCTAGTGGCAGTAACAGTAATAACAATAATAATAATACTAGTACGTTCTAGTGGAAGTAACAGTAATAACAATAATAATAATACTATTAGGTTCTAGTGGCAGTAACAGTAATAACAATAGTAATAATACTATTAGGTTCTAGTGGCAGTAACAGTAATAACAATAATAATAATACTATTAGGTTCTAGTGGCAGTAACAGTAATAACAATAGTAATAATACTATTAGGTTCTAGTGGCAGTAACAGTAATAACAATAATAATAATACTATTAGGTTCTAGTGGCAGTAACAGTAATAACAATAGTAATAATACTATTAGGTTCTAGTGGCAGTAACAGTAATAACAATAATAATAATACTAGTACGTTCTAGTGGAAGTAACAGTAATAACAATAGTAATAATACTATTAGGTTCTAGTGGCAGTAACAGTAATAACAATAGTAATAATACTATTAGGTTCTAGTGGCAGTAACAGTAATAACAATAATAATAATACTATTAGGTTCTAGTGGCAGTAACAGTAATAACAATAGTAATAATACTATTAGGTTCTAGTGGCAGTAACAGTAATAACAATAATAATAATACTATTAGGTTCTAGTGGCAGTAACAGTAATAACAATAGTAATAATACTAGTACGTTCTAGTGGAAGTAACGGTAATAACAATAGTAATAATACTAGTAGGTTCTAGTGGCAGTAACAGTAATAACAATAATAATAATACTATTAGGTTCTAGTGGCAGTAACAGTAATAACAATAGTAATAATACTAGTACGTTCTAGTGGAAGTAACGGTAATAACAATAGTAATAATACTAGTAGGTTCTAGTGGCAGTAACAGTAATAACAATAATAATAATACTAGTACGTTCTAGTGGCAGTAACAGTAATAACAATAGTAATAATACTATTAGGTTCTAGTGGCAGTAACAGTAATAACAATAATAATAATACTATTAGGTTCTAGTGGCAGTAACAGTAATAACAATAGTAATAATACTAGTACGTTCTAGTGGAAGTAACGGTAATAACAATAGTAATAATACTAGTAGGTTCTAGTGGCAGTAACAGTAGTAGCAAGAAGAATGATAGCATCAGTATATCGTCAAGTCACACTGAATAGCAGCAGGTAATGCAATTGTGTCGATAACGACTTCGCTCAAGTGGAAGCTCTCAGCCGACTCCCACGCGCGTTACTGTGGATTCCTCCACTCGCGTAACAATGGCCGCCACTGCCATATCGATCCCGCGCGACGAACAGATGAACATCGCAATGCGCTCCCACACATACGTTGACTCTGATAAGACCGCGCAGTCCTAGTGACGTAACTCCCTGCTCCCTGTGGGGTGGTTTGATAAATGAGTGGAGGGGACCTCCACACCTGGTCCGCACTGCAGCCTTAAGTCGCACGTTGCTCCTTCGCCTGGATCGGACCTTCCTTACGCTCACCTTATTACAACAGTGCACTGCCAGGATTAGTCGCTATCCAGCGGTGGCACATTATTGGTACCATTCATAAGAAGGTACCCGAGAGTTTCAGACAAATGGGGTTCTCATGTTCTAACTTAATTTGGTTGCTTCTTTACCTCCATTAATTAAATTTAATCACATGTAGGCTTCCATATACACACAGCTATACACACAAACACTCATGAAAAAATTAGGGGATTATTTTCAAAGTCTTGTTCCTTTGTAATGTTTATGACATAGTAATAGTATGAGAAATTAGTACATTATGCAACGAGCCTATAATGATAGTAATTAAGAATCGAGTATGGATATTTATGAAACGAGCGCAAGCGAGTTTCATAATTTTCATACGAGCTTCTTAATTACCATTATAGGCGAGTTTCATACGACTTTTTATGCTCGACCATATTCCTAACTTGATATTATTAATTTTATTGTATCTGACCTGGAGCAATGTCCCGTATGTTGTGAGATGTGCGCAGCCGCGAAAGTATTGATTTTTTCCGAGGAACAGATATCCACATTGACCTTGCTAGGCCATAAGAACCTACAGAGATAACATTGAAATAAAATTAGACATTGAAAAACGAGATGACAAATTGAATTTATTTGAATATTATTTACAATTAACGCTAATTATTATAGTAACAGAACATAACCTTCTGCGACGGTATTGGATTTCCAGCCTCCGTGACTTTTCGCTAATTCTCTTTCGATTGCATATCCGAGAATAATCGATACTTGCGGTTTTATAACGGTAGAAAGCTGACCTGTCATTGGCTGAACAGTTGTAACCTGAGTCGTTATTGGCTGAAAGATCTGACCTTTAATGAGTAGGTGTACTTTAATGACATGCATTAAAGGTCTGCTACCAGGTGTATAATTACTACATTTCGGTATGGTCGAGCATAAAGTAATTTATGTAACAAGTGGCTAATGTGCTGTTTTTTACGAATTGGTTGCTACGTTCTTGCCCCAAAGCCACGAGTAAAAAAAAAAGCACCTTTTAGCCACGAATTATATATTTTTTTTTTTCATCACAATTCTAGTATTTGCAGAAAAACACAATAGCATTCTTAAAATTGTACAAAATTTAGTTAGTTATAAAAAATTAAACTGAAAAAAAAAAATCTACTTAAAAGCATCGTATTTAGATATGTTTCCAGAAGGCGGTGATTGTAAGCTTTAGTGGTTTCCATAGTAACAATTTACCAACAAGATAAAATAAAAATTGACATATTTTGTAATGCTGTCGTTAATTTTATTCGAGTTTATAATATAAGTAGAGGACGCATGTTGATGAAATTAATTATCTTTTAACTTTTAAACGATGCTATTTAATACAGTTATGTTATAATAAAACAAAGTATATGTCTTTTTTTATTTTGGGGTTATTAAAATCATTTTCTTCGTATTAGATTTTTACTGCAATTTTTTAAATTTCATTTTCCAGCAATTTTACATACAAATCATAGTTGTTGCCTTTCCACTGATTGTAACTGTAATCATTACTAATTATCTTCTTCTTCTTCTTCTTTCCTTCAAGTATTAGACCATAATTATAGCCTATTACGATCTCACAGTTGAATCTTCAATTTGCTACTAATTATAAGCACCGTATTTAGACACGTTTCCAGAAGGCGATGGTTGTAAGCTTTAGTGGTTTCCATAGTAACAATTTCCGAACAAGATAAAATAAAAATTGACATATTTTGTAATTCTGTAGTTAATTTTATTTGAGTTTATAATATAATAAGTATTTTTTTCTTTTAACTTCTAAACCATGCCATTTAATATAGTTATGATGTAACAAAACAAAATATGGAATTTTTATGTTGAATTTTTTGCCATTTTTGTCCTATAGGTCATTTTTGGGGTTTCGTAAAAAGCTGTTTTTTACAGTGATGGGGTATAAGGCCTTCGCCGTACCCCCAAACTGGAGAACCACTCCTTATCGGCTGTCCGCGACTGTTTATTCAATATATTCGCAGCTACCCTCCATATCTGGAAGCCGTCTCCTCTATCCGCAACCTGAGGACGTGCCATGCCGTGGTGGTAGGGACCCACAATACATGAAGGAATTAATGTACTGTAAATAATATTAGCAGTTGATACAATTAATATTAACTTTCATTAAAACAATCTAGTTGGAAATGTTTACTAATTTCTAAGGTAAGATCTTGTTATCCAAATTTGTTGTCATAATATGAAAAAAATACGGCTGACAATAACATTCTTTTCGTCCTTAGAGACTATGAGAGATATTATATTTTAGGTAATAGTGATGAAAAAATATGTATTACGTAAGCATTGTGAAGCGTAAAAAATTAATAGCATTTTTTATGGCTGCAACATGTGTCAAAAACTCACTTCTATTTTCACTCTGTAGTCAACTCAGAGCGGCTGAGTCAAAATGTAACACAGTGTGTGTGTGTGTGTGTGTGCTTGCGTGCGTGAATGTGTGTATGTGACCTTCACGGTTCTTGATTACTTCCTCACCTCTCCTGGGAATACTTTCGATAAGATTTCAGATCTGTTCTTTATCGATATTCTCCCAATCCTCAGTGTTTCTTCTTTTGTGAAACACGAAGACGCTTTCAGATGCTTCGATCCTGTAGTCCCACAGGTGCTCAATTGCGTTGAGGTCGGGACTAAGTGCGGGACAAAATATCGATTTGGTTGTCCCTTAAGAATTTTTTTGTTACAGCTGCAGCATGAAGTCTAACAGAATCAGGAATAAAATAGAATCGAAGTCAAACAACAACAACAGCAGGTTAAACGTCTGTGGAACGACGACGAGGTTTGTACAGTTGGCGCACATGAACCAGTTCACACCATTACTGATCTGCCTCCTGTATAGCTGCCGCAGATTTTCTTGACTACTTCGCTCATGTACCAATGCAACATAGGAATGTAAAGAATCTGTAGTGTTTTAACCAATCAAAGCCAACTATCAATTTCAATCATCTTGAAACAATCTTGTAGCAACTGATGAGAATTTGTTTAATATTCTGCTATAGCTAATGTTCAGATATTACATATTTTAGTTGTTTCCTTAACAATACAGTGGGCCGTGATATTACGTGATGGCCTTACTAGCAAATGTAAGCATTCAATATCTTAAGTTGTAATGTAATTTGTTTCTATATGTTACAAATTTTTACCAATAAGTTTGCGAAATAATCTTATTCCAATATCACAATAGTTCTCATCTTGTCGGTAAATTCCAAAATGAAGGTACCTAGTTCAAAATAAAATGTTATAACCTCAAATATTTGTTTAATTTCTCTGTTTCACTAATCATAATTTCTACAGCTATTGTCAAATGTTTACCCATGAATTCCATATTGCAGAAGGCCAATGTCATGTCGGCCAATGAAATATATTAAGTTAGCAACTTAAATATCTTATTTAATAATAATATTATGTTCTCTTATTTTTATTATTTTATTATTATTGGCGAAATAGTCTTATTCAAATATCACGCAAGTTCCAATCTCTTTGCATCACAGCCTGCTGGATAGCATCCTATAGCTGCTTACACCAGTGAATAGGGATTATATAGAATGGATAATGAGCAAATTTTTCTGTTCTGTTTTTCTGTGTTCATGCGCTACGTCGGCGTTTAGTTCCAATTTCAAGCGCTTGAGGTTAGTGTAATCGAGCACACGTTGAAAATAATTGAATATAAGAGTCGAGACACGGGATCTAAACATCGCCTACCTTGTTGCATAATCCAGTAACGACTTTGCTTCAAATAAATTCAAGTTAACAGCTTTTCCTTATTTCTAAAGTGATAAACTAGCTGTAATAATAATTTTTATGTTTTATATATTGTATGCCGTAATAAATTATATTATAAAAAATGTAATACATTATAAATTTATGTATCAAATTCGTTTAATATTTCTATACAATATAATATAGGTACTTATATGGTTTTACTTCTCATAGGAGTTATGTTTTTCCAGTTTTACTGCTATCAAATCATTACACATTTTAATTGTTGATGGAGTCAACGTCTCAACTCTCATTATAAAGGAACTCTCTAGACATTACAGATAATCACAGATTTATTATTTCATCGGTCCAATTTATTTTATTTGAATACATAAACCTAGATGTATTAATTGCATAATATTTCCGCTGTGTCGACTGCTAACTGGTGTGATGTCAGCGCCAACTCTAGGGAAAAAGCAGAATCTCACGCTCAAGCTGGTTTGAAGGTCATTGAAATCAGTCCTGCTACATCAAAGGTACCGACGCGAAATGTCCATACTTGTAATTCCCGACATACTGCTTACACTGCCTGCTCAATCAACGCTTATGTGCGAGTAGCCGCTAGGTGGCAGGTAGTGCACACCGCTATTATAGATATAATAGCGGTGTGTATAGTCCGGGTCAGCTTACTTCATACCCCCATTACTACATATGCTAGTGGATTGTGGTGATTTTATAGTTTGCAGGTTGAATTTTCTTTTGCCAACTTCGTTTCCAATTTCGATACTGACAAATACTACAAATGATAGTGATTTTGTAACTGGTATGTTGGCAGCTGAGACAAATATCGACAATATTTGTCGGTACTGGAGTTCCATGAAATCAAAATTGTACTAGATTTCTGAGCCGGTTAATGGAAGCTAGTGAAATTTGAACATACTAATAATTAATTAATATCAGTATTAATATTAATACATACTAGTTATTTTATGTGTTGTGTTGTGGTTATAATTCAAGACTACAGTCAGGTAGATTTTCGTAGTTAGTACTAATAATTTCATGTGATCAAACAAAATACATTTTTAGGTTAGGTCTCTTGAGTCAATTGTTTAGTCGAAGCAATGAATTTCGTATTGCCAGACAAAATATTTGACATGTTGATCCCTTTCCCGTATAGTTTGCCTACGAAAATATGTCACAAATTATTGAATTATTTAGAATAACCTTCCAACATAAAGTACGGTAATTAAATAAGTCATTTAGTACGTAGGATCGTGCGACATCTGGTAACAGTTGGCAACACTGACAAGACGGCAATATTTTCTGTTTAGGAACTGTTCTTATGTGACCCTCACTATACTAAGTGCCACCTAGCGGTAAAATAACTTTGATTAAGCAGGAGTTTACGCAGCCATAAGATGCTATCCAGCTTTGATAATTATCGCGAACGAGTGATATTCCCTAAGATAATTTCTTCCACCTGAACGTGGCCACACTCGCCGGGGACTTTACGCGAAAGATGACATACAAAACCTCGACTCAACAGAGAATAATACTACAGTCTACTATATACAGTCGCGAAGCTCAATATGTAATAAAAATGCAAACATGGGTAGTTGCCCACCACTAGGATCGCTACTATCGCCTCATCATCGCAGATCTCTCTCCTAGTAGACGACAAAATATGTTACACTTTCGTTGTGTTCTTTTGGAAAAATTAACACCTTCCTTCCATTATTGAAATATTAAATGCATAAAGTTAATTTATTATTTTAATGAGGTATATTAAATTCCACCATAAACTCGAAGATACCTGCAAGAAATGGGTTAATATTATTTTTGTTTGTGCAAAACGAACTGAAATTTACTATAATCGCTTCACTCATGCAAGATTATAGCGATAATTAACTATGAAACCAATAAATATTAATTTGCATTTCCCTTTACAACAATAATAATGGAAATATGAATTAATGGAGTAACTTACGTGTACCGGTACTTGTAGTGTAGGCTTACGTAGTTAACAAAGTGGGATGAGGTTAAGCAATAATAATCACACCAGAATTGGAAATAAAACGTGATCAATAAATTTTATTGTAACAGACTTTTTCTACGTCTCTAGTAAAGCAACAAATAAAAATAACAACAAAATTAACAGCTATAATTAAAAACATATCCTTTGAAGAAAAAAGTAGGCCTAAGCAATAATAATCCCACCAGAATTGAAAATAAAACGTGCTCGATAAATTTCATTAAAACAAACTTAATTTTTCTACGTCTTTAGTAAAATAACACATAAAAATAATAACAAAATTAATAGCTGCAATTAAAAATATATCCTCTGAAAAAAAAAAGTAGACCTAACCTTTATTTCTATGGAAATTTAGCAGCCTAAGTGACAGAACTTTAACCGGTATCTAATGTCCTTTCGGTTAGACTGAAACATTTCATTGTTAAATTTAAGGATATAATGTATTCTAACAGTCACAAAGAACTTCAAATTAACAGTTTTGTTTCTGCACAGCATTCTTGTGGAAACCCAGGAACCTTTCTGAATCTTTCGGAAATCGGAAAAAGGATAACTCTGGCCTTTCTCCTACTGTTGCTACAATTTATAGCACTACAAACGTCTCCTCCTTGTCCCATATTATTATTCCAATTATTATATTTTAGCAATTAACATTTTCATTATAACCAATAACGAACATTTCACAAGCATCAATGTGAAATACGCAACGAGCTAGCACTCGATAGAAATACGAAACAGTCCAAAGTCGACCATGGACAGTCTATTGTTTCTAGTTGCTAACCGCTTGGAGCGCTTTATCACGAGATTTGCAAAAAAAACACCTCAAGCTTCGCGACTGTATATAGTAGACTGTGATACTACGGTCCTGGTTCCAGTCCCTGTGTTGGACGGCGAATGTTAGTTCTTGTCTTCAGTGCTTTAGTGGTAGACGCGGCTCTTTCCATATACGAATGCGGTGTTCACGTGCTTGTACTTAATAGTGTGATCCGAAATAACCACTGCACCCGTCAGGCGAAAATCTCGCTGTTGAAGTGCGGCACCTTTAGGCATGTTGTTTTGCGTCTTCGACCTTGGGTTACAACAGTTCGACACCAATGCCATAATCTAGAAACTCGTGCAGGAGCTTACTGTACATTCATCTCTCATGAAATGACCTTGTTGAACAAAAGCCACAGTAGTAGAAAGTTGTACCTCATTAAGGTTCTAATGTGATTGAAGGATGCAGACCAATACTTACTTACTTACTTACTGGCTTTTAAGGAACCCGTAGGTTCATTGCCGCCCTCACATAAGCCCGCCATTGGTCCCTATCCTGAGCAAGATTAATCCAGTCTCTATCATCATATCCTACCTCCCTCAAATCCATTTTAATATTATCTTCCCATCTACGTCTCGGCCTCCCCAAAGGTCTTTTTCCCTCCGGCCTCCCAACTAACACTCTATATGCATTTCTGGATTCGCCCATACGTGCTACATGTCCTGCCCATCTCAAACGTCTGGATTTTATGTTCCTAATTATGTCAGGTGAAGTATACAATGCGTGCAGCTCTGCGTTGTGTAACTTTCTCCATTCTTCTGTAACTTCATCCCTCTTAGCCCCAAATATTTTCCTAAGAGCCTTATTCTCAAGCACCCTTAATCTCTGTTCCTCTCTCAAAGTGAGAGTCCACGTTTCACAACCATACAGAACAACCGGTAATATAACTGTTTTATAAATTCTAACTTTCAGACTTTTTGACAGAAGACTAGATGACAAAAGCTTCTCAACCGAATAATAACAGGCATTTCCCATATTTATTCTGCGTTTAATTTCCTCCCGAGTGTCATTTAGATTTGTTACTGTTGCTCCAAGATATTTGAATTTTTCCACCTCTTCGAAGGATAAATCTCCAATTTTTATAGTTCCATTTCGTACAATATTCTGGTCACGAGACATAATCATATACTTTGTCTTTTCGGGATTTACTTCCAACCCTATCGCTCTACTCGCTTCAACAAGAATTTCCGCGTTTTCCCTAATTGTTTGTGGATTTTCTCCTAACATATTCACGTCATCTGCATAGACAAGAAGCTGATGTAACCCGTTCAATTTCAAACCCTCTGTGTTATCCTGAACTTTCCTAATGGCATATTCTAGAGCGAAGTTAAAAAGTAAAGGTGATAGTGCATCTCCTTGCTTTAGCCCGCAGTGAATTGGAAAAGCATCAGATAGAAACTGGCCTATACGGACTCTGCTGTAATTTCACTAAGACACATTTTAATTAATCGAACTAGTTTCTTGGGAATACCAAATTCAATAAGAATATTATATAAAACTTCTCTCTTAACCGAGTCATACGCTTTTTTGAAATCTATGAATAACTGATGCACTGTACCCTTATACTCCCATTTTTTCTCCAATATCTGTCGAATACAAAAAATCTGATCAATAGTCGCCAATACATAAAAAAAAGTTTCAACATAGCAACAGAAACACTTGCCGAGTTCTTTTTTTTTTACTTCGTAATTTAACGACGCTGTATCATCTATTACATTATTTAGCGTCCATGGTATTGATGACAGCGAGATGGTATTTGGCGAGATGAGACCGAGAATTTGCCATAGATTACCTGACATTCGCCTTACGGTTGGGGAAAATCTTGGAAAAAAATAATCCCAGGCGGAAATCGAAAACGTTGCACCGGATCAGCTGGGAAACGCGCCTGCCGCTGACAAGCAAACGTTCTGATGGGGGCAGATAAAAAAGTTAAATGTTTTTATTCCACTATATTAATAATGTCAAAAGAAGTGCTTATACAAATTTTGGACACTCGACCGAAATTACGAGGCCGTCCAAAAAGTGATTTTCCTCGGGGTCGTTTACAGAAAAAAAGCACGATTTCATGGAAATATTTATTGAAACAGATACAGCAATTGTTGTGCTATTTGTCAACATATCCCCCACTGGAATGAGACATTTTCCATACCATGGGATCAATTTTTGTGTCGTAGAAGTCAGCCGCCTCAGTCCGGAACCAGCGTTTGACTGCGTCTGCACCTCTCTCTGTCGATCCCATATGAGAAATGTATCATTTCCGATGGAAAATATGTTGAAAAATAGCTCAACAAACTGTGTCCGTTCTAATAAATTTGTCCAATGAATTGTGTTTTTTTTCTGTTAACGGCCCCTGGCGAATTAATTTTTTTACGGCCCTCGTAATTGCGGTCGAGTGGCCAAAATTTGTATAAGCACTTCTTTTGACATTATTAACATGGTGGAAGAAAAAAATTTAACTTTTTTATCTGGCCCTATCAGAACGTTTGCCTGTGAGCTACGCCAATAGCTTACCGAGTTCAATAGATGATCCACTGGCAGTAGGATGTATTTTTTGACAATTACGTTGCAATTATTTTCTAAATAACATAATATTAATTTAGAGAAAAATGCTGATATCAATTTTATATTCTGACAATCTTTAAATAAGATATGAATGAATGAATGAATGAATGAATGAATGAATGAATGAATGGCCTAGTAATGTCCCGTGTAGGGCAAAGGCCTCCTAAGAAAGGGGTGGCTCGATGTAACTTACTTGGTGAGCCATTCCAAGGCTGTTATATTATGAACATTAGAAAGTAACAGTGTTTGACTGAAAAATGCAAATCAAGACAAAAAAAATCGCTAAACACAGCAACAGAAAAAACTTACAGAGCTAAAAAAAAAAAAAGCTAATTAATTTCATAATCTAGTTTTGACAGTACGAATGAATTCTTTACTGTTACGTTACAATTATTTTCTAAATTAGACAGATAAGTAAATTTTAAAGAATAATGTGGATGTTAATTTTGTATTTCACAATATTTACGCAATATTTTATCACACTTACTACTAAATACAGGATGAATCAGGAGGAAAGGTGAGGGTGATAATATTGGTGATTCTGAATAAAAAAGTTTATATGAACATATGTCCTATTCTTAACGGTTTCGGAGAAAACTAATGAAAACAATGAGGAACGGGAAAAGTGCAGGCGATAGTAAATTAAATTTAAATATTTTGAATATTGGCCGCAAAAGAGAGAACTGTATGGAATTTTGAGCAGTGGTTGCTCTGGATCCGGCAACAGGCAATACCTGCCTGAAATCGCCTTCAAACTATAATTTTGCCTCCAAATGGCACATCACTATTCATTACATCCTTGAGCATAGCATGTGTACACGTCAACGCATGCGTATTAGCCATAGATGCTTCATTCCTGATCATTAGCGTTATTGAACGAATATGAGAAACCTCTTTGCTGTTAACGTTTGCACCTGATAAAGAACCTTCGTGTAAATTTAGAGGCAATTTGAATCGACTGTGTACAGTACGGTCCTGAGGTGGTAACACTGCTGCGGTACCAGTCCGTGCAACATAAATTATATTTATACCCAAATTTGTGCAATTATGTGAATCAAATATTGGTACATGATTTTCCCAGTGCCATCAATAAAATATCCATTACTGATACTTCCATCATTTTTTGTACCAAGTCCATAATTTTAGTAATTATAGCGCGTTTTAATTTGCTTGGCCCATCATCCATCCTACCTGATCCTCATTAATTTGTGAAGAGTTTACCGACACATCTGAGGGGTAAGACATCAGCGATGGTTGGCAAATCGAGAGGAGATTTAGAAACACCGTGCAGTTTTAATATATTAGCAATATATGTTAGAGCAGACTGACAAGCAATATTACGGTAGACAAGTGAGAATGAATATACCGATAATCTTTTGATAATGCTTCTTACAATATCGTTCCACGGGCTTGAAAGATAATGTAGGGAAATAATTGTTTTCGTTTCAATCCCCGCGTTTTACTGCAAGCCACATCATTCCCATGCCGCCACGGTGGTCTAGTGGCTAGAGCGCTGCACTTATAATCCTGTGGACCCCGGTTCGATCTCTGCCGTACTCCAGATTTATGACTTCTATTGGGCAAGCCCGTGGTCAAGTAACACAGGGGTTTTCTTCGGGAGCTCCGGTCCACTGTGACATCCCAACAAATCTCCACGAGAGTGGGTGTTTGTCCCTTTTCATATATTGTACTGTGATCCTGTGTCGTGTTGGCCACACAACCAGGGAGGCCCAAAATGTATGCCTGTCAAGTGATGCCCATAGCTACATATCCTCCCCAACACCGAACTGGAGTGTAAGCAAGGAAAGGAAGAGTTTAAACGGAAGAAAGAAAGGAAAGAAGGGAAGAAGAAAAGAAAGGAGGAAAGAATGAACGAAGGAAAAGAAAAAGAAAGAAAGAAAGAAAGAAAGAAAAAGGGACGAAAGTAAGAAAAATGGAAGGAAAGAAAAAAGAAAGAAGAAAGGAAAGAAAGAAAGAAAGAAAGAAAGAAAAAAGGAAGAAAAGAAAGAAAAAAGAAAGAAAGAAAAAAGAAAGAAAGAGGGAAGGAAGAAAGAATGAAGGAAAGAAAGAAAGGAAGGAAGAAAGTAAAAGAAAAGAAAGGAAGAAAGAAAGAATAAAGGAAAGGAAGAAAGAGAGAATGAAAGAAAAAAGGAAAGAAAGAAAGAATGAATAAAGGAAAGGAAGAAAGAAAGAAAGATAGAATGAAAGAAAAAGAAAAGAGAGAAAGAAAGAAAGAAAGAAAGAAAAAAGGAAAAGAAAGAATAAAGGAAAGAAAGAAAGAAAGAAAGAAAAAAGGAAAGAAAGAAAGAAAAACGAAAGAAAGTAAGATAGAATGAAGGGAAGAAAAAAGGAAAGAAACAAGAAAAGAAAGGAAGAAAGAATGAAGGAAAGAAAGAAAGGAAGAAAAAGGAAAGAAAGGAAGAAAAAGGAAAGAAAGGAAGAAAGAAGGAAAGAAAGGAAGAAATAAGGAAAGAAACAAGAAAGGAAGAAAGAATGAAGGAAAGAAAGAAAGGAAGGAAAAAGGAAAGAAAGGAAGAAAAAGGAAAGAAAGGAAGAAAGAAGCAAAGAAAGGAAGAAATAAGGAAAGAAACAAGAAAAGAAAGGAAGAAAGAATGAAGGAAAGAAACAAGAAAAGAAAGGAAGAAAGAATGAAGGAAAGAAAGAAAGGAAGAAAAAAGGAAAGAAAGGAAGAAAAAGGAAAGAAAGGAAGAAAGAAGGAAAGAAACAAGAAAAGAAAGGAAAGAAACAAGAAAAGAAAGGAAGAAAGAATGAAGGAAAGAAAGAAAGAAAAAAGGAAAGAAAGGAAGAAAAAAGAAAGGAAGAAAAAAGGAAGAAAGAAGGAAAGAAAGGAAGAAAAAAGGAAAGGAAGTAAGAAAAAAGGAAAGAAACTAAAGGAAGACAGAATAAATGAAAGGAAGAAAGAATGAAGGAAAGAAAGAAAGGAAGAAAAAAGGAAAGAAAGGAAGAAAAAGGAAAGAAAGGAAGAAAGAAGGAAAGAAACAAGAAAAGAAAGGAAAGAAACAAGAAAAGAAAGGAAGAAAGAATGAAGGAAAGAAAGAAAGAAAAAAGGAAAGAAAGGAAGAAAAAAGAAAGGAAGAAAAAAGAAAGGAAGAAAAAAGGAAGAAAGAAGGAAAGAAAGGAAGAAAAAAGGAAAGAAAGGAAGAAAAAAGGAAAGAAACTAAAGGAAGACAGAATAAATGAAAGGAAGAAAGAAAGAATAAAGGAAAGGAAGAAAGAAAGAAAAAGGAAGAAAGAATGACGGAAATAATGAAAGAAAAAAAGGAAAGGAAGAAAAAAGGAAAGAAACAAGGAAAGAAAGGAAGAAAAAGGAAATAAAGGAAGAAAGAAACAAGGAAAGAAAGAAAGAAAAAAGGAAAGGAAGAAAGAATGAAGAAAAGGAAGAAAGAAGGAAAGAAACAAAAGAAGGAAGACAAAGGAAAAAAGTAAATATTTGTAATTCGGAGCACACCAACAGGCCTGAACCGTCATTTAGTGCATTATTATGACCCTTATCATTGTCATTAACACCTTTAGCTGGAACAATAATTACAATGCAGTTAACTGATCGAAATTTAATTGCGTCTCTTTTGGTGTTGAAGTGATCTGCTGCACGAGAGATGATTTTTTATCGATTAATTAATTACTGAATGTAAATTTCAAGAAAAAAAAGTGACACGTGGTTCACAGCATCCCAGCAACTGCGTGATACGTTTGTGTTCTCTGTTGGCTGTTGTTGTGGTATTTAGATTTTAAGGAATTGCTTCTTGTTGATACAGCGTGTTAATACTCAACTAAAAAACAGCGTAATCTTTCTCATCGATAGAGAGGTTTGCGAACTCGATGTTGGATTAGAATTTAATTTATCTTTAGAAGTCCAGACTATTTAAGATAAATAAATAAAACTAGCATTCTGTCAATAAAAATAAGAAATAATACTTATGAAAATCAAAATCTTTGTGATAATGATTTTAAAAAGTAATCTATCTCATCCTGGCCTAATTTACAGACCCCTGTATTTTATCTTTCTGCTTGTAAAAATTGCTTAAGTATGCTATAAACAATCGTAGTATTTCTTACTTTATTGGTTTAGTTTCATCTGAGCGCGATAAGATTTATAATTCTTTTCTTTGGTGCACTAATTTGCGTGTATATATTGTTATAATTACAGAAATGAGAATCTCGTTTACATAAAAACAACAAAATTTCCCCTTACAGAACAATTCTAACTTCTGTTTCAAAGGTGCATAATCAAATTAGTCACAGTCGGTTTCTCTTTTTTAAAATGTACGAGTAGTTGATTTGCATTTAAAATCAACAGCCGAGTTGCTCGGCTCAAGAGCTGCTGAAGGACGAAGCTACAGTCATAAGGAAAGGAAGGCATATTTTCTTCGCCTCGACTACCAGCACGGCTTGAGGCCACTCAGACTGCATAAAAAATGAGGCGGGAGTTCTTCAATTACAAATAAAACGGCCGGAACGTGATTCTAAGCATTTGGAAACTTTAAATATTTTAAGAAATGTTATAACTACCTCCCTACCTTCCCGGCATGACAGCCCAAAAATAAGGATCATCTTTCCAAAAACTGCCACAAAATTAAAAGCCTGATTCACAATAGTGAAACTATTTCACGTACGTTTGCGAACAATTTCACAGGAAAATGACAGAACCGTATCCTTTTAAACGACTTTTAAGTAATATATAACTACAATAAATGCGAAGCAATGATATTTACTTTGTGTCGTCCTGCTAATCCTCCATGCATAAATCTTTCAACCAACGTGATACCGTGGAAACCAAATGATGAAGCTGTAAAATATCTTGGAGTGCACTTAGATCGCCGTCTGTCATGGAAACATCACATCAACAACAAATTTAAATTGGCCTACTCAAGACTCACTAAATTATATCCGCTCCTCAACAAGAAATCATCTCTAAAGCTACAAAATCGCATGCTACTTTACACATCTCTATTACGACCTCTACTGCTTTATGCCTGTCCTGTCTGGGGAGGAGCTGCAGTAAGTGAAATTAAACACATCCAGTCATTTCAAAATAAAGTCCTACGAATTTCACTCAATTCTCCTTGGTTTGTCCGTAACAGCCAACTACACAGAGAAACTGGTATTGACACAATCAAGCAGTTTATTCATTCACAAGCTAAGAAGTTCTATGACAACCTAGAAAATGTTCCAGGCGCCGTCCATTACTCTCTCGGAAGGAAGTCCACATTTCCCACCAGAATCAAGAGCCGACTTCCAATGGACCTCATATTATAATCAAAATTTATCATCACACCAACCTATGTAAACAATTACTTATTAACAATTATTTTTGTTCATTGAGGAGCCCAATCTAGGCTGCCCTCAATTCAGTGTCATATATTGTATTTATAATTTTTTAGAAATGATCTGTATAGCGCTAAATGCGCAGATCGATCAATAAATTGTTAAAAAAAAAGTAATATATAAAATATGCATATACTATTTCGTTTATACGACGTCAGTCCATTTTCGACCAATGAAGTATAATGAAATTTTGAATTCCAACTAATCACAGTCATACATCGCGATTTTTGCAACTCGAGTTATCATAATCAATTTATCGCATGATCATTCTTTTGTTTAGTCAGCGTCGCTAACCGTTTCCCCGTAAATCCATGACCATGGGCACATCAGCGAATAGGGATTATAAAGAATGGACACTTCGCGTCGGTACCTTTGATGTAGCCGGACTGATTTCAATGACCTTCAAGCCAGCAATAGCGTGAGATTCTGCTTTCTCCCTAGAGTTGGCGCTGACATCACACCAGCTAGCAGCGGAAATATAACACACATAATTAATACATCTAGGTACATTATGTACTCAAATAAAAGAAATTGGATCCATAAAATAATAAATACGTCATTAACTGTAATGTCTAGACTCTAGAGTTTCTTTATAATGAGTGTTGAGACGTTAATCCCAACAACAATTAAAATATGTAATGATTTGATACCACTGAAAATGGAAAAACAGAAGTAAAACCATATACGTATACTATATTACATACAAATATTAAACGAATTTGATACTTAATTTTATAATGTATTATATTATTTTATAATATAATTTATTATATCTGAAATATAAAAAAAAATATTATTACAACTAGTTCGTCACTGAGAAATAAGGAAAAGCTGTTAACTTGAATTTATTTGAAGCAAAGCGTTACTGGATTATGCAATAAGGTAGGCGATGTTTGAATCCTGTGTCTCAACTCTATTCTCAATTATTATCTTAGCCTATGCTCGATTACACTAACCTCTAGCGCTTGAAAGTAGAACTAAACGCTGGCGCACAGAGGAACAAAACACAGGCAAATTCGCTCAGTGTCCATTCTTTATAATCCCTATTTGCTGGGCACATTAATTTAATGATGGACTACTAAATAAAGTGCGAAATCCTACTTCCACATCTACATCCTAATTTTCTAATTTCATGTCAATATTATCTAAAGAAAATGGCACTCCTTCTTTCAGATTTGATAACTGCGTTTTCATCAATTGTTCATTTAATTAATGTATTAATCAGATTATCTGTAATTATATTGTAAAATGTTTAAAATAATTACGATTTCAGCAGATAATGAAAATGTATCTGTGTTATAAAACAAGAGAAAAGCGCAGTACATGTAATTAACATTGTTAAACCTGTATTTCGCTTTTCTCAATTGACATTACTGAATCATGACAATTTCTTTATTGCAGTAATCGATATTAATCTATTTCAGTAATCGATATTCATCTATTTCAACTTCTCAGTGTCTGAATAGGTAAGTATTCATAAATACACAATTATTAACATTTTTTATTTTTCTATATGCACTTTTAACATAATTATCACTGATTAACTTTCCAACTTCTTTACTGTATTAACATAGCAAAGAAGTTGGAAAGTTAAGCCTATTAACGTTTTGTGAGCGAATTTTAGGGATGTATTACTTACATTTTTATTTTATTTACGAAATAGTCCTAATAAATGTCACTCGAGATCTAAGTTTTCTCAGATAAATCTCAAAACTCTTGTGACATTACTATAGAAAATTATAAACGAGGGTATAATAAACAAAATATATATAACATCAGAAGTGACAGTTCATACTGAATACATTATAAGACATAAATAAATAGAAAGCCAAACTAAAAAGACAGATGAAGGACGTTGCGGTATTCGATTCCAGCTCTTTCAGAGGCATTCCTGCTCTTCATTAATGTGACCTCGTCTTAGGCATCGAGCCAACAGTGAATCACACACAAAGAGTGTGCGACAAAATACCACGAGTACCTTGAGAACAGACTTGCAGTCAGGATTTTGCATGTGAACCAGTCTTAAAACCGGAGTGGAGTTTGCTGTAATTTCGTTATAACAGAGTGCACACTGTACTGTATATTCCTTAAGTCTATACATGTGATGCCTTAACAATTTTACTTTGGGATCAAGTTTATATCACTGTAATAAAATAATTACCATGCATCCCATTAAATTAGAAATGTGCGTGTTCAAACTGGGCCAAAGGCGAGAGATTTTTAAGGGCGATAAAACACAGGGTGTTAAAAAAAGGTATAATACTTCAATGGGTGATAGAACTCACCAAAACAGGTTTTAAAAAAGTCTAATAAAAACGTGTTCTAAAATTAATATCTTCCGAGATATTAGAACTTCACTTGTTCATTACAGATGCTCGATATGACTTGCATTCATCAGTCCGCCTAGTTAGCTCTGTGGTAGCGCGTCTGCCTTCACACTAGCCGGCCAAAGGTGAGAGATTTTTAAGGGCGATAAAATACAGAGTGTTAAAAAAAGGTATAACACTTCAATGGGTGGTAGAACTCACCAAAACAGGTTTAAAAAAGTCTAATAAATATGTGTTCTAAAATTAATATCTTCCGAGATATTAGAACTTCACTTGTTCATAACAGATGCTCGATATGTCTTACATTCATCAGTCCGCCTGGTTAGCTCTGTGGTAGCGCGTCTGCCTTCACACTAGCCGGCCCGGGTTCGATTCCCGGTGGAGTCAGAAATGTTCATGTAAAATTTCTACCTCGGGATTAGGAGAGATGACGGAGCACAACTTTTAATCATGTCTGGGTTAAATCCCAAATCTCTCCGCAGTGTAGTCCTATACGAAGAGAAGGCATATGTCACTGTTGATAGTGATTCGTCAGTCGGATGGGGACGTTAAGCCTGGCTGCACCCTTTGGTGCTATTCGACAGAAGTAGGCTATGTGCCGGCACCGGGTTTCCCCTTCTCCCTTCATCTTCATCATCATCATCCTCACCCATTCCCTACAATACACTTACACGAACACTCTCCCTAGTACACGACATAGCTCTTCACAGATACACATCATGCATAACGCGGCCCGCCGAAGTGGTGTGCAACTTCAAAATCGGTCACAGTCCTGCCATCTATCCGCAGTTTATGGGACCCGAATCACGCAAGTGTAATGGGTAGACATTAGATACACACACACACACTTTCATTCATCATAACACATTCTTCTGCTGGACGTCTTAGGGAACCACGCAAACTTTCGAACACCACTGGTTGGTCTGTAATGTGCTGAAAGGCACACTCCTGTAACGTTTGAACGTCTTTAACGGATGTTGCATAAACTAAGGCCTTAAGCGTACCCATAACCGAAAGTCCAAGGAATTAAGATCTGGAGAACGAGCAGGCCATGGTACTGGACCTTCCCGACTAGTCCATTGAAGATTAAATATCCGTGTTAGATGTCGTCCATTGAAATGGGTTGTTGCTCCATCATGCATAAACCACATTATTTTGTAGTCTTTGATGGTTTGGCAGTTCCTCCAGCAAGACGGGCAACTGGTTTGCTGGGAGGCGCCGATTCTGAGAACCAGTTAACCTGCGCGGTAGAATGTGTGATCCTATTAACCTGCCACCAACACACGAATTTTAAAGTAGGCCTACATTTTTCGTAAAAACAATTAATTTTAGGATTAATGTTTATTGTAATATTTTTCTTGTTGTGATGCGTCCTACCATCTCTCAACTCTATTTATCACGTCTCTGGTAGGAAGTAAAGTCATATTTCTCGTGTCGTAGGAGTTCGGTATATAAAAAATATCCGTTTATGACTGAGAAAGTCGTAAGTAAAATTACTGTCCAGCTATTCCTTGCTCTACCAAGTTGCCTACTTTATGGACACACATCTCTTATTTTCAAAAGGATTGATTGTGATGTACACAACAGCTAATAAAAAGAGGATACGCTTTTGAATAACCGATATCGATTTTGTTCTGCGTGTTATGGATGTACCATCATTTTCATGTAAGTAATAATAACTCTGACGAATATATATTTAGCTTGTTGAGTGACATTTTCTCGAATCTGATTTCATATTGTTTTCGACGATTTTTCTGTATTTTGAGATTACCTCCAGTAATAAAAATGTTTCCGAGTTTCTGAAAAATTATTATCCCTTTCTCTTCTTCACCTCCATTTCTGACGACATAATAGTAATAAATTTAGCTTCCCTTATGAAAAGGTTGCCAGATTTGACAAAGCGTATTACATATAATTTGGAAACACACCTAAAAGGTGAAATGATACACATTAGAAACGGTTAGGGAATCAGATATGCAAAATGTCAGAAAAATTTATACCTAAGTAGCGTTTGTGCTTATTTGCAGTTAAGAAAGGGGGGGATATTATCAGATAGGTTAGAATGATTTGAATTCCGCGAGAAAAATAATAATACGGAGTGATTGGCATTGATATCTAAACCACAACAGCCATCGGTTAAGACGACTTGAAATTTCCATTATCACTCCCATACAAGTGATTTCTCAATATCTGAATCGATCCTTTGAGGGCACTAATGGCTATTTCCTTCACAATGCTGTGTGTTAGGCCCAGGTTTTTACATTTGTTGGCAAAGAAGGAGGGTATGGTACCTCGTGCTCCCACCATCAGACCTATTACATCAATGTGGGACAGGTTATATTTATCTTTATAGAACGGGATTGTTGGTTCATAGATCCGTTTCTTTTCACTGTCCACCTCATGCGGTTGATCTGCATGTGTCTCAAATCTGATGGTGGGATCGAGAATGTATGCCGAGTTGTTCTTAATGGCTATGATATCAATTCGCTGAACACTTCCTTGTGTGGCCAGTCCCTGCACCTCTTGATGGACTGTAAACCCTACTTCCTTCAGTGCCTCGGCCAGCATAGAACGGACAGCATGGTGACGGATATTGCGAAGGGCCTCACTATAGGGGCAGAAGCCAAGGATATGGGGAAGAGTTTCAATCTCGCTGAGACAGCGCCTACAGCGGGTACCATCCCGACTTCTACCCGGTACAGCTCGGACCGGAGCGACATAGCCTACCATTTTAAGGGCGTCTATCCATTCCGAGAGGGTTAGACCTTTGTGATTTCTTATCCAGCTGTTTGCTGGGGGGAACTCTTTGTTAAGAATCACTCCTTTACCCTTTTGTTGCAATGTACACCAATTTTCAAATTCTTTGTCTCTTAAAGCGTCTCTAACTTGGTCATTGTTGTAACATAACAAATGAACTCACTATAAAGGTAATGCTTACATTGATAGGGGACACGGCCTTCGGAATTACGATTTTAAGAAGGCCGTGATTACTTAACTGGGAATTTTTTTTAAACCAATGCCACCAAGTTGTCTTTTCAACATTTCTGGTCTTCTCTCCTGGCATTGGCTTAGTTGTAACCCACTTCTGGAAGGCGGAGTTACATTACCCCGATGATATCATAGGATGATTATGATTATGATTATGCGGTGCCAGGAGAGATCTTAAATCTAAACTTAACCTAAATTTCAGACCATGGACGAACACAGGAATAATCCCCTTTAAGGAAAAATTCCTGTGCTCTAACCGGGAATCTTGGGAATTTAATTAATTTACTTTATTTTAACTACGTGTTAGTTTAGTGAAATGCAAACGATTTAAGTATGATTTAAATTCAGTATTTACGTTAAACTCCAATTAGTTAATTTTAGATTAGGAAAATGTTGGAGAAATCGGTCCTTAGACCACGACGTTACGGGGGAGGACGGTGAAGAAAATACTGAGAAAAAATAAAGACAAATTAAACAGACTTCGAAATAAGGACCTCTTCTTTATCAGATCTCGGAATTGCTTCAGCTATCTAGAAGCAGTGAAAAGGAAGTATTTATATTAACCAAATAGGCGGCAAATTGCAAATTTCGCTCCCATAAATCGGTAGTCTTTGAACGCTGTATAATTTGGTTTTGTTATACACCGCTTTACATAACGAACTTCCAGAAACAAAATTATCTACAGCAGTGATGTCAAAAGCGTGCCTTCTTCTTGCCGCGCGTAGATTATATCTAATATACAAAGAGAAAAATAGAAAGATCAAAGAATGGTTGAAGTAAAGAACGTTATTGGGTTGACATTTATTTTCCTCACTCTGCTTGGATGTTCGTATATCCTTTGCTGCAAACGAGAGTTAAATGATTTACCGAAGACCACAGTCAATTGTCAGCGGAGCTCTCTGCAATTTACAACACGTCATGCAAGGAATCTGTGATACAAGCAGTTTGTCAGAGAATTTCGTACATAAACGAAATATCACGTGTTTTACATGGAGGAACACTAGTGAGTATTCTAACTTCTACAATTTTCAACCGATCTTAATGAATTTTATATAGAATGTGTACGAATAGCAAGTTAAGTACTGTGTCAAGTTTGAAGTAAATTGGTGGCTTGGTTTCAGAGTTATTCAATATTTTATATTAATTTAGTCGCATATCCAAAAGCACCAAAAATAACAAAATTCACTTTGATCATTCTAACTTCCTTCAATAGATGATAAAACCACATTTTTCATTTCTAAGTGCAGATATTTAGTTTTTCAATACAGAAATGCATTTTAAAAATTACATTCATAATTTTTTTTTCCAGTTTCTTTTTATTGTATAGGCTTTAACAAGGCTACAATTTATTTATCATAAAACAGCAATTACACTTTGTTAACCAACTTATTAGCTATTTATTTATTTCTTCATTCATTCACAGTTTTCTGCCCTAGAGCAGGTCATTCACAGCAAACCCAGCTTCCTTCAATATTTTGCCTTCTTCGTCTCCCATATAATAATTCATATATCTTAATGTCGTCTATCATCTGATATCTTCTTCCGCCCCGAACTCTTCTCCCGTTCACCATTCCTTCCAGCACATTCTTCAGTAGGCAGTTTCTTCTCAGTCAATTCCTTTTCCTCTTCCTGATTAGTTTCAGCATCATTCTTTCTTCATCCACTCTTTTCAACACAGCTTCGTTTCTTATTCTGTCTGTCCATTTCACACGCTCCATTCTTTTCCATATTCACATTTCAAATGCTTCTAGTCGCTTCTCTTCACTTCGTCGTAATGTACATATTTCTGGCACGCACAATACCACACTCCACACAAAGCACTTCACTAGTCTCTTCCTTAGTTCTTTTTCCAGAGTTTCGCAGAAGATGCTCCTTTTTCTATTAAAAGCTTCCTTTGTCATTGCTATCCTCCTTTTGACTTCCTGGCAGCAGCTCATGTTACTGCTTATAGTACACTCCAAGTATTTGAAGCTGTCTACTTGCTCTACTGCCTCATTTAGAATTCGCATGTTTGCTTTTTTTTTAGTTTTCATCCCATCCCATACTGCCCACAGATGTCATTTAGCTCCAGTAGCATATCCCTTAGTATCGCCTCCTCTTCTGTTAATGTCATATCAGCAGCAAATCTTGTGCTTTTTATTTTTCTTCCTCCTACTATCATCCCTCCCATGTCCTGAAAACAGTTCTTCACTAAATCTTATTAGCTATATTCATGCAAAGTTTCAGACAAATCAGGTAAACAATGTTTAGTCTGGAGTAATTTAAAGCTGTAAATACGTGTATGTCGTCTGGGTAAATTTCAATGTTTTATTTCCGAGAGCATTTAAGAAGGTTCGAGCGCGATGATTTAAAAATGTCCTCAGGACGTTTAAAAACGGCGGTTCAGAAAAAAATATTCAGAACGGTGGACGTAATGTATATATTATCTTAAGAACATTTTAAATGTAAAAAAAAAAACTTTCCATTATTTGTTTTATTTCAGGTTCTGGCCAAAAACTCACTAGTGCGACCCTAGAGCGATCTGTACATAGCTTTCTGCATTTCGTTAAAAACAATTGCAATGTTGACTGAAATAAAGCGAGCTGTAATGTGAAACTCTAGTCAAAATGCCCACGCCGACAGCAACGCGCTCTGTTATGCCAGTCATTACTCGTTCCACGGTCAGAGAATAAAGCCACTCCGTAATGCTCTTTCGTTTTAACGGCACATCACTAATTGGGAGTAACTTACCTAACCAATCAAGTGTGATTTATATACAGTTTTATTTTAACAAAGAGCTAAGCTGCAAACAAATTAATTTGGAGTGTATTATTACTAGTAATCCTCAGGTTTGTAGCCTATGAAACTGAAATGCGAGTCGATGCTTCCCAGGACATACCGGAGCGCAAGTCCATCGGTCTGGCTCCAATCCAGACGTCAGAGAAGTCCCTCCTTTTTGTCTACGATGTCGTCCTCGATGGTTTCACAGTTACCATCCTGGCATCTGACTATAAATTCACAGGTTCAAACCCCGCTTATGGCTTAATAAAACTTAATAATAATAATAATAATAATAATAATAATAATAATAATAATAATAATAATAATAATAATAATAGCAGTAATAATATCTACTTATATTAATACTTAAATTATTATTATTATTAATGTCATGATTATTAATATCATTATTATCAACATTATTATCACCATTATTATTACCATCAACATTACCATCATCGTTATTATTATCATCATCATTATTATCATTATCTTCATCAACATCTTATTACCATTATTATCATTATCATCGTTATTATTAATATAATCATTATTAGACTATTATCATCAACATTATTATCATAGTTATCATTATCACCATAACATTATCAATATCATTATTAACATCGTTATCATCATTATCATTATTATTATCATCAACATTATTATTATCGTCATTATCATAATTATTATCTTTATCATTATTTCATTACTGTTATTGGTCTCTGGTTGTTATTGGCCTCTGGCTGTTGTACAGCACAATAAATAGTAAATAAATAAATATCATTATTATCATTATTACTATTATTATCATTATTATCTTTATGTTTTTCCAATATTCATTATTTTTCAATATTTATTTATACTATTCATGTATAATTAATGTTACTATTGATTTATTGAGTTTCTTGATTATGTACGAATATTTTAAAGTCGTCCATTATTCCGTCCATTCCATTGTCATTAATTGTATTTGTCTTTGTAATAATAATTATTTTATACACTTTTATTATTATTTTGTCATTATCAATTTTGTCATATTGTAATTATGCTCTGTGCTGAACTGTTATTGGCTTCTGGCTGTTGTACAGCACAATAAATAATATTAAATAAATAAATTATTATCGTTATTATTATCATTATTATTATTAACATTATTATTATTAACATTATTATTATTATTAACATTATCGTTAATATTACTATCATCTTTATTATTATTATTATTATTATTATTATTATTATTATTCGTGGCGCGACAGCCCAAGAAGGGCAAAAGCCGACCAACCGACTGCTGGCCTCACATCTGCATACTTCAGCAAAAGTGAACGGTCACTAAACCAGTTATGTTTGGTCAACTGTCCGAAGACATGTTGGAACCTCATAAGTGACACTAATAAGACATCATTCATGGGGAAAAGGAGATAATGGGGGAGGGTGGCCAGTTCCTCTGCACCATCCATCCAGTAATATATATATATATATATATATATATATATATATATATATATATATATATATACAGGGACATCATTTTATTTTTACTAACATTTTTAATATTAACTTGCCTATACCTCTGGATCAACGCCGTTTCCTACCCCCACCCACGACTGGAGTTCGATGATACTGGCGTAATATACAAACAAATCACTCTGCTAGGTATAGGAGGGAAGAAAAGTAGTTCATCCATTTACGTAAACTAGGAAATATCGCAATTTTGAGTTTGATAATTTGTATTAGGTTTTTGTTTAATCAAAATACAGTACAGTATTAACAATGAGTGTTTTTACTCACGAACTGAGCTATCCATGCGGACGTATTTATTATGCAGTGTATATTATACTGTCTACAGCACAATAGCGTACAATATAGAGAATGAAGTTAAATTGAAAAATAATCATAATATGGATATTTAAACACATTTTTTAAAATGGTGGCTTCAGTTCTAATGTGCATATTATTGCACTGTAAACTATTGTACCTAATTCCAATTACCAGTTTCGTCCTTCGTACTAGTAACTTATGTTGAAATAATTCTGTACCTACTCTATAAAAAGAGTACCTTACGTACTGTAAATTCAATCTTTACTTCTGCCCGATCCGAAAAGATAAAATCACTCAGACATACTATCTACTGTCCGTCCAAGTGGTTATGTCGTAGGATCGTAGAAAGGGAGGAAATCACGTGACAGTTAATTACTTAACGAGGCCCTTTTATTTAAGTTATTTTAAACAGTTGTATAATATTACGTAGACGTCCAATTCCTAACAGAAATTAATGTTCTCAGAAAAGAGCTAAGACAGCCAAGCCACTAGCTGGCGAATAAAAGTTGGTGGGGGGAACCGGGATACGACGTAGGCAAATGGACGACAGTACCTGTGCGAAAATGATGCAATATTGAAAGCTCTTTCGTCACTGAAAAACGCGAACATATTTTTGGAACGTACTGTTTACTATGACCGTAAGCCTACTTTGATTGTATATGCGGCCTCGGATCTGTGTGGAGGACGGTTGAACTTCATTAGTAGAAGGGGTGGGAGTGAAGTACATTTAGAAACTCAGGTACAATAAAAATTGAAGTAAAAATAAAATGATGTCCCTGTATATACACACACACACACACACACATAACTGAGTAATATACAGTACCGGTATATATAACCGATTTCGAGCAATGCACAGACAATATTGTTTCGCCCACATTCAGCCGTTAGCGGCCAAACACAGAGTTGCCTTTGCTGTGACATCCGTGCTGTCAGCTGCTGAACATCACATTGGAAGAGCCAACATGTTGCGTGTCTCAGATCACGGTGATAACAGGCCCCTCTGAGGCTATTCAACAACAGCATGGGACAGATTTCTCCTAGGGGATGCGATAAGAATGTGTTCTCGGCCAGTGTCGAGACGCGGACCGGCAGGTCGGTGCGTTTACAAACGTGCGTGTTGATGCCCCGAGTATTGATCACAGGCGGTTATGCAACCCACGTAACAGCGCTCACCTGAATCCGTTTCATGTCATTGAATCCTAACCTGCGTGCATTTTCTGTCCTTGATAGTGGTGGAGAAGTGTAAACCCACAAGTTCATACGTCCAGGCGAAAGGTCAGAGTCAGGCTGTCATCTCTTCTATGACGTCGCACTCCAATACTCAGACTTGGCGGCAACTCTGAGGTTACTTGTGCCGTACAAAAATTTGCTCTATAGACGCCATGGAGTCAGTGCTGTCATTCTATACTTTTAACAACCGGTTCTCTCCGCTAATAACTACAAATTTCATAATTTTAATATCAAAAATATTAAGTAGAGTAAGGTTACCAGATTTTTTTTTTTTTTTTTTTTTTTTTACAATTTCCGGGGCTAAAATCATAAATTTAGAATTTATAAAACAGTTATATTACCGGTTGTTCTGTATGGTTGTGAAACTTGGACTCTCACTTTGAGAGAGGAACATAGATTGAGGGTGTTTGAGAATAAGGTTCTTAGGAAAATATTTGGTGCTAAGAGGGATGAAGTTACAGGAGAATGGAGAAAGTTACACAACGCAGAATTGCACGCATTGTATTCTTCACCTGACATAATTAGGAACATTAAATCCAGACGTTTGAGATGGGCAGGGCATGTAGCACGTATGGGTGAATCCAGAAATGCATATAGAGTGTTAGTTGGGAGACCGGAGAGAAAAAGACCTTTGGGGAGGCCGAGACGTAGATGGGAGGATAATATTAAAATGGATTTGAGGGAGGTGGGATATGATGATAGAGAATGGATTCATTTTGCTCAGGATAGGGACCAATGGCGTGCTTAAGTGTGGGCGGCAATGAACTTCCGGGTTCCTTAAAAGCCAGTAAGTAAGTAAAATCATAAATACTGTGTCATCTATAAGGAAAAAACAAAAAGTAGGATTCACTTGCCCCACACTCCCCTACAATTTATTTTTGAGTTTTTCCTTTTTAAGTTTAGACGTAAAATCAGCCAATATTTATATCGACACATAAAAAAATACTTTTAACATTTATTGTATGTTAGATTGCTGCCACTTATAGTGTTTTTACATAATTTAAAGAATTAAAATACTGGTACTCATTCTATTTACAGATTGCAATGCCGGTAGTTTTTTTTTTCAAAAGAGTGAATTTTTAAGCAGTTCTTCTCTAGATCCCAATTTTCTTTTCAGCAAATTTCTGACAGGCCATGTTGAAGTTGGAATGCATCGCACAACAGTTTTTAAACTCGTTCTGGATTTTTGAGATGGCCACATCACACCCGCTGATGAAACTCTCTCCACGGAAACATTGCTTTCAGGGCACAGAGAGAGTTCAATCAACTTTTGGAGTTGTGCACAGGGAATCATTTCCTCAGATTTTTTTTTTTTTTTTTTCACTCCGAGAAAAGTACAGCATTTTCTTCATTCCACTCTTCCATTTTCTCTGAAGTCACATACTTCTTCAAGCAAGAAATTTGATCAAAAAAATATATCTTCTACGATTAATTGAGGTTCTGGCTGATATGTACATCTATCATCAGGCAGTACAAGAAGAACAATTGAAGGTCTTTTTTTTAAACAGACATAGCAAAAGTCTAGTATATACAGTCACGAAGCTTGAGTTTATGAGGGTACTAGGAACAATAGACTGTGCAGGTACTATTTCGCATTGTCTGTAATGAGGTGATAGTAGCGATCCTAGTGGTTAGCAACTATCTATGGATGCATATTTACTACGTATTGAGCTTCGTGACTGTATATACTAGACTGTGGCCATAGTCCAAAAACATAAATTTTCAGTATATACAATCCAGATTCTCGAGAAAAATTTATATATATTTCCAAGAAATTTAGGCAAAGCTGTGGAAAGTAGGGTCTATAGAAGTCTTCTCCTGAGATTAATTCTAAAAAAAAAAACATGTAAATGCGATTGGGATGGCATATTCACTGAATAACTTTTATTTCGGTCGATTTTAAATTATTCATATAATTTAATTTTGTAACATTAGTAAGAATAAAAGTAGGCGCCCACTTACGCCACGTTCGGATTTTTATTCCTTGCACTATTTTAAATGGAGCATCGCTCACTTCGCCATATCGCCTCTGTCCGCATGACCGGATTCCGATCAGAATTCTGGCGAGAGAATTCTAAACGGATTTCCGTACGGTCCAAGATTGAAATATAGAATGCCATGGCAAATTATATCGATTGCAAGGCCTCCAATAGCGGTAATATTCAAGGTATAGGTTATTTTATTAAGTTCAACAGTATGAAGATCTTTATGAAATTTGAATTAAAGCAATGTAATATCACAGTCTAGTACATACAGTCACGAAGCTCAATATATAATAAATATTCATCCATAGATAGTTGCTAACCACTAGGATCGCTACTATCGCCTCATTACAGAAAATGCGAAATAGTACCTGCACAATCTATTGTTCCTAGTACCTTCATAAACTCAAGCTTCGTGACTGTATATACTAGACTGTGGTAATACAGAGAAAGAACATAAGTTACAGAGCTATTCATTTTATTTCCAGGTTCAGTTCAGTACACTACAATGAAATAATGCGCTCTAGCGGTAAATTATAACACTATTTGATTATTAATTCGGAAATGCGGACAATGAGCGATACTATAATAAAAATCCGAACGCAACGAACGAATTTTTTCCGTAAGTGACCGCCTATCTTTATAACTTACACTAAAATAGTAAACTTATTGCGCTTTACATGCTATTCCACGGCCTTCTTTATTATCCATAGAAGTTATCAACAATCGATGTTTATTCCTCACATCTCGCCGGACGGCATTAAGGCCGTGTCTGAAAGCTACATTTAAAATTGAAGTCAACTGCATTGTTGACTAGATAGCCGGATGTGACATCAGAAGTTACGATACAAAGCTACGTAGTGCATAGGAATCTAGTCCGTAGTAGCTATTAAACCAAAATACTTGCTTCATTGTTGACTTGTAGATTAAACAAACGTGGATGCCTCATTAGCAATTTTGAAATTTGAAGATGCTTTGGAAATAAAATGTTAAGTACAATGTAGAATAACATGTGATTAAGGTGAGACCATTGAGTTATTTTCCATCTGCACGGCTAATACCTGGTGGTACCAAAAGAGACGGGATGTCACAAGAAGTCAGAGATCTTTTAATAATATCACTGAGTGATGTAGGCCTATGCCTCGGGATGAGACTCTTGCTCCTCGCACACTTGAGTTAATGATGGCCGTAAATATCAGCAATTCCTCCGTAAATATTTATTAATACATTGGTGTGGCTGGCAGAAAATTGTTGAAAATTGAAATGAAAACAAAACAAGTGATACGTAGGTCTCAAGAATTCGGTACTTTGCCCTGTTTGTTTGTCTTTAATACCATTTAACATGTTAACTTGGAACACTGACATTCTTAGCACCTGCTTTACATTTTTTTAAATATTGCAATATTTCAGGCCTTTATCTTTTCCACATATTTCGATTGTTAATAGCGAAACGTAGTTTTCATAGATATCTTTTGAACATCTTTTACACTTCTACATTTTTCTAACGTTTCTTTTCTATAGTCTGAGAAAACTATCATTCAGTTCATAAACTCGAGAATCAAGTTTCATGAACTGTTTACTGGAAAACTGTTTATAATCACAGAATTAAAATTTCCGAACAATAACAGCTGACAACTCGTAATGAAACTGCCTTCTTAATTTAGTGCCATACCGTAATGTCATGATCTTCAGAAAAATGTATTTAGTCTTTGAAGAAGGTCATGATTCCAGCATACATGTTCAAAGCTCCTTTGTTTGTAGTTTACAAGTCAGCTAGTTGCTAGTCGCCAGCACATTCCTACGATGTGTCCACGCGTCACTTCAGACATAACTCATGATATTGGAACAGATGCATTATAGGACACACCCTAAATATAAAAATATACAAAGCCAGAAAAAAAAGGTCAACGGAAGTTGCGTTTCGATCAATTAAATGATCGATATATATTGTTTTCATTATGTTGCCAACCAATCGATATTGTAAATTAGTTTGATCATAATCATGGCGGCAATTTCGAATGCTATAGTTAAATATAAAAAATGATTGGATCGAATTCTCCCTCTTGGTTTAAAATATAGGCCTCGAAATGGAAATTATGGAATTATAAGTAAGTTGTAAACTTTTTAGTAGCTTTATCCATGAATAAAGACATGTAGGCTATGTTTATCGTTTTTTATGCGAATGTGGTTTACTTAGGAGTGAAATGTTTTGCGAAACATGCAATCCTGGGATGAGACTGAAGAAAATTAAAAGTAAACGAGATGAACTCCTGTGGAGATGTCATTGGAAATTACAAGGTACTAAATGATAGACACAGGAACGCCGTAACGTATCACTTTGCGAAATCACTCGGATAACGGAAAATATGAAACGGAACTTCTCCAGTAAGGTCCATGGTAAAATGCTAATTTTACACCAATTTTGTTTTTAATTCTTTGATCCAGGGAAAATACTAGTAAAAATGTGTTTTTGTGAAAGACTAGTATTTTCCTGGACCAAAAATGTAGTATAAATGGAGTAAAATTAGTATTTTATAATATATTATAAAGATGACTAATATGAACTTAATTTCATTGTAGCATTAATACCAATGTTGTATTGTGTAAAAGTTTAATGTTACTGTATTTTAAGTTTAGCTTTGGTTTATTTCATTAATTTTATTTTGAATAAAATTTAATATATTGTATAACAAAGGTGACTAATATGAGCTTAATTTCATTGTTGTTGGTTTTATTAAATGATACATGTTTGTAGTATGTTTTTGGATTTGTTAAGATGGCATGCTTGATGTAATAATCGAAAATATACAATATATAATCGATACTATGGAATACTCGGGGTGGGTCCTATAATGCATCTGTTCCATGATATTTTATCAAATTTATTCTCAATACACAGTTTATTCAAAGGCTATCAAACAAGCTGAATGCTAATGATTACACAACAATACTTGGTAGGGTTTACAATTCCTTCTGTACATCAGTATGTTTTTCGATTCTAGTTCAGACATACTTTTCAAGCGCAAGTCCTATGTTACACTCACTTTGCGTCACAACATTGCGAATGTTGGCTGAAAAAGCCGGGAGGAGTGGCAATGACCCAATGCCTGGGGTGGGCATGGAAAGCCCTGCTGATGAGTAGCGGAAGAATTGCATGCGGGAGTGTCCTTGTCAACAGAAAGGTCGGAATGACTCACAAAATATTACATGGTCGCGTTTACAGATGAAGGAAGGCCTCTGAAAATGTATCGAGTATTACTTATAAACAGCTATTGTGTTCGTGTTAGTGAGAAGAATTGTGTCGCCAAGTTCATGCTTTGAACTTCTAAAGCTTTCGTCTCAAGATCTTTATGAGGTTACAATTCCGCTGTAAGAAATTCTTGTTCTCTTTATCAGGTTAAAATTTTTCTCAAAAGGATTGAACGCTAAGGAACATTACTATGATGAATAATTATTAGCATAAATTAAACATATGCGACAAAACTAGAGAGGAAGATAGGATATTGTTTATTAAACACTTTTTAGGAAAGAAAGTCTTACAAGGAACTGTTAATGTGTTTGTATCAAAACCTCCCCTTAAACTGTACACACAGATCTTGACAGTAGATACACAAACATAAAAAAAATAGCTGTTAACACTACCGATAAGGGCGTGAAAACAAATTCGGAATGCTGCATTAAGAAACAACGGTGTGTAGTTGGAAAAATAGTCAAGCTATCGTTCTCCATGATGCCTACGCTGTCACGTGACATTCGTGCACATAACGCACTTCAACAGCTGAGTGAGCACTATCTTTTCAAGGCCGGTGACTGTTCACTATATCAATCATCTTTCGTTCAATCTTTAATTTCGCAACATTGAAGTTAAAATGGGCAGCTAATTCTTAACGTAGGATACATCTTTCCCTGGACCAGTATGGGCACCCGTTCCGGGGTTCGTGATGAAACAAAAAATGGCGGAATTTCAAATCTTAATGTAACAATATGAGCCACAGCTGAATGCTAACATAATTAGTAGTTAGGCCATGAACCAATGTAACTTGTGTGACCACGCCACCTTGTTTCGCTACGGGCATGAGGTCGCCGAAGTTGCGTATAAAATTAGCCGTGCCATACGGCCTCTCTCAGTAATATCTCGGCATCGAGAGCAGCTACAGACCTGTGCGACCACTCGTTCAATGTGTAAATCGTGAGTTCTGCGATATTACAGCGACTATTTCTTCCAAATACCAATAAATCAATAAAGTGTAAGAATTTACTGAGTTTTAACCAATCAAAACCAACTATCAACTGCAATCTTGTCGCACCTGATGTGCATTTGTTTAATATGTTGTATTTTATGTTCAAATGTTAAATATTTTCATTGTTTCTTTAACAATACAGTGGGCCGTGATATTGCGTGTTGTCCGTGCTAACAAATGTAAGTAATAAATACCTTAATTTATAATATAGACTAATCTGTTTCTGTTGTAAATTATTTATTAATACATTCGCGAAATAGTCTTATTTAGACATCACAAAAGTTATCATCTCGCCGATAACAAAATATAACTTCAAAAATTTGTATCCTTTTGCTCTTTTACTGATCATTAGACCTCGGATTTTAGGTTAAATGTCTATTTTTCTTTCTGTAAGGATAAACTAAAGCTAGTTAAATATCTTGACATTTTATATAAAATATGAACGTTTGAAAGCGGTTTTATGGTGCCTAAAAATACCTACTTTGCCCATTGAGACCTATTTTTAAGGTTATAGACCTAAAAATACCTTTTTCTATTTGTTAGGCCTACGTATATATTTTATAATTTTTGTTTAGCAGTGAAAGATAAAGTTTTTAATATCATGAGTGGGTTTACAAATACCCTGTAATAGTTTGGCTGTAGAAATAAAGAAATTCCTAGAAGGTGTCTGATTTTGTTGAGCACTTGAGGAGACAGTAGAAATGTGATGAATTGGGAAGATGTATTTCTCCCTAAAAAAATTATATGGCAAATATTGCTAGATTTAAATAGGCCTATACATCCATCCTTTCGGTATCATCCGGAAGAATTTTGTCGCTTATAAAATAGATCTATCTAAGAAAGGGCAAAGTTTCACAACAGAAAATTAGAGGAAAACGTTGTTATGTATTGCAATGCAATCAATTATGAATAATATGTTAATTGTAATTCATTGGTAAATTAATTAATTTAACTGTAAAATGAGCACTTATATATTAGCAGCCTTAAAGCAATGAGGTCGATGAATTCATTAAAAATCACGTACCGGTATTCATAATTTAAGACTTAACAAAAATAAAGTTTCTAACCACAATATTTTTAACAGTTTTTGTCACTGTATACCGTAATGCTTAATACTCGCTAATTAATTGCATTTTTATAGTTAGGCTACTGCAGTTTGTGTGGATAGAAATTACATTTCAGCTGCATAAAACAGCACTTTTAGCTGCTCTAAATTTTATTTTTAGGTGCCTAAATCCATGTTTTTAGTGTCTATTTTTATAAATTCAGGACCTATTTTAGGTGTCAAAGTTAGTTGGGCCGTATTCATAGACATTCTTAGCGCGGGCTTCCGGTGGATGATCAGCGAAATAACGTTTTTCGTATTCATAAACCAGTGTTAGCGATATGATATGATATATGATATGATATAATTATGATATGATATGATATGATATGATATGATATGATATATGATATGATATGATATAATTATATGATATATGATATGATATGATATGATATGATATGATATGATATGATATGATATGATATGATATGATATGATATGATATGATATGATATGATATGATATATGATATGATATAATTATATGATATATGATATGATATGATATAATTATGATATGATATGATATGATATAATTATGATATGATATGATATGATATATGATATATGATATATGATATGATATGATATGATATGATATGATATGATATATGATATATGATATATGATATATGATATGATATATGATATGATATAATTATGATATGATATGATATGATATATGATATGATATGATATGATATATGATATGATATATGATATGATATGATATGATATATGATATGATATGATATGATATGATATATGATATGATATGATATGATATGATATGATATGATATGATATGATATGATATGATATGATATGATATGATATGATATGATATATGATATGATATAATTATATGATATATGATATGATATGATATAATTATGATGATATGATATGATATATGATATGATATATGATATGATATGATATGATATATGATATGATATGATATGATATATGATATGATATAATTATATGATATATGATATGATATGATATAATTATGATATGATATGATATATGATATATGATATATGATATGATATGATATGATATGATATATGATATGACATGATATGATATATGATATATGATATATGATATGATATGATATGATATGATATGATATGATATGATATATGATATGATATATGATATGATATATGATATGATATGATATATGATATGATATTATATGATATGATATAATTATGATATGATATATGATATGATATGATATGATATGATATGATATGATATGATATGATATGATATGATATATGATATGATATGATATGATATGATATATGATATATGATATATATGATATGATATATGATATATGATATGATATGATATATGAATCCCATACAAGTAACCAGTCGATAGCCGGGGCTAGTTTAGCACGCTCGTAGCGCGGGCTAGCGAAATGTCTTTGAATAGCAACCGTGCCTAAAAATCCGAAGTCTACTGATCATAATTCTTACAGCTACTGTCAAATGTTTACCATGAATTGCATATTGCAGGAGGCCAAGACCATGCGGCCAATGAAATATATTATGTTAGCAACTTAAATATCTTATTTAATAGTAATGTAATTATGTTATCTTGTTTTATTATTTATCTACCATTATTCGCGAAATACTCTTATTCAAATATCACGCGAATTATAGTCTCTTTGAAAAATTCTTGTAATGTTACCTATGATAATAATAGATACGTACAATGAACCATGGTGAAACATTTATTGTGAGCTGGACTAATTTCGTGATGTCACTTCACGTGAAGGGAAAGCCTTTCATTAATAACTAATCTCCATTTGTAAACACAAACAAGAATTAAATATTCAAACCAACACAACTGTACTTTAATTCCCAAGACTGGGTGACATATTGTACACGTGTTGGTATATCTCCGATTCAGCGCAGAATTGTTTTTATTTGTCCGTCTGCTGTGGAGATATAGCGATGTGCGTGGCTGGGGAACGTTTCGACAGGAGTTCATTAACAGTTTCCTTGTCAGATGATACAAAACGACGCCGTTCGGCAACTATGATACGACTTGGCGATACTGAATTAATAGGTGAACGGGCAAGAGGAAACCGTAGTACTTGGAGAAAAATTGTCCGTCCCTTTATGTGACGGAAATCACACGCCCAGCCTTTCGACGTAAACATGCCGGCCGAATTTAACAAAACACACCAGATGATATATCTGAATTCACACACGCAACAATGCTGGAGCGCGATGGGCCGCAGTATCAGTTACGTCCGTGTGGTGGAGCGAGCATTGCGTAAGGCTAACAATGAACTGCAAGCGAGCCGAATCATCTCGCTCCAGTCACGCGAGATTCATTTTTTTTTCTCTCAGATTCATTTCATGTTAATTTAGGCCGCTTTCCGAACGCAGCCAAGTCTAATGAAATGATAGCCCGCGTTATTATGTATTTGTTAGCAATTTCTATATTCGTAAACGAGTTTTAACACATAGTTACTGCTGGATTTTACTGGTTGCACAAATTTAATTGAATCGAATCAGCGCAGGCAATGAGAGCGCCAGCCATCTTTCAGTTTTAATTACAATGTCATTCGCAAAACTCTGTTAAATTCCCGGAAATAAAACCAGATGCTATAAAAAAAAACTACATTTTATAAATTCATCGCATTTCTGACAATTATTTGCGTATCGACCACACACGTGCTCGCGTTCAATGCTTACATGCTAACACCGACGTTGCCAGAGTACCAGAAAAAGCTAAATTTAATTTACACATATTTTCTTGCAAACCTAGTCTGCGGTTTCGATTATCAGCAAGTATGTCGATATTTACAGCTCCCTTCCACATGGGCTTCCTCATCTAGTAATTGCACTATACAGTCTGAAGCGTGGCCTTGCTCCATGACCGAGAATTCCTGTTAATTGTGAACCTCTAGTGTTGGTGCAAAACCCCACAAATGGAAGGAACGGGTAAAATAGTCATCCTAGAAAGCAGAGGTCGACCATTTGTTATAAATTTTATAGCGCTTGCATTCTTTATTCTTCTTTATCGCTCGTTCTCTTTTATTTATTTATTGATTTACTCTTATTTACTTACTAACTTATTTATTTATTAATTTACTTATCTATTTATTTATTTACTTATTTATTTATTTACTCATTTGTTTATTTATTTATTTACTTATTTATTTATTTATTTACTTATTTATTTGCTTATTTATTTATTTGCTTATTTATTTACTTACTTACTTACTAACTTACTTATTTACTTATTTATTTATTTATTTATTTATCTCTTTATTTACTTACTTATCTATTTATTTACTTATCTATTTATTTATTTACTTATTTAATTATCTATTTATTTAGTTATTTAATTATTTATTTATTTATTTATTTATTTACTTATTTATTTACTTATTTATTTACTTATTTATTTACTTATTTATTTACTTATTTATTTATTTACTTATTTATTTACTTATTTATTTATTTATTTATTTATTTATTTATTTATTTATGTTTATTTATTTATTTATTTAGTCATTCATCTATTTATTTCATTTAAGTATTTATTCGTTTATTTTTATTTGTTTGTTTATTTACTGATTAATTTTCTTTATTTAACCACTTATACATGAATAGTAAAGCTAACTGGTATCAGTGAAATACATTGTTGTAGTTATGTTACTTTAAACAGACATACCGCATATTTAAATTATTTCCGAGCTAGCGATCTTTGTCAAAATTAATTATAATCCAAACTAAATAGCACAAACGAGACTGGAACCCACACTCGATCGCAGCCTCCAATCACTACCTGGTCGGTTTCTTTCCGAGGTTTTACCCAAATGTAAGGCGAATATCAGGTAATCCCTGGCGAATCCTCGAAGTCATCTAGCTATTATCAATGCCACCGACTCTGTACCTAACCTAGTTGACGATATCGCGTCGTTAAATATCGGATTCAAAAAGTGACAGGGGAAAGGAAAAAAGGTGAAAGATTCGTGAAACGTTTATGCTGTTCGTGATTGTTATTGTAAGTATGGTTGGGCTAGAAAGGATGTTTGGGGTTTGAAATAAAAGTTTGATATTTATTTTAATTTCTGTCTCCATACTCCCCGCATTTAAATTTAGCAAGGCGGAGCCTTCTCGTTAATTACTTCATAATCGCTTCCTCATTCCATGAGGCCTAGTCTACAGGCAACAATGCAATTGATAGTCGAAACAATTCACACACCAATATGACGCCAGTGCAGTGAGTTGTTTGAAATTGTAATGAAAAATAATAATAACATCAATACAGAGAACAGGATTCAAATGCAAATTAATAACACAGGTAAGTAGTTACTATAGAATACGTTAGATTAACTATTTCTGTCTTTATACTCCTCGCATGTATTAATCACTCCCATTTGTGTACGAATAATGAATTCATTGTTTCCTCTATGTTTTATCAAGACTGGCTGGATTTCAAAGAACTTTGTTTCAAACACATTATAATTTGGGTCACTGCCTGAGAAGAAACTGCCTACTGAAGGACACTGGAAGGAATGGTGAACGGGAGAAAAGTTCGGGGCAGGAGAAGATATCAGATGATAGACGACATTGAGATATATGGATCGTATGCGGAGACTAAACGAAAGGCGGAAAATAAGAAAAGTTGGAGAATTCTGGGTTTGCAGTGAAAGACCTGCCCTTGGGCAGAAAAGAATTAATGAATTTCAGTCAAACAAAGTCTACTTTAGTTAATGACTTTACTGTATTAACGGAAAGCAAACGGCGTTTCGTTTATTCAATCATTGCTAAGTTACAATCTGACGTCATTTGTTTGTAAAGACAATAAAATCACAGTCTAGTATATACAGTCACGAAGCTCAATACGTAGTAAATATGCATCCATAGATAGTTGCTCACCACTAGAATCGCTACTATCGTCCCATTACAGACAATGCGAAATAGTACCGGCACAGTCTATTGTTCCTAGCACCCTCAAAACTCGAGCTTCGTGACTGTAAATACTAGACTGTGATAAAATTATATAGAATTCTCACATTGAAACTATCTTTCTCGTTAGCTCGTCTGCTCTTAGTTTGGGTCCTAATGTAAATATAAACCACGTCTCCGTGACCGCAAGACATTCTACTCACTGAGAAGTACAACCTTACTAATGTGTATAGAATTACTTATGTTTGGTCTGGTGTATACAGGTTGGCGGATGGATACAGTTTGTTTTGTTTACACTGGGACCCATTCTACGAGTGAACGGAGTACAGAATAAATTCAGTATCATTCCTGACATAATTTTATAGCAATTTTATTTTATGTCTTTTCAAAAGGATAGGTTGAATATACAGATTTTAAATATTTTGCTATGTACCCAATTAGATCCTAGGTGTAAAAACATTCATACGATTCCAAAAGTAAGAACCAAGCTTGATTTACGAACTGTACGGTTTAAGTACACGTCGTGTCACTAATTCTACACAACTTCACACAAAACAGCTGTACTGTGTTCGTTATTATTTTCCTATTTATGAAAACCGGTATTTAAAAGTGATATGAATATGTTTAAACTATACAGTAGTCTCAAGGGTTTACAACGAGAACGCAAGCATGTAGGCTATATCAGAGCGTTGTAAAACTGACTGCTTGTGTGAATATTCAGCCATGCACAACAAGGGGGCTTCAAACTACTTATCGCTAATCCTTCCAGAAAGAGGGTCCCTGGCCTATTGCACAGCACTGTTTGCTGGAGGCGTTAAGAACTGGGAGTGAAACAGCGAAGGCAAGTACAAATAATTCTGTACCTGTTATTTCATTTCTCATCGAAATCATTTTCGCTCGATGCCAACTATCAAATTAGATTCGCAGATTTTAAACTCTATAATATTTGCAGATTAGAGACAGATGCATTACAGGACCCACCCTAAATATAAGAATATGCAAAAAAAAAAAAAAAAAAAAAGTCAACGGAAGTAGCGTTTCGATCAAGTTATCGATATAGGCTATATCGTTTTTGTTATGTTGCCAACCGACGAATATTGTTGTAAATTAGTTTGAGTTTAATCATGGCGGCAATTTCGAATACTATAGTTAAATATCAAAAAGGAGTGGATCAAATTCTTCCTGTTGGCTTAAAATGTAAGCCTAGAATTGAAAATTATGGAATTAAAAAGATAATCTTTTACTTGCTTTATCCATGAATACAGATATGTTCCATGGTTTTTTTTTATGTGACTGTGCTTTATTTAAGAGTGAAATGTTCCGCGAAACATGTAATTCCGGGATGAGTTTGAAGAAATTAAACATAGGAACGCTGTATCGTAGCACTTTGTGAAATCACTTGGATAACGGAGAAAATGAAACGGAACATCTCCACTGAAATCCATGGTAAAATGATAATTTTTACAACAATTTTTTATTTAAATTTTTTGGTCCAGGGAAAATACTAGTAAAAATGTGTTTTTAGACAGATTAGCATTTTCCCAGGACTAAAAATGCAGCATAAATTGAATAAAATTAGTATTTTACGTGGACCATATTAAATTTGTGGTAAAATATTTTAAGTTTTAAGTTTAGCTTTGGTTTGTTTCTTTAACTTTATTTTGAATAAAATATAATATATTGTATAACCACGGCCGACTTGATGCTACCTTCGTTTCACTGTACAGGAGAAGCGAAGCGAGCATCAAGTCGGCAGTGGTATAACAAAGGTGACAAATATGCGCTTAGTTTCATTGTTGTTGGTTTTATTAAATGATACATGTTTGTAGTATGCTTTAGTTTTGTTAAGATGGCATACTTGATACAATAATCGAAACTATACAATATATAATCGATACTATGGAATACTCGGGGTGGGTCCTATAATGTATCTGTTCCGCAAGATTATGAAGTAGCTAATATTTGCCGATTCAGAGTATGAGTTACAGATAGCGGCTCAGCAGTTATGCATGGTTATTCCACAATATAATTTAGAAATCTCAGTTAAAAAGGCAAAAGTTATAGCATTTTTTGGAAAGTATCCCATGCAACCAAAGATAATACTTAACAACAAAATTACAGAATAAGTGAACCATTTTATTTATTTGGACCGTAGTATAACAGATGATAAGGAGGACGATGTGGCATTAAGAGTCTCCAGTACGACACCACAGGACATCACATAGAACCTACGACCTTGGCTTCGGATATGCATTAGTGACAGACAGCTGAGAAAGTAATTACGAATGCCAATAGTCCATGGATAAACAGCCATTTATTCTCCAATAAACCAAAAGGGGGACCAAGGAATAACGCAAATAAGAAGTCTGTCCTGATGGTTACACATGGCAACTCTTTTGTTATTATTATTATTATTATTATTATTATTATTATTATTATTATTATTATTATTCAATCGGACACAGTGGAGTAATGGTTAACATTCTCGCCTTGTATTCGGAATGTCCTGGGTTCGATCCCAGCGACCGGCTATCCTGACTTGGACTTTTCGTGATTTCCCAAGTCCCTCCAGGCGAATGCTGGAGAGTAGCAATTTAAAGGGCCGCGTTCGACTTCATCCCAAGCCTAATTAATCCTTCACCATCACTTCTCATCTATCATCCTATCGTCTCGCAGCAATAGACCTGCCACCTATCCGTTGAAGCAAATGATTAACCACTGTAGGCTACGGTGGAGAAAGCCAGAAAGTTACAATTATTCAAGAGTTGAGGCTTAGGGCTTTTGATTCTTCTTTTTTTAATAATAAACATAAAACACTTCAAAACCATGTTACATTATTCTCATATTCTAGAAGGCTGTGTTTTATGTTATGCTAAAGTTCTTGAACACTGCTTCAAACTCTAACAACAGTAGTAGTTACATTGAAATGCATTTTTCATTATTATTATTATTATTATTATTATTATTATTATTATTATCATTATTACTACTACTACTACTTACAAATGACTTTTACAGAACCCGGAAGTTCACTGCCCTCACGTAAGCCCGCCATCGGTCTCTATCCTGTGCAAGATTAATCCAGTCTCTACCATCATATCCCATCTCTCTCAAATCCATTTTAACATTACCTCCCATCTACGTCTCGGCATCCCCAAAAGTATTTTTTCCTCAGGCCTTCCAACTAACACTCTATATCCAGTTTTGGATTCATCCATAGGTGCTACATGCCCTGCCTATCTCAAACGCCTGGATTTAATGTTCCTAATTATGTTAGTATCTCTGATTGAGGTCCTGGCTGATATGTAGGGCCTACATCTATTATCAGGCAGTACATCTCACTTGATGGTATTTATCAGAGGAAGAACAATTGTTTGTATGCATCTGAAGTCTGACTAGTGTAATACGTAGCTAATCGACGATGTATGTATTGGAGGGGGAAAGGAACTGCCTATCCTACCTCATTATCTCCTGGCCTAGTTGCCTCATGAGTGATGCCTTATTGGTGTTACTTATGAGGTTCAAACCTGTCTTCAGACAGTTGACTAAACAACACAATCATGTTAGGTGAAGAATACAATGCGTGCAGTTCTGCGATATGTAAAAATATATGGTTTATTTAACGATGCTCGCAACTGCAGAGGTTATATCAGCGTCGCCGGTGTGCCGGAATTATGTCCCGCAGGAGTTCTTTCACATGCCAGTAAATCTACTGACATGAGCTTGTCGCATTTAAACACACTTAAATGTCATCGACCTCAGCCGGGATCGAACCCGCAACCTCGACCATAGAAGGCCAGCGCTATACCAACTACACTACCGAGTGCGACTGCGATATGTAACTTTCTCCATTCTCCTGTAACTTCATCCCTCTTAGCTCCAAATATTTTCCTAAGCACCTTATTCTAGGACACTCTTAACCTCTGTTCCTATATCAAAGTGAAAGTCCAAGTTTCACAATTATAAACAACTCTTTTATCAATTTTAACTTTCAGCTTTTTCGAAAGCAGACTAGATGACAAAAGCATCTCAACCGAATAATAACAGACATTTTCCATATTTATTTGCGTTTAAGTCCCTCCCGAGTGTCATTTATATTTGTTACTGTTGCTCCAAGGGGTACTTGAATTCTTTTCCAACTTTTCGAAGGATAAATTTGTATTTTTTATATTTCTATTTCGTACTATGTTCTGGTCACGAGACATAATCATATACTTTGTTTTTTCGGGATTTATTTCCAAAGCTATCTCCTTTCTTGCTTTAAGTAAAATTCCCGTGTTTTTTTTCCCTAATAGTTTGTATTATTATTATTATTATTATTATTATTATTATTATTATTATTATTATTATTATTACTGGCAGTAATGGGCCTAAAACATAGGAGGAATTCCCTCCAGCAGTGGTATTTGGAATCCCATGAATAATTAACAAATAGACATTTAAGTCGTTTTTTCCCTATCTTGGAGATTATGCGTCAATATGAAACGTCAGGAATTAAACAATAGAACTAAATTATGACATTTCGGAAAATTTGAGGACCTTTCAAACGAAGGAACCCTACCCCACTAGGCTACTCGTTATTTGCGAATATACTATACAATATTCTTTACATTGAACTAAAATCAAATACTCAGTCTTACGAAAGTAATAAAACTACTTTTACAGAGCGTTCGCCTACGGGTGGGGCCGGGAAAGCGGCATGTGCTGATACGCCGCTTTGTGCGCGCAGTTGTTGAGACACGCTCGACAATCAAGGTCGAAAGTTATCAGTTGTGAGCCAGCTGTTGCACTGTTTTTACATACAGTTCAGTTTCTTGACACAGTTGCTTAAATATTCAGCGTGTGTGTAAAATTTGTGAACAATGCAAAACGCAAAATTCACTCTTGAACAGAGAGTTTTTATGTATGATGCATGCGTGAAAACAGAGTCGTGTAGGCAATTTGAAGTGAGATATCCGGGTGCTTCAATTCCGAGTAGAGAAACTGTTAGACGTCTTGTTAACAAATTAAGGACAACAAGGTCGCTAAATTTAAATTTATGCTACAATTCCTAAGCGATAACGAAGAGTATTGACGGAAGAAAAAAATTGATGAAATCAGGGCATCATTTACACACTCTCCTAATATACCTCTAAGACGTGTTTCACAGGAAGTTAGTGTTTCAAAAATATCAGTCTTTACTGCTGCTAAACTTTTAAGATTAAAACCCTACAGAGTGAGTATCGTGCATGAATTACGGTCTAGAGACGATGAAAAACGAGTTCAGTTTTGTAATTGGATTTTACAAAGTATTTGGACGGTATTGTGGATCCTCATTTAATAACTTTTTTTGATGGGGCGTGGTTTCATTTACGAGGTCATGCTTCCTCACAGAATAACAGGTACTCGAGTACAGAGAATCTCTATTTAATTCATGAGGTTCCATTGCGTGACGAAAAGATTGGCGTTTGGTGTGCTAGTACACCGAAGCGAATTATTGGGCCCATTTTCTTTCAGGATACAGTAAATACACAAAGATGTCGCACTCTAATACTCGCGCCATTTTTCCAAATGTTATCAGATGATGAGAAACTCAATGGGTATTTCCAACAAGATTCAGCAACAGCCCATACAGCTCATGAATCCATGAACGATATAAGTTTTTGGAGAAAGGATTATTTCTCAGGGCTTATGGCCGTCACGTTCCCCCGACCTTACAGTGTGCGATTTTTATTTGTGGGGAACTCTAAAAAATAATGTCTATAGGAATAATCCTCACAGTACAAATGAATTGAAGGCGAATATAACAAGAGAGATTAGGAAAATTATCGAAGACGAACTTATTCGTGTGAATGATAATTTTATTTAAAAAATGGCAGAAATGTGTGGATTCAGATGGATATCACTTCCAACATCGCCTATAACAAGATTAGTGCTGCACTACGTAGAAAAATTCTCGTGTGCATGTTATTAGTACAGAAAGCGGAAGCTTACGGATAGACGATTCCCGCAAGCGACACCGCAGGCAGGCCGCTTTCCTGGCCCACCCGTAGGCGAACGCTCTGTACTATCTTTTTTTTTTTTGGTAGGTTATTTTACGACGCTATATCAACATCTTAGATTATTTCGCGTCTGAATGAAATGAAGGTTATAATGCCGGTGAAATGAGTCCGGGGTCCAGCACCGAAAGTTACCCAGCATTTGCTCATATTGGGTTGAGGGGAAAACCCCAGAAAAAACCTCAACCAGGTAACTTGCCCCGACCGGGAATCGAACCCGGACTACCTGGTTTCGCGGCCAGATGCTCTAACCGTTACTCCACAGGTGTGAACTGTACTATCTATGTAGAGAAAAGAACCAAACGAGAGGAATTAGATCCGGTGAACTTCGGCGTAGCTCAATAGTTAGAGCGCCCAGTGCGTAAAACTGGGAGACCCGGGTTCGATCCTCGGCGCCGGAGCGAATTTTTCTCCGTTGATAACAAATGATACTTATACTATGCTGAGCACTGCCCTTGTGCCGCGCTCACCACATGACCAAGGAGTCCTACCGAGAATGCATGTCCAATATTGGTGCACGAACCTCACAAATATTAGAACGAAACAAGTACCAGATAATGGATTCAATCCAGTCTTTGATGATTATGATGATGATGATGATGATGATGATGATAGTTCAGTATGGCGATCCAGCAAAGAAAAATGAAGCTAAAAGAGCAGCTCAATAAAGAACTATAAATATGCTAAAGCAAAAGCTTGGCTGAAACACGGCTTTTTTAGTTGTAGGTAAAGTGCAGAACAATATAGGCCTACATTATATTAAAATTGTCAAAGATTACTCTCTTCTCTATCTTACGACTAAATTCATTGACAAACCTGCCACTGCCATTTCCTCTCAGAGTCATGTTGATCTCCCTCAGTTCCTCAGGAATCTACAGATCGAATGGCGGTATTCTTGGAACTAAGCTACAAATTTCATAATTACACAACTTCAGCAGTTGATACAGAGTGTTATAAAACATGATACCAGAACGCGGCCATTTTGTTTTAATAAGCTTTGTTGATAAGGGTATGGAGGTGTCACAACTGTCAGAAATAAAAGTTACGAAATCTCCACTCCAGTTCAAATTATGTATACCCCAACGTTTGAAGGGCGTGATTACAACATTTATGAATGTGTAAATTACAAAATTAAAGGTTGTTACAACAAAACAGTATCAACAACAACGAACAAGTTAAAAATAGTTGGTAATTGTTTGCATAACACACAGATTGTGATCTGAAAAACCGAGATTACTGGAACTGCTTGTTGATAGGCCATGTGTTCAAACCCTGGACACTCATCTCGACTAACACATCACTTAGTAAACAGGTCCAGACTTTTCATTTACAACACTGACACCGGTTGAAACGTTCGATAAATTGTAATAGTAATACAAGCTTATGTGCATACAATAGTGTATTAGAAAATGTTGATAATTCAGAATATTTAATAAAATAATAAAACTGATAGGCCTACACCCAAGTTTAGATCGACCCAGGCCTATTTTACGAGAGTTAACAACGTCCTTTTCCCTTGCAAAAAATCGTTGTTAACTCACAACTTTCGTGACTACATCAGTGTTTATGTACGAATGCTTCTACACCCCTTCACACGACATATTTATTTATGCATCCAAGACCCTAATTATGGACGTTCAGCTATACAGTATTCCGCGTGATAACAGCTACGAAGAGGCAGTACGTTTGATAGCTAGCCATGCTTAGAGGATATGGAGATGTTTACCTGGTCTCTTCTGGCTGTTCCTACATGGAATCACTTCACATCACGCACTACACCCTTCCACGCGCCCGGCCGCACTTCTTCTGTCTGCGATCGAACACAGCACGAGCGAGCGGGCATCTCACATGCCGGCCACATTGGCGCTACCTGCCTCTCCGTCACGAGATGGGGAAAGTGAATCGGATGGAGCAGCGATAAAAGAAACTTAAGGACGCTCCTCACTGCGATTACAGAAGTCCCTGGCCCTTGCAGTACACGGGTTTCCAAACTGTGGTCCGCGATGTCAAATGGGAGTCACAGACCCGTTATTGATTTAATCTGCGCCAGGGTTCGATACCCTGCAGGGAAATGATATTTCCTACTTCCGCAGGGAATGGACGTGTGCGATAGATTGCTCTCTGTTGTTTCCAGCGGCGAGGGGTCCCCCTACTTGTGAGCGTCAATGGTTCAGTTCAGTTCTAAGTTCTTCGTCCTTACCTCAATCCTGACGTCATTTTGCGCCGAGAAAAAGATGAAGAGTGAGACATAAAACCACAGTCTACTATATACAGTCACGAAGCTTGGGATGATTTTTTGCAATTCTTGCGATAGTTGCTAGCCGCTTGGAGCGCTGTGAGTACTAGGAACAATAGACTGTGCCACAGCCATCGTGATCTAATACAGGCCGTAAGGCAGACCATGTATAACTCGCTTAACCCGATCACGAAGGGCGGCGTTTCAACCATATAAATTAGTTGGAATGCATAAACAGTAACAGATGTTTCCCTAAAATGTAGTGTAATTGCATTAATAAAATTTAAAATAATGATTATGAGACACTTCAGACATAATGCACTTGCGAGTTAAGATGTAATATTATTTATGGTGTGAAAATTACGTTGTTCGTATGTGTAATACCTGCCTATATTTCGATTAAATATTACGAAATTCTTGTACATTCATTTATGCACGATTCAATAATTTTCAATTGCACCGCATGAATATTTAGATACGTTGAAATTATAGGTTATGTTTACCGTACCAGTTGCCCCTTTCTGTCTAAATTTAGTGATCTCCAATGCCTTGCCATTCATATGAAAATTTTAGGTTATGTTTACTATATTTAACTTAAATTCCTAAATTCGCAATCATATATTATAATTAAGCATAATGTATGATACCCCGGACATTCAATTTGTCTGTATTTTAATACTATAATTGAGTACTGAATTATTGTATTTATCTAGGCCTACTACTTAAGAGACGAAGTAACACAATTGTACGTACACTAATTTCATAGGAGTGGTATGATAAATATTTTGTCTAAAATTATGGAAGGTAGATGTGCTAAATTTAAATCACAATATAAATTCTGTTTTATTAAACCTCAAAATAGCTTCCATTCTAAATTTGAAATGTTGACGCGAACAGATTATGTTAACATGTAAAATTCTCTTCACATTAAAATAACACAGTTTTGTAATTATTTCTGCAACATATTATGCAACAAGAAGTAAACGGAACTTATGCACACATTACGCTAAATAAAGCTTAGCAATGATAAGCAATAAAGTTATAATATAATATTTCACTGAGCTCCATACACTGAAATAGAAAACCCGAACAAACATTAGGGCCTGGTCTAGATCGAAAAAGCATTGACTGTGCCGTATTTCGCATTTTTGTGAAAAGCTATGTAAACTTTGAAATATTCGTTATCGGTTGTAATAACTGTAAATGGCTAAAATACAATAATCTGAATAATAATATGGGACAAGTAGACGTTTGTAGTACTATAAATTGTAAGAAAAATAGGTTAGAGTTATCCTTCTTCCGAAAGATCCAGGAAGGTGAGTTTATAGAACATAATATATATTTTATGAAAATAATATATAAACCTTATGTATTTCATATTCCAATAGTGAAAGGAAGGTGTTAATTTTTTTCAAAAGAACACGATATCGAAAGTACAATACATTTTATGGTCTGCTAGGGAAATAGTCTGTGATGAGGCGATAGTAGCGATCCTGGTGGTGAGCAACTATCTATGGATACATATTTCAACTGTTTATGTTTGCATATTTAGTAAGTATTAAGCTTCGTGACTGTATATACTAGACTGTGATAAAACGGAGTGCTTTTTGAAGGCACTCTTAATGCAAGAGATGTATTTTGCCTTTTTTAAATACGTGAATACGTCTTTAAAATCAAACCGATATACAGTGTCGGCAAAAAGTTTAAGGACATTGTTAAAGTGAAAAAAAAATAATAATAATTTATATAATGATTATTACTTTAAAAACAGTTCAATAACTTGTTTTTTCTATAATGCATTATTTAATAATTTCAGTTTGACCAGTCTCGTGATCTAGTGGCCAGAGCTTCTGGCTATAGTTCACGAGGTCCGAGGTTCGATTCCCGGATAAAGCAGAGAAATTTTTCTCCTTGAAGGGGATTATTCCTGTGTTCGTCCATGATCTGGAATTTAGGTTAAGTTTAGATTTAAGATTCTCCTAGGACCACGTAATCATGATCATCCTATCACATCATCTGGGTAATGTAACTCCGCCTTCCAGGCGCCCCAACCTCAGAAGTGGGTTACAACTGAGCCACGGCCAGGAGAGAAGACCAGAAATGTCGAAAAGACAACCTGGTGGCACTGGTTAAAAGAAATAATTTCAGTTTAGGGCTCCTATTTTTAAAATCATTATATAATCTTGGACCGTAATTAGAACTGTGCCTTAGATCTGCTTCAGTCTTGCATTTTGGTTCAATGAGGGGGAGCGAAAATTGTATCTTCTTGTGTTATTGACAACACATTGATATTTTCCTTTCAGTTTTTCAAGTGAGTTTCGGATTGAGTTTGCTCAACAAGCAAAATAGAGTCAATTTAAATAGCTCAATGACGCGTTATCGCGAGTATCTATAGCTTGGGTTTCCGATCATGCGCAGTGCCTTGTATCTAGGACACCGGAAATTCCAGCAACCCGATCTTTCTGTGAGTAACTGTACAGTACATTTTCGTTAAACCTCCAAATTGTCTCTCTCTCTCTTTCTTTTCTTTCTTTCTTTTTATAATCACATTATTCTCAGTTTATACTTGGCATAAGAAGAAACTAAAAAGAAAGAAATCTAAATATAGTACGACACAACAGCTGTTCCGATAATTTCATTTGGATGTTGGCTTGGACAGAATAAGAAAGAAGCGAAAAAAAGAATGCGAGTGACAGAAATTAATCATATGTGAAGAGTGAGAGAATACAGAGAGATGTACCAACTAAACAATAAAAAATTAAACATTTTATCACCATGCAATAGCATGATATAAAAGCAATAATTCCAAAACTCATAAACAACGGGAAGGGATTATTAAACGAATGCGTATTTTACAATGACTATTATACTTTTACTACGCCATACTACTTTTGGCCAATAAAACGGTATGAAAGGACGTCTTTCAACCAATCATGGCTCCTTGTCGCACAATTTTATCGCTTCCCTAGCATTTGTTTAATTGTATCGCTTCCCTACCATTTGTTTCTTTGTTTGCCAACATTTCAAACTGTAAATTCTTTACGGTACTATAAAACATGCTTTGCGATCGTAATTTGCTTCCAGCATAGATAGTCGACTGAAAATGGCGGCTCCGTTTAAACATTTTGGAGAAAGTAACATTAGTGAAATAGAATTTTAGTAAGTCAATTAATATCTATTTTATTGTATTAGAGTCCTTTATTTCTTCTAATTTTTACATACTTTCTTCTGTTGTCATCACCTCCCTACCATTTGTTTCTTTGTTTGCCAACATTTCAAACTGCAAATTCTTTACTGTACTATAAAACATGATTTGCGATCGTAATTTGTTTCCCGCATAAATAGTCGACTGAAAATGGTGGCTCAGTTCAAACGTTTTGGTGAAGCTAACATTAGTGAAATAGAATTTCAGTGCGTAAATTAATATTTTATTGTAAGAGAGTACTTTAGTTCTTCTAATATTTATATACTTTCTTTTAATCATGTAATAGTCAATTAAATCCCACACGAGTTTTGATTTTCTCTAGATAAATCAAAACCTCTAGTGAGATTACTGTTGAAAATCGAACCATAAAATTTATATTCTGTTAGACAAACAAGATGAGCATATGGATATATGCCTACCTACTTAGCAGATGGTTTTGTGATCTTGTGATTATAATTTTCTTGTAAAAACAAAAGTGCACTATATCTACACAATCTGCCTTCAGGCAACTCATTTTTGTTTTTAAATACCTCCTACATTAAATTTTAACGAGAACATGCAAGAACTTTAAGAAGGAGTAAACGATCAAGAACTATAAGAGTAAAAGTGTTTCGGACGTTCGTAGCGTTTTGCAGGCGAGATATAATAAACGAAAGTTATCAATATCTAGTAATTATTTTCAAAAGACTTCTATAGAAAGAGTAATTGCTATTGTCTTACTAAATTCTATAAGTTGTTTAATTGTGTACTTGAAAATATCAATAGGCCTACTAAAAGTAGCCAATTCCAAAACCAATCTGTCAGGAATGCTGTAAATATGTATTATCGCGAAAATATGGATATAATTTTATCTGTGTAACAATGTTGTCTCTTCATACTTCGCAAAGTGAGAAATTAAAAAAAAAAAATACAGTTAAAATGATGTCAGACAAATATCGTAGTATACACAACGTTGAGAAGAGAATAGATTGATGTGAAGAAGGAACATTTTGAAATTAACGGAATAGACAATCAATTGGAAACAACAAAGATGATGTTGATGTCCTGATGTTAATAGACGCGTGTAGAAGTCGTCTGTAAGCACGTCACGTGACAAGGTGGAAGAGAGACGCACGTGCTTCATGAACCCAAGTTCATACAAAGCGCTGAACACCAACAATGTTGAATAAAACAAAGCCAGATGTATTACACCCCAGTTAAAATATTCTCGCCTGCAGGAATATTCTGTTATCAGTTCTGTAATGATCTCTAATTATGAACGATACAATAATTATCGACAGTGTTACATTTAACAACTAAAACGTGTTTTACAAACAGCCATTCATTTCAACAAAAGGATAGGAGGTAACAATTATCTGGATGTGTTCTTTGGTATGCTAAATTTGAGCGTTAAAAGAGTTCAAAGGGAATTTCGATGTGAGTATGGTGTGCGTAATGTACCTAAATACGATTCCATAATGTTGTGATATCGAACATTTATAGAAAAAAAAAAACATGCAGGAGGTCGCAGGCGAAACCCAGTACGAAAAGCAACTATCCCTTGGCCTGGCCCCCAAACTTCCCAGATCTAACCCCTCCTGACTTCTTCGTGTGGGGTTTTGTTAAAGACATTGTCTATTCACAAAAACCCAGGAACATCGATGATCTGAGAGTAAAAATTACTCAAGCTTTTCAACAAATCACCCCTCTTATGTTACAACGGACATGAGCTGAACTGCATCACCGTTATGAGTTGTGCAGGGTGCGCAATGGGGGTCATGTTGAGCTCTGAGGAATCTCCCATTTTTCAGTGTTGTATGCACAAAGTTTCAACAAATGAAGTTCAGTAGTAAATGTTTTACGGTGTTTTTATTTTATCCATACCCAAACGGATCACCCTGTAGACAACTCAGTTTGTTACACTGAAGAGAGAGGGAGATAGAAAGAGAGAAAGAGAGAGAGAGAAACAAAAGATCTTACATTAGTCGGACTCAACACTCGTTACAAAGAACACAAGTGACTTTTCTACATTCCAGGCAAAACATTACAGCTCCTGTCAGTTAATACTGTTTTGTAGTCCACCGCTGTGGAGTATCGGTTAACATGCCTGACCGTGAAACGAGTGAGCCCGGATTCAAATCCTGGTTGGGATAAGTTACCTGGTTGAGGTTATTCCCGGGGTTTTCCTTCAACCCATTAATAGCAAATGCTGGGTAAATTTCGACTTTGGACCCTGGATTCATTTCCCTGGCATTATCACCTTCATATCATTCAGACGCTAGATAACCATAGCAGTTGATAAAGCATCGTAAAATAAACCACTAAAAAGAACTGTTTTGTACGAAGAAAAACCCATGAACTTGCAAAAAATAGAAAAACTTAAGCAGAAAGTAAAATTGACAGTTGAAAACCATTTAAAATATTAATTTATACGTATGTAAGTAGATATGGCAACACTGAAAAAGACTTCCACTGAATTCGAAAGAAGAACAAGGATGGAATAGGAAGGAATTATCGGTACTTACAGTATGTAACTAATCGCAGAAAAAACAGCGTAGATACAACTCTCATATTGTATTGGCTAATTAATATACCCTTACGAAGTTGACTGCGCTCGGATCACAACTTACTTTGTACTCGAGTCTTAATAGCTAATTATAATAATCGCTGCATAATATACTAAATTATGTGAAAATATCTACATAGATTATACTAAGACGTGTAATGATAAAATAAGCATCTATTGTTTCCACAAGCCTTCGTGTTAAAATGCAGAAGAGCTATTGAACCGAGAAATATGTAGGAATTTCGTGACTACTTCTCATGCTTTCTGAGAAATGTTCCTCAAAATCATCACATTCAACATTGGCAAGACAGGGCGCACAACATCACCTTAAACGATTTTAAACTGTTTCCAATTTGTGGCAGAAGTAAGGTTGATTATTATGATTATAATGCTGACGACAAGGCTTTCCTAAAAGCAGAGCCTTGCTAATGTCAGATTCGATGCGCGGCAGGTCGGAAACGGAGTGAATGCAGCCGCTGCAGCAAACTCAATTGTTGGACTGTGAAGGATTTCTAATTCTGTAGCACACGGTTTTTCGTAGGTTATGGCAGTAAAAGAGCACTGAGAGCGTCTCGTGCTGGTGTTTTCATAGTTTATGACCCAACAAGACGAAGACGGTGGAAGGTGGAAATAGCTGCCCCAACCGGCCGTGCATTGCGCGCACAATCGATAGCACGCAATACAGCCGTGCGCTGACTGTCGATCTAGCCAGCACGGCCAGGAGCAGGAAGTAAAAGGGCAAATCGTAGCAGTCTAGTTACACATAGCTACAATACAAATTATTACCGCCATTTTATTGATTCCTCCATTAGTGATTAATTGATTATACTTCACATACATAAACATTACTGTGATACGTTTAATAGTAATATGCGTTACAAGAGCGGTATGTTGATGTTTTCATGTTCAAGGAAAAGATTGAAAAAGCGAAACGTAGTTGAGCTTTTTTAATTTCCGAGAACATGAAAACAAACATACCGCTCGTGTATCGTACATTATTTTGTGCGAAGATCGTTTATTACATACCTGAAAGAGGAATTTCTAATTAGTTGCAATGAAATCTCCATCTTGGTTTCTGTTCAATGACGGCAACTTTGGAAAACAAATATATCTATCTTCAACATTGTTCCTATAAAATGTTTTCTGTGTTTACTATACTCCAGCAGGCCGTGATATACGTCTGTATTTCCCCCCCCCCCCCAGTCTATAAATATGAACTTAAAACAAACGGTAAGGTTATGTAATGATTTATTTTTCATTTTAATACTTTAAGAAAATTATTTATATAACATATTGCAATAATAACATCGGTATCTGGAATCTTGTTGATTTTTTCACGGCTTCCTTAATGTTACTTGGATCACGTATGCAATAACTTTAGTGGAGTAGTAGAGTTTACTTAATTTTTTGCAAATATTTAAAAACAGTAATTAACATTGCAATTTAGGTGAAATTGCAGTGGTAAGTTTCCAATTTATAATTATTACTATGTTAAACGTATCTAAAAATAATATGTTAAAAGCCTAAAGCAGTAAAATGAATATGTCTCTTAAGCGGTAAGAAGAGGGAAATTGTTATGTGTGTTACGTTGGGAATACTGAATGTGGTATTTCACACTTACCGCGTATTGGTTTTGTGCGGAAAGCTAGCAAATACGCACGATCTCGCACAAAATATATTGCTACACAAATGAAGTTATTTAATGTGCATGAGAATGAACTTCATTTTCTGAATTGTACACAAAAAAGTAACTATACGTATGTAGGAATTGTTTCTAATGTAGCTTTTCTATTTCGGAAAATGGACATTTAAAAATGACTGAATGGGAGCTTTCGACACTTCTTTCTGTACATCCATGAGGTTGTCATCATGGCGAGAGTTTAATCCTAAAGTATAGATAAACGATGTAGGTCATGTCTGTTGTTGACATTGAGTATTGTTCTTTTGTTTTGTCAACAAATTAATGCAGCTGTGTACTAAAAACAAGAAATAATAAATGTCATCCATGTTATTATTATACTTCATAACCAAACGTCATTTATTTATTACTTTTTTTACATTTCTTAACGGTGAAATGATTATTACAACAGAGCATTACAAATTTATTCCTGAAACTTACTTTCCCACAGAAGTTTTAGTTTGAGAGCAGTATCGTTGTGATGTTGATCATTGCATTAATGAATATCTAGCCAATTGGCCACAATTCAAGCAACTTCCTCAACAAAGCCTTAACAGAATAATTAATAGGTAAATAGAATATTTTCTTGTTCATGCGACAATATAACACATGTTTTTAAAAACCAGCGTTGCCAACCCTGGGGCTTGACTGGATCGCACAATTTGTTCCAAATTATCGTACTTTTGATTAGAGAATCGTACACTACATACAAAATAGGCCTATTTTGATTATTTTACCTAAACTTCCTCCACAGTGTTTTATTTAAACGATTTTTTTTAATTCTTACAAGAAAATAATTGTTAAAAATTAAATATCAGCGCATAAAATGTTTTTAAACACTTTGTTGTCTCCTCACCTCCTCAGAAGGATCAACAACAGCAGGAACAGAAGAGTAGGACCTACATCTAGCCCTTTTACAGTTTGCTTAATCAGAGCAAAACCAAGATTTAAAATTTGGAATTATTTATCAAATTTTTCTACAGTTTTGTTTTTGTCCTGTATATTTAAGTACACCGAATGTAGATTTTTTGGAAGTAGGACCTACTAGGACCACTATCACTATCTTCTGATTCCATTGCCACTATTTCACGTCAGAACCTGTCACAATGACACACTGATTTCTGACTGCCCGTGCACTACCACGAAACACGACTGGCACAAGCAAGTACTATAACAGGCTGTTCTTTGTCCCTTTGTAGGACAAAATAGGCCCATATTTTGAATATGTTTATTTCCTTTTTCTGTTGTGAGGTTCTCAAAACATTATAACCAACTTATTAGTTATTAAATGCTTACGTGGCTACAGTAGTTATGCTTGGAGTATTGAGAGGATTGGAGAGACTATTTTTCTGAGATATTTGGAAATAAACAAATGAATGTTGGTCAGCATCATTTTTGAATAGCCATAAGTAATTGACACTACGTGATTTCTTGTCGCTGTAATAATGTTTACCAAAATCAAGCTGTCGTGTCGCCTGGGCCTGAAGACATAGGAGAGCAATGTTTGTGGAAATACGTTTTGCGACAGTCGACTGTACAGTACTTGTAACGCATTATTATTATTATTATTATTATTATTATTATTATTATTATTATTATTATTATTCATAGTGTTCTGTCCAAGGGCAGGTATTTCACTACAAACCCAGCATTCTCCAGTCTTTCCTATTTTCTGCCTTCCTCTTTGTCTCCTCATATATCTTAATGTCGTCTATCATCTGATTTCTTCCGCCCCGAACTCTTCTCTCGTTCACCATTCCTTCCAGTGCATCCTTCAGTAGGCAGTTTCTTCTCAGCCAGTGACCTAACCAATTCCTTCCCCTCTTAGCGAAGCATGACAAAAATTTTGGGTACGCTGGGCTGAAGGCATGGTGATCTAGGCCGTGCTTTACGTCGCTAAAAGGTAAGCGAAACGCGGAAACGCTCCTGTTTTTAATTAACTAAATTCTAAATTGATCTTGTCGCTTCTTCGAAAACGTTTGGGAAAGCTCAGCTTATTCTGCCTACCCTGAAGCTTCGCCACTGCGGGGGTCTTCCTGATCAGTTTCAGCATCATTCTCTCTTCACCCACTCTTTCCAACACAGCTTCGTTTCTTGTTCTGTCTGTCCACTTCACACGTTCCATCCTTCTCCATATCCACATTTCAAATGCTTCTATTCGCTTCTCTTCACTTCTTGGTAATGTTCACATTTCTGCCCCATAAAATGCCACACTCCATACAAAGCACTTCACTAGTCTCTTCCTTAGTTCTTTTTCCAGAGGTCCGCAGAAGATGCTTCTTTTTCTATTAAAAGCTCCCTTTGCCATTGCCATTCTCCTTTTGACTTCCTGGCAGCAGCTCATGTTACTGCTTATAGTACACCCCAAGTATTTGAAGCTGTCCACTTGCTCTACTGTCTCATTTATAATTCGTAAGTGTATCATCTTTACTCTCTTCCTATGACCATGGTTTACTATTATTATGGTAGAAAAATACAGCTAAGATGGACAGACGTGTTATGAGAAGAGAAAATAGATTAGGGGAGAGTCGGGTAGTATCGGACATCGGGTAGTATCGGACAGTGCGTTTTTTTCATCTACCACCATATGGTAGTACCAGAATGACATGGTTACGTTTCTCTATGCGACATCACAGAAACGTAACCATGTCAATCAAGTACTATCATCGTGTGGTAGATGAAAGAACTCACTGTCCGATATTACCCGATGTCCGATACTACCCAACTCCCCCCTAAATAGACAACCGTATTTGGAAACGAGAAGGAAGGAGGAAGAGAGGTAGACCACAACGCACATGGACAGGGGAATTGAAGAAGATTATGCAGAAAAGAAACCTGCAGATGAAGAGTGGCTAGATCGAGAGAACTGCAGAAAGAAGATAGCTTTTAGTTAAGGAAAACTGTGATATCACAGAAAATTAATTCTTTAAAGCATGATTTTTGTTTCAACAACAATAAGAGAAAATGAGATTTACTCGAAATCATCACACTAGACAGTGATGTAAGTAGTGATGATAATGGTATGTGGTGATCGTGGTGATGAACGTAATGCAGCATGATGGTATATTGATGATGATTAGAGCCCGGATTTTTATGTAATTACATATTATATTCCTTTACTTGTAGACTACTGAAAGTGATACATGTCGGCGATTTGTAGTTCTGATATGTTATAATTGAGTTTCATTTTATATATTTTTAAATATTCTTAGTTAATATTACATATTTTACATATTACGTAAATAATTTAACATTTTTGTACATATCTAGGCAGTTATTGAGTTTTTAATTTTTTGTATTAAATTCGTTTTATTTTTCACAGTAAAGTATTGTATTTTCTTTCATATATACTTGGAGATAAATCTTAACGTCCCTGTCCCAAAACACCACCTGGAGGGCTGCCTTTGTTCTCACTATAGTACACAATGCTGGTAAAGAGGGAGAGCTCGGAACTGACGTCATTATGTTCTGTTCGTAACTATAGAAAATACTTCAATTTTTAAAGCTGGCTTAAGATAATAGTTCTTTTAATAATAAAAATAAACATAAAACTGGAGATTCCAACCCTTTATCTGTAAAAAAGAAACTGTAGTTCGGAGTGCCTCAACTCTATGCATTTTCACTAATGCTTTCTCAGAATCTGGGGTGGCCAGGTGCGCCGGTCATTTAACTTTGTTACAAATTGAAAGTAGGCTATAGGCTCTAGTTTGGATCGGGTGTTAGGCAAGTCAAAATACCATTATGTGTGTTACACAAAAATATTTTTCTAGGAAATCTTAAGCCACTAGAAAAAGCATAGATTGTGACAGACAAAAAGTTGTATTTGCAAGCTGTATAATGGGGTGGAAATGGCAAATCGACTTTCCAGGCTGCATCCTCTCACTCCAACTGACCAATTAAATTGTGACGACATTTTTGTGAATTTAATGCATTAATAAACAGAGATTTTAAATTGCATATTTTATTAATATTACGTATTTAATTACATATTTCCCCGATATTTACTATATTTTTATATATTTTTAATTTAGGATGCTCCTTTTTGATTTAGGATGCTCCTTATTATTATTATTATTATTATTATTATTATTATTATTATTATTATTATTATTATTATTATTATTATTGTTTTTTATGAGTTGTGAATTGTCATTATTGAGTGTAATTAGTTACCACTGCCACCGGGTGTATACCTATTTGCAGTGTGAATACATACATACATATATACATACATACATACATACATAAATACATACATACATACATACATACATACATACATACATACATACATACATACATACATACATACATATTTTGCACTTTGATATTACATAAAAATCCGGGGTCTAATGATGATGATGATGATGATGATGACGGTGATGATGATGATGATGGTGATGATGATGATGATGGTGATGATGATGGTGATGATGGTGATGATGATGGTGATGATGATGGTGGTGGTGATGATGATGATGATGATGATGATGATGATGATGATGATGATGGCATACTAACGAAATGCAGAATCGGCGAGAGACGCACTGTTGTGAACACGGCTCTGACCCTAGCGTGACAGCTGCCGCTTCTTCAGTGGTTGCCTCGATCTGGCGATAACAGCTAAAGACATTCGGGGGTGTTCACAAAAACAAAGAGTGTATTTTTCTCCCATTTTCCCAAGAAATAACGTCCACGTACCGGATTGCGACATTGTTACGTGCACATGTAATGAAGCGAGCGTCGAAATGGATCAGGAGCCGATCGCGCGCCTGCCGATCTGCTCGTGTGCCGCAGATTGCTGTAATCTGGCCTTGGGAAGGGCAGGTGTCGGTGCAGCTGCCGACAGGTGGCAGGCGAGATGATCTGGACCATATGACGAAAACAAGTGACGGAGTGACCCCGAACAGCTGCATCGGGGAGGGCCGACGAAAAACAATATCTGTACCCCATTTAAAGCACGACTTATCTCCGAGCGTCTCCAGCCGGACTTGAACGATGGACTGAAGCGTGAGTCGGTGACACACTTCCGGTAGGCTGTCAAGTTCAAGGCCATCTGATATCCGACGACATCGGAGTGGCTCTGTCAATCAAACGAACCACTTCGGATACCGAAGATAACATCACAACCGGACGACTTTAAATTACCCGAGCGAGAAACACGGGCTGAAATTTGTTGTAATTCCTGTCTGGACGCTGAACTGGTCGCCAACTGAAGAATGGCTAATATCTTAATAATTTCCTGTCTTACAAAAAACATTAAATGCAGTACTTAGGCTACTGCACTTGTAGTTAGTTCACCGTTCTCAAACCGGGGTTCACGGACCACCAACCGTCTCCGAGTGTAGTTTGTAGTCCGCGTCTTCTTACTTCATACTATAAGGGTATTACCACAGTCTAGTATACACAGTCACGAAGCTTAATATGTAATAAATATGCATCCATAGATAGTTGCTAACCACTAGGATCGCTACTATCGCCTCATTACAAACAATGCAAAATAGTACCTGCACAGTCTATTGTTCCTAGTACCCTCATAAACACAAGCTTCGTGACTGTATATACTAGACTGTGGTATTACTATAAAAGAACTATTATGGCCGTCTTTTCAATGTTTTCAACTGTTACCAGATATCATGAAAGCAATTAAGATCATAATGCTTATGTACTACTATTCTGATCGACGTCTTAGGGAACCACGCAACCTTTCAAACACTCCTGGTTGGTCTCTGATGTGTTGACAGGGGCTGAAGACACGCTTCTGTACCGTTTGAACGTCTTTAATGTGTGTTACATACACTAAGTCCTTAAGTGTATCCATAACCGAAATTCCAAGGGATTAAGATCTGGGGAACGAGCAGGCCATGGTACAGGACCTTCCCTTCCAATCCATCGAAGATTAAATATTAATTAGTTGCTGTCTGACTCTGTTATGGAAATGGCAAGACGGACAATTGGTTTGCTAAGAAATGCCGATACTGAGAACCAGTTAATCTACGGGGTAGAGTATATGGTCTTATTAGTTTGTCACCAACACAGGAATTTAATTTTTTTTTCATAAAAACTATTAATTTTAGGACCATGTGTGCTGCCAGGTGGACCATCCGGCCTCTGCTCTGACAAATCCAAGTCATATCCTCCGACGAATATCTGATAAGCCCAATGCCCTTCTTATATCACCGGAAATCAGTAGGCTATTACCTCTAAAATTTCATCCCAGTCTATTTTTACTACTGCAGATGATAGATGAAATGAGGAGAAGGTGAAAAATGTTGGTGGAATAACATAGAGAAACGAGAATACCCAGAGAAAAAACAGCCTGCTTCGTCCACCACGACCAAACCGGGGATGGAACCCGGGCCGCCTTAACTGAAGGTCAGTGCTCTAGCACTCGAACCACACTACAGACCTAGAAATGAACCTGGGTCGCTATGGGAGTAGAGAAGAAAACTTGATCTTCTATAAAAATGATTACTAACCTGTACAGTGGGCTGAAAAAGAAATGCCGATACAAAATTATAGGACTTTAGCAAACATGGCGAGGTGGAAAGCTATTTTCCTGAGATTAGTTTTTTTTAAACATGTAAATACGACTTTTATAACATGTTCACGTTGTTATTTAATATGAATTGATTTTAAATTATTCATATACTTTTATTTTACAACATTAATAAGAATACTACACGAAAATAGTGAAACTGCAGTTTATATGGTATTCCACAGCCTTCCTTATTATGCATGGATGCTGCCATTGTTACAATCGATATATACGGTCAGTTACGTTTCATATTGTATTAAAAAATAAACTATCAATTTTATTATAAATATAAATATAACATTTCATTATGAATACAGATACAAAACAGAAAATTGAATCTAATTGAAACATTTAACTAGGTACACATTTCTCCTTTGCATGAAATAAAAACTCTTTAGAAAATTCAGGCCAGTTCAGATGCCTTCTGTGTATCTCTATTTATATTGTTTCCTAAGCGAAGTCCTCGAAACACGATAATATCACAGTCTACTATATACAGTCGCGAAACTTGAAGTGATTTTTTGCAAATCTCGTGATAAAGCACTCCAATCGGTTAGCAACTAGAAACAATAGACTGTCCACGGTCGACTTTGGACTGTGTCGTATTTCCATCGGGTGCTAGCTCGTTGCGTATTTCACATTGATGCTTGTGAAATGTTCGTTATTGGTTGTAATGAAAATGTTAATGGCTAAAATACAATAATTGGAATAATAATATTTTACTAGAGACGTAGAAAAATTAAGTTCGTTTTAATGAAATTTATTGATCACGTTTTATTTTCAATTCTGGTGGGATTATTATTGCTTAGGCCTACTTTTTTTTTCAAAGAATATGTTTTTAATTATAGCTGTTAATTTTGTTGTTATTTTTATTTGTTACTTTACTAGAAACGTAGAAAAAGTCTGTTACAATAAAATTTATTGATCACGTTTTATTTCCAATTCTGGTGTGATTATTATTGCTTAACCTCATCCCACTTTGTTAACTACGTAAGCCTACACTACAAGTACCGGTGCACGTAAGTTACTCCATTAATTCATATTTCCATTATTATTGTTGTAAAGGGAAATGCAAATTAATATTTATTGATTTCATAGTTAATTATCGCTATAATCTTGAATGAGTGAAGCGATTATAGTAAATTTCAGTTCGTTTTGCACAAACAAAAATAATATTAACCTATTTCTTGCAGGTATCTTCGAGTTTATGGTGAAATTTAATATACTTCATTAAAATAATAAATTAACTTTATGCATTTAATATTTCAATAATGGAAGGAAGGTGTTAATTTGTCCAAAATAACACAACGAAAGTGTAACATATTTTGTCGTCTACTAGGAGAGAGATCTGCGATGATGAGGCGATAGTAGCGATCTTAGTGGTGGACAACTACCCATGTTTGCATTTTTAGTACATATTGAGCTTCGCGACTGTATATAGTAGACTGTGATAATATTTCAAATCGATAGCGACTTCGACTCGGAATTTCTTTTGCAGCCCTGTGTCCAACGAGCACAGAATGCTGTGCTCGTTGCCTGTGTCACTGTGTCACTGATCTAATACAGGCCGTAAGGCAGACCACGTGACTCGCTTAACAGCTGATCGGGAAGGGCGGTCTTTCAACCATATCAATTAGTTGGAGTACATGAAAAATAACATATATTTCTCTGAAATGCAGTGTAATTGCGTCAGTAAAATTTTAAACATTGATTGTGAGACACTTGAAACACAATTCACTTGCAACGTAAGGTATAATATTATTTTTGGTGTAAAAATTACGTTGTTGCAGGCAAAGTTCGTATGTGTAATACCTGCCTTTATTTCGATTAAACATTGCGCCCTTATGTGGTTAAGTGAATTTTTGGTGTTATAAACAGTAAATATGTGTAATAATATACACGTGAAAGTGAAACATTGACTGGGATATAAAGTAAATTATGATTAGGCCTAAGTGCAGCGTTACTGATGTTACTCTTGTCTAATCCATTATTGTTAGTTTACCGTATTTGTTTTATTAAATTTAAATTACTGCGCCCTTCTTATGTGTAAATAATCTACATTATAAATAATACGACGTTTGATAATATACACAATTTGAACTAAAAGCGAGATACATATAGCCTAGTATATTGTGAAAAATTATACCTTATAGTTTTCATTCCTGTTACAGTATCTAGTATTTTAATTAATTGAAATAAAGCACGCTCACTTCATTACGAAATTCTTGCACATTCATTTAAGCACGTTTCAACAATTTTCAGTTGCATCGCACGCATATTTTGAGGTGTTGAAAATACAGGTTATGTTTACTCTATCAGTACTTGCCTTATTTCTATAACCGCAATTATGCATCATAATTAAGCATAACGCTACGTATAACTTGTAAATGCAATTTGTCTACACTTCAATTGTATTTATTCGTTTCATACGGTATTCCAGTCTGATTAGTTTAATATGTTACCAGGCCTAAACTAGCGCTGAGGTAGTTCCCTTCGTATCAATACACCTTGCATATACTAATTAGTTCAGCTAGTTCAGGCTTTTATTATGCCTTGCTTAGAGGATTAAATGCATCTCCACAAAAAATAAATTCAACTGTTTTCAGTTCAGAAATTACCGGAACTATACCTTAGCGCTAGTAAGTAATATAACCGTATGTACATTTCATAGGAGGGAGTGTGGTGAATTCTCTACCTTTAAGTAAGGAAGATAACCGTGTTCTGAAGTTTATCCTAAATATTTTCTTCTTTATTAAATCTCAAAATAGCTTTCGTTCTGAACTTAAAAGGTTGACGCAAATAGGTTATGTTAACATGCTGAATTCTCTTCACATAAAAATAACACAGTTTTATAATCCTACCACATTATACAACAAATAAATGGAACTTGTGCACACATTACATTGAATAACAATTTAATTATTTTATTTATTTGTTCCCTACTATACTGGGTCGTATTTAATTCTATTTATCTAACCTACCAGATGAAGTAACACACAACCGTACGTACCTACACTAATTTCATAGGAGGGACTGTGGTAAATTTTCTACCTACAAGTAAGGAAGATAGATGTGCTAAATTAAAATCACAATATAAATCATTCTTCTTTATTAAATCTCAAAATAGCTTCCACTCCAAACTTAAAATGTTGATGCAAACAGGTTATGTTAACATGTAAAACTCCGTTCACATTAAAATAACACAGTTTTGTAATTATTTCTGCAACATATTATGCAGTAAGAAGTGAACGTATCTTATACACACATTACACTAAATAAAATTGAGCACCGACACGCTATAAAGTAATATATTTCACTCAGCTCCGTATACTCAGATAGAAAAGCCCGACCCATCGAGTGACGTCACACATCCTGCATTACGGCCTGGTCTAGATCACGATGGCAGTGCCTGTGTACAATTTAATCCCTTGTATTGGAAGCTTTCCCAGACAGTATTCGCACTTAATGATAGTTGTACGAATTCGTAAAACGTGCGTAAGCGTAACGGTTACGAAATACAGCAAAATACGAGACCTTATTTTTATCTTAGTCTGCTGTATAAGAAGTCTCAAATGTAGCCCACTCCAGCCATCCATGAGAGCGCCCGCCACAAATAATTTAACAGCCAGCTGCAAGCATGCGGTTTCGACCTACGGTAATAAAAGATTCATCCACGCCTAGTCTGTTGTGTACAAGCAGGCGAATATGGCCGTAATAAAATATTTTAAACATTAACAGTCTTACTAATAAACCATATATAGTTTTTATACGAGACTTATGCAGCGTTGAGGCAGAAAACTTTACTAATAAACCATGCATAAGCGATGGATGTATAAACAATCTGTAACTATATAATGGGAATTGCTTTGCAGTAGTTATATACACGAAACTCCTTGTTTAAGCGTTGTATATAGAGAAAAAATGGCCGCCCCTCTAACAGCTGTTTGTATCGACTGTCATTTTTATGAGCACAGAATAATTAGAATAATATTGCTGTAGCTTGTACTCTTTGACCAAAATATAGTATGGTAATCGATTAGAGCCAGTTGTACTATCGATACTTTACACGCCACACTAGAGCGCTCTACCGGATGCAATAGAAAATCTCAGATATTCTAATACTTTTCGTAAGGAAGTAATGACGAAACTATGACGCAGCTGTGTTAACACTTATACTGTTATACACGATGTATGTAGTGATTATTAATTAGTAAGGAATTTACACACGACTTATAAACGAGCTACTCATTGTATAAGTATAAGACAGTTAAACGTCTGTATATAGAGTTTTTATTAGTAAGACCGTAACGGTCTTACTAATAAACCATATATAGTTTTTATACGAGACTTATGCAGCGTTGAGACAGAAAACGTTACTAATAAACCATGCATAAGCGGTGGATGTATAAACAATCTGTAACTATACAATGGGAATTGCTTTGTAGTAGTTATATACACGAAACTCCTTGTTTAAGCGTTGTATATAGAGAAAAAATGGCCGCCCCTCTAACAGCTGTTCGTATGGACTGTCATTTTATGATGATGGATGCCTTGTAACCACAGAAGAACACACCAAAGAGCACAGAATAAGTAGAAAATTATTGCTGTAGCTTGTACTCTTTGACCAAAATATAGTGTGGTAATCGATCAGAGCCAGTTGTACTATCGATTCTTAACACGGCACACTAGAGCGCTCTACCGGATGCAATAGAGAATCTCAGATATTCTAATACTTTTCGTAAGGAAGTAATGACGAAACTATGACGCAGCTGTGTTAACACTTATACTGTTATACACGATGTATGTAGTGATTATTAGTAAGGAATTTACACACGACTTATAAACGAGCTACTCATTGTATAAGTATAAGACAGTTAAACGTCTGTATATAGAGTTTTTATTAGTAAGACCGTAAACGGTTTGCCTTCGTATTGTGTATAGCTATTTCAAATATCGATCTCGTGAATAACAAACAAAACAATATTATGAGCGATTGCAATGCTTGTATATGAATGGAAAATTATGCAGAGAAAAATGTAGTCTATAAATTAAGTAAGCTGTCTTATATTCTTTGATTACAAAAAGCGCCCTCTGAATGCAATGCAGAAATTAAAGTTTTATCTGCTTATTTGGTTAAAGTAAATCATTTCAGTCCCGCACCGTAGTGTTGCCGGTTACTAAATGAGGCTGGTTCGAGTCTTCACAGGGGAAGAAATTTTCTTATTAAATTTATCCCAGTGTATGGGACCGATGCCTACCCAGCATCGTGATGCACTCGGGGAGCTTTGATTGGTAGCGAAATCCGATTACGGAAATCACCTATAATGGCTAGGATGATCATCATGCTAAACATATGTTAATGCCGTACTGATTGGATGATCGTTCACCTCAGCTGAGGCATGTGGACTTAAGCCAGCAGTCGGTTGGTAGGATTTGCTCCTTCTTGAGCTGTCATGCAATGGATTTGTTGTTATTGTTGTAAAATATTTCACTCACTCCTGTCGTAAATACTGTAGTTGAAAATAAGCAGCCGCAGTGCATATGTCTGTACAGATTACTGTGCAATTAACTGCGGAATCCCGGCCAAACAAGTCACTCAGCTGAGTGCGCTCCTAGTATTATGGCAGTTGACATTGGACATATACTGTACGTCAACATATATGCCTAACTTGGAGTCAGGCCACAAAGGGAAACATTGAAGGAGGAGGGTTCTGTCCGGCGTAGGTCAGTGGTCAGAGCGCTTGGTACGTAGAACTAAGGAACCGGGTTCGATCCCCGCCTCCGGAGCGAATTTTTCTCCTCAAATATTAATTGCCAATATTACAGATATTATTCTGTAGGACAAATTAATAAATCAATAAATTATTATTATTATTCATAATATCTTAATTAATATTAATCTAATTATGTAGCTTATTTATTTATCTATCTATCTATCTATCTATCTATCTATCTATCTATCTATCTATCTATCTATCTATCTATCTATCTATCTATCTATCTATCTATCTATCTATCTATCTATCTATCCATCTATCTATCCATCCATCCATCCATCCATCCATCCATCCATCCATCCATCCATCCATCCATCCATCCATCCATCCATCCATCCATCCATCCATCCATCCATCTATCTATCTATCTATCTATCTATCTATCTATCTATCTATCTATCTATCTATCTATCTATCTATCTATCTATCTATCTATCTAATCTATTTATTTATTTATTTTCAAGTTAACTATGCATAAGTTAATACAAATAACGTCAAACAGAACCAAATTTATTTTACATTCAACAATTTGACAGTATAATGAACCTAGTTGACTTCAGGAGTTTCTCCTGCGGTCACGGACACACATACGCACGTATTTATGCGTGTGTGCGTGTGTGTATGTTATGCCATTAGTTTCAAGGTTCGCGGATTCATATCCGGTGACGACGGTGAATTTTAAGAGCGAGAAAAATCTTGAAGACAACGGATAGTGAGATGGGAGAAAGAATAATGCCACGTGAATATTGTGGTAGGATAACACACGTTAGAAGTGCAATGAGCAGTTATATGAGAATAGTTTCACTTAACATTACAATTTATCTCAATATTCACGGCAATTCACTTTAAAAACAAAATGTCATTAATGAGATCTTGTATATTTCAGTAGGTGATATTAGAAGACATTTTGACAGCGCAAGTGAACAGTTCATAAGTATAAGATGTCCAAATACGTGTCAAGTTCGATTACCTTCACTCCCTACCTATTCGAAGAATAAGGAGAAGCTATGGTGATGCCCCAAGAAATCGATTTCGATATATTTAAGGAAATCCACATTCTCAAAATCCCTAATACTGAAAAAGTGGATTTTGGCATGCCTTCTTCCATATGTTTGTATAAAATGATTTTTTTTTTCCAACAACTCCAAAGATTTCGTTCATATTTACAACTAAAAGTTGATTAGACCGGAAATATTGCAAAGAGGTATTATTATTTTAACCCTTTCTTACCTATAGATACCATACGACAATAATTAACTTTATAGCATTTATATATTTGTGTGTTACATATGAAGGTAAATTTTGCTGGATAACTTCTATTTCAATACATTTTCATCAATATAGTTTTGTTTCAAATGTTGCCATTCCCGTAACTTGGTCACTGAATTGGTCCTAATACAGCTATTTGTTTCAACATGGATTGCTTGTAAATTTAATTTGGGTTAGAAAGGGTTAATAAAGATATTTGGAAAACCTTGTGTAATTGGCGATTTCTTAAAAATAGACTGTAACGATTTATTTTTCATTGTTAGGCCAACATCTTTGACCTGAGTAATCCTATATATCTCTGAGTTATGGGTGTTGGCTTTGGCCATTGTTGTTCATATCGGATTCCATGTTACATGCAATAAATTGTATTATAATTTGCTACCATTCATTCTCTGAGTTTTACTGTATTTGATAGTGGCGACGAGGATGGGAATCCGATGTAAACAGCAACAATGACCAAAGCCAGCACCCATAACTCAGAGATGCTCAGATCAGAGATATAACAATTATGTAACGATTTGTTTATTATTTTGTTTCTCAGGTATTAGGAGATGTTGTTATTGTTTAGTCAACTGCCCGAAAACAGAGCTGAATCTCACAAGTGATACCAAGTAGGTACCACTTATGAGGGAACTAGGTAAAAAAAAAGGTAAAAGGTATCCCCGTAACATGCCGTGAAGGCACTTGGGGGGCATAGAGGTAGAGCGCCATGCTTTCCATGACCTCGGCACTAGAATGAGGTGGTGTGGTCGGCACCACGCTCTGACCGCCTTTTACCCCCGGGAAAGACCCGGTACTCAATTTTATAGGAGGCTGAGTGAACCTCGGGGCTGTTCTGAAAGTTTGGCAACGAGAAAAAATCCTGAGGGAACTAGGCCAGGAGATAATGGGTGGCCAGTTCCTTTCCCCCTCCATTGTATACATCCCCGACTAGCTACATATTAGTCAGACTTCAGATGCATAGAAACAATTGTTCTTCCACTGACACATATCGTCATATTAGAAGCTGAATGAAGTTAAATAGATGAGGCCCATATACACTACTGTTTGTGAAAGTGCACCACCCAGAAAGAATGGCCCGAATGACTCCAAACTCGGGAGATGTATAGAACAGCGTACCACCAATAATTCATTACCGGTATGGGTTATCGTCACAACAACAGACCACGTTGTACTATTTTCTGCTTTCTTTAGACTCAAACGCATTCTACTAAATCGGCGGAGTAGTGTTTTTTTTTATTTTATATTCCGAGGAAAAAAAGTAATTTTAATACATGTTTCACACTGGAAAGTTGACGAAAAATCTATGCAGCCATGACTTCAATTGTAATTATTTTCATAAGGAATATTTATAATTGATTGAATGGCGATCTTACTCGTGTTAATTATGTAAGCATGTGTGCCACACATTAAAGCAATAACCAGAGGACACAATACATCTACATATGCCGAACACATAACTAATGCTAACCACACATACAATAACATAAATACAGACATGGAAATCCTACACATGCAACCCAAAAACCAAAAACTCAACACACTAGAACAATATGGAATATACAGACACACTAAAACACGACCTAATCAAATTCTCAACACACAGATAAATTTCAGAACACACACACTATTTGACACAACTCTTAATCACACGAACGCACCCACACAACAGGCAGCGAAGTTGAGATAGCGCCGAGATGTAGTAGGCTCTGAGGATGGTGTCAAGTAACACCGAAACAACTGTAAGCCACTCATGCTTACATAATTAACACGAGTAAGATCGCCATTTAATAAGTTATTTATATTCAAGTGTTAAAAGTAGTGTACGAAAGATTCAACATGGAAGGAATATTTGTTTATTCAGTGCAAACAAAATACGGATATCAATGTTCATTGAGAATGCGCCTGGCTTGAGAATGACAGGCCCTCACGAAAGTTGTGAACCCATCTTCGTTTTGACAATGCAGCCTGTGAACGCATCCAAAAGAGGTAACGAACTGGCCGCGCAAGGTCAGAGATGATAGATTACAACCGGAAGCACGACCGGAAATTGTCTCCTGCTCATCCCTAGCTGCAGTGTTGCGTAACTCTTATCTCTGCCAAAGTTTTATGGGAACAACTCCCCTGAGCCGGCCATATGTCGCAATTAGAAGGTACTCAACTGTCACTGCAGTGAGAACGTCTGCTGCCCTGCCCGTGATAAGTTGCATTGTAAAATCAAAGACACGAGATAAGAGCCGGGATAACTCCTCTAACACCATGCGGCCACTTTCACATTGTTGTATGTAAATACAATGCAGCTATTCAAAAAATTTCTCCCACCTATTTAAAAATTTAAAAACCGAAGCAATAATAAATACGTAACTTACTGTATATAAAATATCTGTAAAGACCACCTCTAGGTCAGCATGCAGAGGGCCCGCGTTCGATTCCCGGTCGGGTTGAATTTCCTGGTTGATATCACCGGCCTCATTCATCACCGAAATCATATTCATAACAAATCAGTAATATATATACAGTCGCCATCTAGTTTACAACAATAGAACCAGCCTCAACAATAGTACACAGGCCTTCGGATTTCAACCAAGATTAACTCGCGATATGGCCAAAGATGACGAAATGGAAATATAAAAATTGGAAATGTATCCTTTGAAGAGGTGGAAAAATTCTAATACCTGGGAGCAACAGTAACAAATATAAATGATACTCGGAAGGAAATTAAACGCAGAATAAATATGGGAAATGCCTGTTATTATTCGGTTGAGAAGCTTTTATCATCCAGTCTGCTGTCAAAAAATCTGAAAGTTAGAATTTATAAAACAGTTATATTACCGGTTGTTCTGTATGGTTGTGAAACTTGGACTCTCACTTTGAGAGAGAAACATAGGTTAAGAGTGTTTGAGAATAAGGTGCTTAAAAATATTTGAGGCTAAGAGGGATGAAGTTACAGTAGAATGGATAAAGTTACACAACACAGAACTGCACACATTATATTCTTCACCTGACATAATTAGGAACATCAAATCCTGACGTTTAAGATGGGCAGGGCATGTAGCACGTATGGGCGAATCCAGAAATGCATATAGAGTGTTAGTTGGGAGGCCGGATGGAAAAAGACCTTTGGGGAGGCCGAGACGTAGATGGGAAGATAATATTAAAATGGATCTGAGGGAGGTGGGATATGATGATAGAGACTGGATTAATCTTGCTCAGGATAGGGACCGATGGCGGGCTTATGTGAGGGCGGCAATGAACCTCCGGGTTCCTTAAAAGCCAGTAAGTAAGTAAGTATGACCAAAGATATTAAAGCGAGTATAAATAACAGCGAGAAAAAAAATGTAAAATTGTAGGCCTATGTATGTATGTATGTATTTATTTATTTTTTATTAGGTTATTTTACGACGCTGTATCAACATCTAGGTTACTTAGCGTCTGAATGATATGAAGGTGATAATGCCGGTGAAATGAGTCCGGAGTCCAGCACCGAAAGTTACCCAGCATTTGCTCGTATTGGGTTGAGGGAAAACCCCGGAAAAAACCTCAACCAGGTAACTTGCCCCGACCGGGATTCGAACCCGGGCCAGCTGGTTTCGCAGCCAGACGCGCTGACCGTTACTCCACAGGTGTGGACTGTGTGTGTATGTATGTATGTATGTATGTATGTATGTATGTATGTATGTATGTATGTATGTATGTATGTATGTATGTATTGGATTGGTGTATAAGTTCGTAGCGTTTTTCTGTACTTTCATTCATCTGCTGTCCATGTTTCCATAGCAACCAAGTACAGTATTTGTTTACGCTACGAACGTATGCACTAATCTGATAAGTATTTTTTTAATCCGCTTTAACATCTCTGGTCATATCGCAAGTTAATCTTTTGGGTGAAATCCGAAGGCCTGTGTACTATTGTTGTGAACTAGATGGCGTCTGTAGATGTATTCGTAATACTGATTTGTTATGATTATGATTTTGGTGATGAATGAAGCCGGTGATTTCAGGGATGTTGTGGCCCGAATTTCCTGGCATTTGCCTTACGGTTGAGGGAAAGCCCTGAAAAACCTCAACCAGGAAATTCAACCCGAATGGGATTCGAACACGTGCCCTCTGTGTAAGAGACCAGACACTGCTCTGGAATGTATCATTCCGTCTACTCAGCAGCATGGCTGAGAAAAGCAAATATAATGCCGATTTGTTATATGTTAAATGAAATAATATTAACTGTTGATACATTCTTACACATTAGCTATTCACGTAATAATAATAGAAACATTGTTTAGGTTCTCATACAGGCGTGCAGCACTACTGCTATCATTGGCGGCACTTTTGCCACTAGCATGACTTTTTACAAATCACATTACTATAGTTTTGCGTAATAAGTAGAACACATAATATTGTATAAACGTGATAGCTGTTATTTCATGCTCTTATCATTTTCATATGATCAAAATATTCTTTACAATGCAATACGCTTCACTAAAAAGTGATACTGATATGAAAAAAGCAGGTAGGGGTAGTTACGAGCAAGTGGTGAGAAATGACGACAAACTAAAGTAGTTTGACAATACGTCCATCTTTATGGCATCGACTGAATTCGGTGTGCAATTGGTAGAAGATTGTAAGTGCTAGTCGAAAAGAAGATACTGTGCCCCTGTATTGTATAATACTCCAATACATGGAGAGTTTAGTAAAAAATTGTGGGCAGAACCAATTCATATAAGTCAATGGCTGGAATACGAAATGTGTGAAACTGCCAATCAGATTTGATCACTATGCCCGTGTATTGTATGATATCCAATAGATTGACAGTTTAGTAAAAAATTGTGGGAAGAAACAATTCGTACAGCTCAATGGCTGAAATACGAAATGTGTGAAACTGCCAATCAGATTTAATCACTGTTCCCGCACCTAGAACGAACTACGGTCGATATGGGTTAGGTACCTTGAAACAGTATAGGCTTTGGTTTAGGACAGGGTTCGTCTCTATAGCCACAGGGAACATATTGCAATATTTTGCAAAATACATGTTATTAACTTATATGTCATGTAGTGTTTTTGCCGTTATTCTGTTGTTACTATTCTTCAGATTTTTTTTACCGGTAGTGTAGTTCCTGGTACACAGCATCCTTAAAGAGTATCGTTTTTTCCACGAAGGAAATATATTTTATATTTAACGGGAGTATTATATTTGTCGTGATTTCTAAGCGTAGTGTTGCTGCTGGAATACAGATACGTACTTTCATTTCATTATTTGTAAGCAAATGTATGTATTTTTTATAAAATAAATAAAACTGAATAGATACCAAATTAAGTCCTCATAGAACCCCAAGCTATTATAATATATGATTCCTAGCATAAATCAAGAATAGTGGTCATGATAAAAAATTTTGACTTTTTAGTGCTTGTCTTTGTATCGCCAATTATCCAATAAATAATATTTTAACATTTTGTTTAACTTTAAATTTTTCTCGAGACTGAAGAGGATAAGTAATACAAATGTTGTTTTGTATAGCCTAGTTGTTATTCTACAAAGGATTTACATATTTATATCTTAATATTTTGTAGGTAGGATTACATAGGTTACAATGAACTTGAAGCACATGTGTTTAAATCTTGTCAAATCTTTAGCAATATTAAAAAAGTCTTTGACATGAATTTTTCAGTAAATTATTGATCAATCTTTGACAAGTTTTCTTGGAAGAAATATTGAATTGGAAAAAAAAATTGATAGTGTACAAGCAACTTTGGTAACTTTAATAAAGACATTATCTTATATAATAATTTCTAAAATAAACTCTTTTACACTTTCGTTTTGTAAAGCTCAGCTTATAGCATATATATATATATATATATATATATATATATATATATATATATATATATATATATTTCTCTATTTGGTTACATTATCACGATATGATAGTGTGGTCACAACATATTTAAATTAATTTACGCATTTAATAATGTATCTTTCCAATACTATTTAAAATATTTCATTACATTTTCCACAAAATGCTGTAATAATTAGTTTTATTTCTTTAAGATATTGCCTTATTTCATTTTATAGCTTAATTCGTATTCTTAACATTGATTAGCTCTTATAAAATTAACTTTATTCTGACGTAAAAGGTGGCTAAATGGGTTTTCAAAAGGGCGAACACCACGCAAGTGAGAGGGGGCAGAGTTCTCCGTCACACTTTGTCATCACGCACAAGAGGCGAAGAGATATGAATCGATCTGAATTAATGCTAATTATTTATACAGGGTGTAACGGAATACAACGTTCAACCTACAGAGAGTTGTGTGGAGTGAAGACTCAATCAACTCTCCATTTTCGAACCATGCGGTATTACATCAAAGCAGCTGCTCAAATCAGCGGTCACCATATTTTCTTCCGCACCCTTTCAAATATCTCGGTGCGTCCTTCTGGAGTCCAGGTCCTCTTGCGTTCTCTCAGACTTTTCCTATATGACACTCTAATTTGTCCTTAGACAAGATAATTCACAGAAGTAAAATCACGTAACAATTATGACGTTGGTGTCACATGTCGGCCCGATACCCATTATCGCAACTAGGGGGGTGCCTACATACAGGGGCCGAACCGGCTTCTTTAATGCTTCCATTTCAATCTGTAATACATTAGGGAAAGAAAATAGATCTTGTACACCACGGTCGCTTCTCCTGATATCCCATACAAACCTAGAAATAGTGATGTTCTATTCAGTTACGTCCTGTGTAATGACTTAAAACCCTTCAGAGTCGTAGAGTTGCTGCTGAGGTAATAACACAGTCTAGTATATACAGTTGTCCCGCGCCGTGGCGTCGCGGTCTAAGGCATCCTGCCTAGGACTCGAGTTACGGAATGTGAAAGAAATTTTCTCATTAAATTTCGGCCATTATATGGGACCGGTGCCCACCCAGCATCGTGATGCACTTGGGGAGCTACGATAGGTAGCGAAGTCCGGTTGCGAATACCAGCTATAACGGCTGGGGGGATCATCGTGCTAACCACACGATACCTCCATTCTGGTTGGATGATCGTCCATCTCTGCTTCGACATGTGGGCGTGAGGCCAGCAGCCGGCTGGTTGGTCTAGGCCCTTCACGGGCTGTAGCGCCACGGATTATTATTATTATTATTATTATTATTATTATTATTATTATTATTATTATTATTATTATTATTATTATTATTAGGCCTATTATTATTATCATTATTATTATTATTATTTTTTATTATTATTATTATTATTATTATTATTATTATTATTATTATAGTATATAGAGTTACGAAGCTCAATACGTAGTAAATATGCATCCATATATAGTTGCTAACCACTACGATCACTAATATCGCCTCATTACAGACAATGCGAGATAGTACCGCCACAGTCTATTGTTCCTAGCACCCGCACAACTCAAGCTTCGTGACTGTACATACTAGACTGTGCTATTAATGAAGCAATGCTGGAATGATAATCTGAAGCCATACTGTAAGATGAAAGAATCTTAAAGCAGACAAAGACTAAGAGTTGAGCTCAATATGCAAAGGGCAATCAATAAGTTTCCGGATTGCCCTGAATGTAGGCAACACACAGGACATAGGAAACAAGATATTTAGAACCAGAAAAACGCCTGGAACCTATAGGCTACTAAACGCATCTCTTGAAAGGCAGAGAAGAAGACTAGCCATAAGGCGTATATAGGAAAATCGCAATAAGTTCTTGACATGTTTGCACAAAATCACGTGTAGAAGCTCAGTTCTTAAACGATGAAAGATATCAGTTCTTAAAGACAATCTGTCTCTGTTTGACAGACTGACTGAACAGGCATGGAAGCAATGATCTTCAGTGACAGGTGCATGTATGTTTAACAATACAATAAATAGAAGTACGTCCGCCGAGTTACCTCTGTGGTAGCATGCCTCCAGATTAGCCGGCCCGGGTTCGATTCTCGGCGGAGTCAGGAACTTTTATGTAAATTTTCTACCTCGGAACTAGGAGAGATGGCGGTGCGCAACTTCTAATCACTAAATTGTGCACTAATATGCCTGGGTTAAATACAAAATTTCTTCACAGTACATATGAAGAGAAGGCATATGTCACTGTTGATAGTGATTCGTCCGTCGGATGGGGACGTTAAGCCTGGCGGCCCCTTGGTGCTATTCGACAGGAGTAGGCTACGTGCCGGCACCGGATTTTCCCTTCTCCCTTCCTCATCTTCATCATCATCATCACTCATTCCAGACATTACACCTACACAAATACTTACACATACACTCACCAGTCCGCACCTGTGGAGTACGGTCAGAGCGTCTGGCCGCGAAACCAGGTGGCCCGGGTTCGATTCCCGGTCGGGGCAAGTTACCTGGTTGAGGTTTTTTCCGGGGTTTTCCCTTAACCCAATTTGAGCAAATGCTGGGTAATTTTCGGTGCTGGACCCCTGACTCATTTCACCGGCATTATCATCTTCATCTCATTCAGACGCTAAATAACCATAGATGTTGATAAAGCGTCGTAAAATAACCTACTAAAAAAACTACACTCACCCTAGTACACGACATCACTCTCCACAGATACACATCATGTACAGTGTGACCCACCGTAGTGGTGTGCAACTAGAAAAATTGGTCACAGTCCTGCCATCTATCCGCAATATGCGGAATCCGAATCACGTAAAGTGAAGGGTAGACATTGGATACATAAATACGAGTGCAGTTCGGAAATACATTGACTGTACCTAGTAGTAGTAGTAGTAGTAGTAGTAGTAGTAGTAGTAGTAGTAGTAGTAGTAGTAGTAGTAGTAATAGAAGTAGGAGATGAATTATAATTGCAAAATCGATGGAATTACTTGCAGAAAGCCTAACTCATATCCGCTTTGTCAATTATAAATTTGACATGATCTACCGCGAATCAATTTCAGTCACTTGACGAGAAACCTTAATCTTATTGAGTTACGACAGCCTTAGTCAGCCCTGCAGATAGGGTTAGGGGTTCGGTCTCATGAGTCACCCCTTGATGCAGTGATGACGCGTATGATTTACGAGCGGTGATATGTTCACCTCACGCTCAAGCAGTGAGTTTGACAGAATTCCTCTTTGGACAAGACTTACAGAAATGGAGATGCACTAATTGAGGCTTTCATAAAATCACCGGCGATTCTACAGGCTTACAAAATTGTTCCATGAATGTAATGTAGACTTTAAATGAAATATAATAATTTGTGATATCAAATAAATGAATGTAATTAATGGTGAAAGACAGCACAAATTTTCAAAACATAATTTTCAGTAATTTATTTCTTACTCTTTCACAATTACGGTTTTAATTCAACTGAACTGCAGGCAGCCAAAGAAGAGCTATACCTCAAGCTTTCAGCTATTTCGAACTAATTTCAGATCGCTTATTGACACATGAAAGGCTGCTGTGGCACTTTTAATTATGAAGTTTGCCATTGCTTCGCACGTAAACTTGTTTAATTTCAATTAACACTCACATACAGATCTTTTGTAACTATTTCCTCAATTACAAAGTTTGCCATTACCGGTATTTTATACGTAAACTTGTTTAATTTCAATTAACTTTTACGTGCAGATCTTTTGTAACATTTTCTCGGTAATTATGCTCTTTCTCCCACACATTCGCAAAGAAACTTCACTTTCTGAAACATATTTTATAGAGTCTTCCAATAAGAGTGTCACACTTTTGAAATGAAATAAATTCTATAAACGGAAGGGGTTTATTTATTTAATTACTAATATTTCGAACACACTTAATGCCATTACGCATGGAAGAGAACGTCAGTTAAATGGCCACAGCGGCTTCGATGGGTTGCGTGTATACGAGTCTTCCAATAATTTTCAATAACAGACAAACATAAACCAGGCCCAATTTCACGAATAACGCACGTGGTATTGTTCCTTAGGTCATTAACTGTTTCTGGCTTGTTGGTATAAACCCGTTACTTAACATAACCCCACAAGAAGTAATCCAGCGGCGTTAAATCACAGTCTACTATATACAGTCGCGAAGCTTGAGGTGATTTTTCGCAAATCTCGTGATAAAGCGCTCCAAGCGGTTAGCAACTAGAAACAATACACTGTCCACGGCCGACTTTGGACTGTGCCGTATTTCCATCGAGTGCTAGCTCGTTGCGTATTTCACATTGATGCTTGTGAAATGTTCGTTATTGGTTGTAATGAAAATGTTAATGGCAAAAATACAATAATTGGAATAATAATATTTTACTAGAGACGTAGAAAAATTAAGTTTGCTTTAATGAAATTTATTGATCACGTTTTATTTTCAATTCTGGTGGGATTATTATTGCTTAGGCCTACTTTTTTTTTTCAAATGATATGTTTTTAATTATAGCTGTTAATTTTGTTGTTATTTTTATTTGTTACTTTACTAGAGACGTAGAAAAAGTCTGTTACAATAAAATTTATTGATCACGTTTATTTCCAATTCTGGTGTGATTATTATTGCTTAACCTCATCCCACTTTGTTAACTACGTAAGCCTACACTACAAGTACCGGTACACGTAAGTTACTCCATTAATTCATATTTCCATTATTATTGTTGTAAAGGGAAATGCAAATTAATATTTATTGGTTTCATAGTTAATTATCGCTATAATCTTGAATGAGTGAAGCGATTATAGTAAATTTCAGTTCGTTTTGCACAAACAAAAATAATATTAACCTGTTTCTTGCAGGTATCTTCGAGTTTATGGTGGAATTTAATATACTTCATTAAAATAATAAATTAACTTTATGCATGTAATATTTCAATAATGGAAGGAAGAACAAAAGAACACGACAACGAAAGTGTAACATATTTTGTCGTCTACTAGGAGAGAGATCTGCGATGATGAGGCGATAGTAGCGATCCTAGTGGTGGGCAACTACCCATGTTTGCATTTTTACTACATATTGAGCTTCGCGACTGTATATAGTAGACTGTGGTTAAATCACATGATCTCGGGTGCCAGTTAACATCACCACCACGCGAAATGATGAAGCCTCTGAACTTCTCCTTCAAAAAGTCGACTGTTTCGTGAGCAGTATGACACGTGGCGCCATCCTGCGCGTTGTGGAATGGTGTAACGTTCCACGACTATTTGTCAACAACAACTGTAACTATGGGAAAAATATGACTGCTATAGCTTCATAAACACGGCAGCTGTTACATGTTAAAAGTAGGATATTCTTATTGGAAGACCCTACACAAAAAATCTATTCTACACAGAAATGAACTGCTTCCTGGTAGATATTTTAACTATTTTAACCACAATTGTGCCCAAACTCTAGAAGTGTCCATATCCTACACAGAGAACTGCAGCATTTGTTTTCCGGAATCTTTAAAACGAGGCTTTCCTTCGATAAATGCTATACGCAAGGTACACAGACAAAAACAAATTAAGTTTAGGCCTATGATCGATTCAGAACTAAACTTAGGCACTATTTTTTATTACAGGAAAAAATGCTGCTTAAGGCGCGATGATGATGATTATGACGACGATGACGACGACGACGACGACGTGTTATCTGTGATTGTATAAGCACATAGATTTATTTACGAAATATGTTTGAATTTCTTACATTCACCAACATTACTTGTGATTCTATAGCATTTTGAAAGATTTTAGCTTAGAATGTTTACGTTCGCACCTATTCAGCAAAAATGTCAGTTATAATGTTTGTAATACTCCACGCGCATCTTGCTCCTTAGCAGTAACAGACAGATGCAACCTGCAATACAGCATAAAGTATACAAATAAAATATATCTTACTAATGCAACATACATAATGATCTTTAATATATTTCATACATACATACATACATACATACATACATACATACATACATACATACATACATACATACATACATACATACACACACACATACATACATATTCAATTCAATTTATTTGGCCATTAGACATACAGTTTTAGGCTTCGTCAGAATACATTTAAAAAAACACTAATAACAGAAACAGTAAAATTTAAGTAATACAATGAAAACATGAAATAATTTGAAACTTTTAAATTGAAGAAAACTAACTAAATTGCAATTAAAACTTATTTATTAAAATAAAATTTCATACAAATTTGTGTTGAAAACTCAGCAACAGAATAAAAGGGATTATTTAATAACCAATTGTAAAATCTAGTTTTGAAACTATTGATTGGTAATGTATAATATTGACTTGGGAGCTTATTATATAATTTCATCCCCATAATTAAAAAGTTTGTATTGCTCTTGTGTAATCTACAATATGGAATATTAATTTGTTCACTATTTCTAATTTCATGATACATACATACATACATACATACATACATACATACATACATACATACATACATACATACATACATACATACATACAGCTGATTATCCAGATACATCCTTCATTTTGTTAATTGTAAATAGCAGTGAAGTTATCAAATAAGCCTAAGTTATTAAATTCCATGAATTAGACTTCCTATCGATTCTGTGAAAGACTTGTTCAGTGAAATTTAATTCCCGACGTTTCATATACAAACTTATATTTGTGTATTTGTATAGTAAGTAACAAGGAATTGTTAATGAAAATTAGGTCTAGTGATAAATATGCAGAAGCTACGGAAGTGATATCAATGACGAAGTCGGTACAAAGAGTTCGTTGGTGAGAGGAGTGTGTCAATATTTTCAAATTTCAGAATATGATAACCCTAGTCTGACGTTTATTAATGATGTCGGTATTCCCTTTATCTTGCATATGTTTATTATTTCATGAATCTGAAATTGCTATTGAAGAAAGCAACTGAATATTGCGTCAGAATTAGGCCACCATTTGCTTAATCCGTATAGGTAGCCTACGATGACTTCCTTATCAGAGATCTCAGGAATCGACTACGGCCAGCCCACTCTAGTGTTAACTTTCCAGATTAATATTCTAATCCTGCCAAGCCCCCGTGTAATTTATGACGAACAAATACTACGCAGGAATCGATTTCCTTATGTACGCTCGTTTCTCATACTATTCTAGTAGACTCTACTAAGCAGAGGTTAGCAGCCATTGTGATGCGACCATGTAATGGAAGTCAACATAAGCGGACGTGAACCTGATCCATGAATCTAAGAACAAAATACACGCATTTGCGAATTGTTTGAATTTTTTTACCTTCATATGCGTGGCGTAAATGATCTATGAAGCACACCTACAAACTTCTTAAGAAGATTATTCTGTTAATAAGTTAAGTAAAAATACATAAGCGCTTACAAAACATCGGGATTGATTAGTTTAAATAATATAGGTACATAATAAGGACAAAAATATATAGATATTATTATTATTATTATTATTATTATTATTATTATTATTATTATTATTATTATTATTAAATATAAATTATACTCTGGAGGAAATTAAACTCAGAATAAATATGTGAAATGCCTGTTATTATTCGGTTGAGAAGCTGTTGTCATCCAGTCTGGTGTCAAAAAATCTGAAAGTTAGAATTTATAAAACAGTTATATTACCGGTTGTTCTGTATGGTTGTAAAACTTGGACTCTCACTTTGAAAGAAGAACAGAGATTAAGAGTGTATGAGAATAAGGTTCTTAGGAAAATATATGGGGCTAAGAGGGATGAAGTTACAGGAGAATGGAGAAAGTTACACAACGCAGAACTGCACGCATTGTATTCTTCACCTGACATAATTAAGTACATTAAATCCAGACGTTTGAGATGGGCAGGACATGTAGCACGTATGGGAGAATCCAGAAATGCATATAGACTGTTAGTTGGGAGGCCGGAGGGGAAAAGACTTTTGGGGAGACCGAGACGAAGAGATGGGAGGATAATATTAAAATTGATTTGAGGGACGTGGGATATGATGATAGAAACTGGATTAATCTTGCACAGGATAGGGACCTATGGCGGGCTTGTGTGAGGGCGGCAGTGAACTTCCGTGTTCCTTAAAAGTCATAAGTAAGTATTGTTATTATTATTATTATTATTATTATTATTATTATTATTATTATTCATTGTGTTCTGCCTAAGCTCAGGTATTTCACTGCAAACCCAGCATTCTCCAGTCTTTCCTATTTTCTGCCTTCCTCTTTATCTCCTCATATGATCCATATATCTTAATGTCGTCTATCATCTGATACCCTCTTCTGCCCCGAACTCTCCTCCCGTTCACCATTCCTTCCAGTGCATCCTTCAGTAGGCAGTTTCTTCTCAGCCAGTGACCCAACCAATTCCTCTTTCTCTTCCTGATCAGTTTCAGCATCATTCTTTCTTCACCCACTCTCTCCAACACAGCGTCGTTTCTTATTGTCTGATTATTATTATTACTGTTATTATTATTATTATTATTATTATTATCATCATCATCATCATTAACGAGAAATTAACATGATACACGTCATTTGAACAGAAATTCTTGGTGAAGTGCATATTGTTTTACAGGCTGGCACAATTCGCTCATGAGTTTCTGCGTCATCCACAGCAATAGAATAAACCTTCGTCTTCAAGTATCCCCACAGAAAGAAGTCTAGTGGGTTTAAATCAGGTGAACGTGGAGGCCAAACAATTGGTCCATGATATCGTGTACAAAGACTATATGTGGTAGTGCCGTCATGAATACCAGTGGTATGGCATCCAAGAAAGCAAGCAATGTGGTGCACAAACAATCTCTGTAGTTCCATATTAATATGATGTACCGAAATACATATGATATTTCCGTGCAGGAATTCTCCGTTATCATATGATGAAGGATGGATGGAGCGGAGAAAAATTCTCTCTAGCACCGGGACTCGAACCCGGGTTTTCAGCTCTACGTGCTGACGCTTTATCCACTAAGCCACACCGATTCCTGTTCCAATGCCGGATTGAATCCTCTCAGTTTCCCTTTTGGTGACCAACCCTCATGCACTTGTCACAGATATGTGACAGTGGCACAATGTCCAACACACTATGTGCAGAGGTGCACTCATTACGAGTGACTAAGTGACTTCAATATGTAAACTCACGCATAACAATTGAACTTCAAATAAAAAATGACAATCGATAAATAAACCCATAGCAACCGCAGTACCAACACGCGAAACAAAAACGCTACGAACTTATGCACCAACCCAATATATTATATTTGGTACTGCCACCTACGACCTACCATTTCAGCGAAAGCAGTTAGAATGGTCGGCTAAGGCGCTTGTCTACCGATCTGAAGTAGCGCTCGGGCGCAGGTTCGATCCCCGCTTGAGCTGATTATCCTGTTGGGTTTTTTCGAGGTTTTCCCCATCGTAAGGCAAATATCAGGTAATCTATGGCGAATCCTCTGTCTCATCTCGCTATCACTCATCCCATCGACGCTAAATTCGTAGTTGATACAGCATCGTTAAATAACAAAATAAAAAAAAACAAGACTGTTCTTATGAGCAGGTAATATAAGCAGCCATCGGATGCGTTCAAGCAGGCGGTGGATTATAATAATCCGTGGCGCTACAGCCCACGAAGGGCCAAGACCGACCAGCCGCCTGCTGGCCTCACGACCACATGACGAAGCAGAGATGGACGATCATCCAACCAGAAAGGAGGTATCGTGTGGTTAGCACGATAATCCCCCCAGCCATTATAGCTGGTTTGCGTAACCGTATTTCGCTACCTATCGTAGTTCCTCAAGTGCATCACGATGCTGGGTGGGCACCGGTCCCATACACTGGCCGAAATTTCATGAGAAAATTTCTTCTCTCACGAGGATCCGAACCAGCGCGCATTCCGTAACGCGAGTCCCAGGAAGGATGCCTTAGACCACGACGCCACGGCGCGGGACAGGCGGTGGATTATCCTAACGTAAATTTCAAAATAAACAAACAAATAGGATATGGCAAGGAGCACAAGTATATTGAGAATATTTATGCTCGACCATGCCGAAATGTAGTAATTATACACCTGGTAGCAGACCTTTAACGCATGTCATTAAAGTACACCTACTCATTAAAGATCAGGTCTTTCGGCCAATGACGACTCAGGTTACAACTGTTCAGCCAATGACAGGTCAGCTTTCTACCGTTATAAAACCGCAAGTATCGATTATTCTCGGATATGCAATCGAAAGAGAATTAGCGAAAAGTCACAGAGGCTGGAAATCCAATACTGTCGCAGAAGGTTATGTTCTGTTACTATAATAATTAGCGTTAATTGTAAATAATATTCAAATAAATTCAATTTGTCATCTCGTTTTTCAATGTCTAATTTTATTTCAATGTTATCTCTGTAGGTTCTTATGGCCTAGCAAGGTCACTGTGGACATCTGTTCCTCGGAAAAAATCAATACTTTCGCGTCTGCGCACATCTCAGGTCAGATACAATAAAATTAATAATATCAAGTTAGAAATATGGTCGAGCATAAAAAGTCGTATGAAACTCGCCTATAATGGTAATTAAGAAGCTCGTATGAAAATTATGAAACTCGCTTGCGCTCGTTTCATAAATATCCATACTCACTTCTTAATTACCTTCATTATAGGCTCGTTGCATAATGTACTATTATAATTCTCTATTCTATTCAGAAACTATAAGGAGAAATAAAACTACATAATCATGACAGATCTATTGGTTTATTCGTATTATACACCTTATAAGATTATGTACATCTTTAGTAGTTAGCTTAAAGTTATATTCAAATAATTGTTTATTTTCAGTTCTATCGATTTACACACCAATTCTTCCATACACTAAAACCTTCATGTATTCCAATCAGATATGTGACGAAGCTGTACACGATGTCTATATAAGAAATGGTCCTAACTCAATACTGAATTGAACAGCATCTACTTCAGCTTTCTTTTCCCTGTGGAAAAAAAAAAAGAGTAGATTAGCCATACTAAAGATCAACAATCAGGTATGTTGGTTTTCAATGTAAGTCAGTCGCTCCTTTCAACTGGTTTCTGTTTATTTAATAACCATTCACAATTTTTTGCATCTCTTTACATGTACGGCAACAGTTCCAACACACACAAATGGCTCTCGAACATAGAAATTATTAATTGTATTGTTACCATTACTCTCTGTCAGATGACTCTACTACCACACAATCAAGCCTTTATTCACCTTCTTTCATGACCAAAGGAATCTATTATCTGCATGCCAATGGCTCTATTCCTCATAAGGTAGAAGCCACACTTAGAATTCTTTTCTGTCTAAAATCCAACACTCTCGGCCGGGATCGAACCCTTGTACCGTTCGTCCAGAGAAAACAATGGTAATCACTGGATCTTCGACGACGTCTATCAACCATATACAAGGTGCAATCAATATATTTCCGGACTGCACTTGTATTTATTGTACCGTTAAACAAACATGCTCGTAACACTGAAGATCATTGCTTCCATTCTGTTCAGTCAGTCTATCAAACAGCGTCAGATTGTCTTCAAGAACCGAGCTTCTACACGTGATTTGTGCAAACATGACAAGGACCTATTGTGATTTTTCCTGGAATCTCTCCATATACGCCTTATGGCTAGTCTTCTTCTCTGCCTTTCAAGTGATGCGTGTAGTATAGATTTCAGGCGTTTCTCTGATTCTAGATAACTTGTTTGCTTTGTCCTGTGTGTTGCCTACATTCAGGACAGTCCGGAAACTTATTGACTCTTGTAAAACATGTTCTCTCTTCTCTTCCGAAACATCCAGAGTGTTCAGAGTTCGATTCCCGAGGCAGTGTGTTCCAGCAAAGTTTTGAGAGTTCATCTTCAATGTCTTAAACCACATACCAGAAACAGATTCGGGTAGAACATGACTTTTTTTAATATGTAATTAAAAATTCTTGTGAATGCACTGCCCAATATCTGTCTAATATTTTATTTCCTTTACAGATAACAAATCAGATAATTCCAGTTTCAGGTCCAGAGTTCTATAATAGATATATTTTCGCTGAAATAGATGTTCCATAAATACAACAGATCTTTCCATATATGAAATATAACGCAACATGTTCATACAATTTTTATTTTATTTCTCTTTAAGTAGACATTTTGTTAGTGAACACATTATAATACCCAACGTTCATGGAACTGGAAAAGTCCGACCAATCTCTTCTTGCCACTCAGATCTGTAAACTGCTGAACACAGAACTTTCAGCACTTCAGCATTGTCACATCTGTTCTGCTTTGTGTGGTCTGTCATGGATTGAGAGAGACGCAAATTTTGGCAAAGTCTTTACTGAGGGTTGAGAACTCCGTGAAGGGCAGCAGCAGCTGGCTTCTTTAGCGCTGGTTGTAGTTTCTGAGAGAAAGCTGGCTTAGGAGAGCCGATATGAGGCAACGCAGTCATAGCGGGTGCTATTCATAGACATTTCGCTAGCCCACGCTACGAGTGTGCTAAACAGGATTCATATCATATCATATGGCTAACACTGGTTTATGAATACGAAAAACGTTAGTTCGCTGATCATCCACCGAAAGCCCGTGCTAAAAATGTCTATGAATATGGCCCAGTATGTTCACGATTATACACAAATAAGCTATTTCAGAAAGCGCCCAATTGACAAAAACGTTCGATTTTCACTTTATCCTCCTGAGTCATGAGACATTTGTTGTTTTATTTTTGAAGTTCAGTATAATTCTACACTTCAAAAAAAAATCACTGACATGAAAAATGCTGAAAAAATTCTGCAGGTTAGTTAGGGCACAAAAGCACGTATATTGCACTACACTTCGGGTCTCTGCACATAATCTTATATCATAATCATGTATGAAGTATAGTATACTATACTCTCCGGACTCAGAAGGTTATGGTTGTTTTGTGTTCTTCACACAGAGAGGCATCCGTATGTGAAAAGGACCCAATATTCTCCTCAAAACACTGTGAAAATGGTACCGTATCTAAAATCGAGGGGCCCAGTGGAAAATGGGCTCATGCCACATTTCTGTTTATTTTTAGTTTCTTCGATAATCCGATAGATCTTACCATCTAGCATCTGTTTTATGAACATCCAGTCTAACGGACATAAGTATTTATAAATGCCTCTTCTTCACTTCAAGAGAGAATCTCAGAATGCTCCTCCTGCAATATTTAGTTTTTGTGGCATGGGCCCTTTTTTTCACGGAGCCCAATTTCAAGAACGAGGCCCTATTATTGTAAAAGGGCCGTTAATGGAGTGTATGGTTTAAGTAATAGGGTCGTTTTTGAACTCTAACGAGTAGTGCACACTTGTTGAGTTAGTATTTTTTAGAAGTTTTACATTTCTTTACAGCAGTTGAATACTTAATCTGTCTCTCTCACGCGTGTGACTAGCTGTTGCGACTTGTTCCCTCCTTTTTAGGCATTGCTGAGTGTGTGCAGCTCAAGTGTTATAAAACTGGCCGGCAAAACGAGGTCTGGCAATGAACCTGATTAATTTGGTGTTGTTCAGAGGCTATGATTCCTATTTTTAATTTTCAAGGTCAAGATTTGATCATTAAATTGTTAAACAAGTTACTTTGTGTAAAGTTTGAAAAGTTTAATGCTGTTGTAATATAAGGGATCGTCAATTATAGCCCTGCAACAACTTCCATACTTCTATAGAAGTAACGGTAAGTTTTAATAAAATTAATTTTGTGCAAAACAAGTGCTCATCTCGGCATAAGCTTCGAACTTTAGAGTTATAGTCCAGTTTTTGGGAATATAGTTTGTTTCTCATGGAAAAATAAATTAATTAATTAAATAAAAAAAAAATTAATTGTGACTTTCTTGAAATTCACCATTCAATTGTAACAGACATTCTAATTTATATACATATACGTATAAATAAAGCTACAACAAGCATATTAGTTAATATAGAAGAAGCTCTCAGAACTTGAAACATTTTGTATCTATGCATAAAGGCATCGATGTCGTCACATATCTTCATCAGGTAATCTCACAAGAATCCTGCAATATCTTTCTCAAAGTCGTATTGCAAATGTAATACAGATGCTTCAGTCATCATACAGGGAAACGTCACTGCAGGAACCATTTCAGCTGCAGGAAAGTGACTGCTACATCCTCTTGAAGACAAAGCATCTAGGTACAACACTGTTACGGGCATAGTGGTGACACTGGAGGAAAAATAAAACGAAAGTTATTAAATCACTTATTTAACATACATATTACAAAGGAATTATACAGGTTGGCCCAAATAAAAGTAACTGAAATACTTTGCACACACACTTCAGAAAGAGCTGTAGACAGTGACCTGTCTACCCCTATTGAAAGCTGAAACACAATGCGAAACCCTTATTAAGTTTTATGGTTTTTTAAGAAAAATTTCATCTTGTCAGCTAGTCACATGAAATACATATTTTTCTGGGATTCGCCCCCCTCATCCCTTAGCCGTGTCTACACTGTGTGCAAGTGAGAGAGTAACTATCTTCTTCTCTTTCTAAAATGTTGTAACCCAATTACAATAGGGGTAATCTGCTGTTTTGTTGCAGTTTCTTTAATGAGTTCGTATATGAAGGTTTTTTTTATTGGGTTATTTTACGACGCTGTATTAACATCTAGGTTATTTAGCATTTGAATGATATGAAGGTGATAATGCTGGTGAATGAGTCCGGGGTCCAGAACCGAAAGTTACCCAGCATTTGCTCGTATTGGGTTGAGGGAAAACCCCGGAAAAAACCTCAACCAGGTAACTTGCCCCAACCGGGATTCGAACCCGGGCCACCCGGTTTCGCAGCCAGACGTGCTCACCGTTACTCCACAGGTGTGGACTATACAGAAGCGTTTAAAAAATACGGGGCATAATTTCAGGTATGTATTTCCCACATGTAGACAATCAAAATAGTTCATTACAACATGTGTCCGGAAATGCTTCATTTCCGAGTTATGGCCTTCACAACATTGAATTCACCGGAACGTTTTTCTTTCCGCAGGTCGTTGTCATTACAGAAGATGTTCAAAATGTCCACCTCCTGCTTGAATATAGACCTCACATCGATGTCTCATTGACCTGCGAACACGATCCCAAACTCCAGGAGTATTGTGTATGTCCTCAGAACATGCCACGACTCGATTCCGAAGGGATTCCAAATTAGGCACCGGAGACGAATAAACCAATGATTTTAAATGGCCCCACAAGTAGAAATCGAGAGGGTTCAGATCAGGTGAGCGTGGAGGCCAAGCAATTGGGCCACCTCTACCTATCCATCGATCAGGAAACCTTCGATCCAAGTACCGGCGAGCCGTACAACTGAAGTGTGCAGGAGCGCCATCATGCAAGAAGTGAATGTGTTGACGATTGATCAGTGGAGTGTCTTCTAAAACATGAGGAATGGTGTTTTCCAGGAAGTTTGTGTACGCCTGCCCCGTAAGTCTGTTTACAAGTACATGGGGTCCAACTAATCGATCATCAATGATACCGGCCCACATGTTGAGGGAGAACCGCATCTGATGATGAGATGGAACAGTTGCACGTGGGTTTTCATACACCCATACATGCTGATTGTGGAAATTTGTTGTGCCATCTCGTGTGAACTGTGCTTCATCTGTAAATAATACTAAGGCAGGAAAGTTCGGATTTACACCACACTGCTGCAAGAACCACTGACAGAACCTAACTCGTGCAGGGTAATCTGCTGGTGACAGGGTCTGTACACGTTGCAAATGATAAGGATACAATTGATACTCTTTCAACAGTCTCCAGACAGTCGTATGAGGAACATTGACTTGCAACGCTACCCTTCGTATGCTGATAGAAGGAGTCATGTTCACAGTCTCCAGAATCTCCTCCTGTACTTCTGGAGTTGTAGATCTTGGTCGTCCCCTTCCCAAACCAGGAGAGTTAAATATTCCATACTCGCACAGATGGTAATGGAGACGTACAAATGTCTTCCGATCTGGACATTGTCACTGTGGGTACCTCTCCTGATACAAACGACGAGCCAGCGCAGCATTGCCGTCCGCCTTACCGTACAAGAAGCGTATCTCTGCCAGCTCTTGATTTGAATACATGTCGCACAGCCTAACGCCTACACAACACTGAATGTAACCTTCGCCTCGGAATGAACTGTCAGAGTGCCCTCTTAATGTCACCTTTGACGGCAACGACCTGCGGAAAGAAAAACGTTCCGGTGAATTTCAATGTTGTGAAGGCCATAACTCGGAAATAAAGCATTTCCGGACACGTTGTAATGAACTATTTTGATTGTCTACATGTGGGAAATACATACCTGAAATTATGCCCCGTATTTTTGAAACACCCTGTATATATGAAGGTTGTGTCTTTACTTTGCTAAAGGAAAAAATCAGTTTTCTGTGGTCTGTGAAAAGTGTAAACTCCATTATGTCATATGAGAATTTGAGAGGTAAACTCGGTGAAACGTTTGGATTTAAATTGAACAATGATGGAGAAGTGTTTGACAGAAAAAAAAGTTTTTTCATGTTTAGTGATGCAGGAAACATTGTTACTAAACGTAGAGCGGCACTTCAGTTGGAGCATGTGAATCCAGTCATGTTTAAAATCATGGATGAAGCAGTATTAACTAGGTGAGTCTTCATACTTTTTTATTTATGTTTGTCTCAAAAATTCCCAGAGAAAATGGCACAATAAATTGTAAGCCTACATAATAAATGTTGGTAAATAACTAAAATAGTTGTTTCGTAATATAACGATACAGTATATACAGATATACAACATTTAATGCTTATCACCGAACACAAGTTAAGTCACACACAGTTTGTGTGTACTCAAAGTTGGGTTTCTGGTGCCTTGTCAGCCAACTTGAGTTGTGTGGATATAAAGGGAAAAATTGAGAAGATGTCGGGTGTAGTTCCTCGGTAGCTCAATCAGTAGAGCATTCGTGCGCTAAGCAAAAGGTCCCGGGATCGATACCCAGCCCCAGAACAATTTTTCCCTTGAAATTATTCAAGACTAGTGAAGTGTTTTGTGTGAATTGTGGCATCGTTGTATGGGGCAGAAAAATGAACATTACGACGAATTGAAGGGAAATGAGGAAATGACTAAAAGCATTTGAAATGTGGATATGGGAAAGAATAGAGCATGTCAAATGGACAGATAGAATAGGAAATGAAGCTGTGCCAGAAAGAGTGGGTAAACAAAGAATAATATTGAAAATGATCAGCAAGGGAAAAGAAATTGGTTGGGTCACTGGCTGAGAAGAAACTGCCTACTGAAGGATGCACTGGAAGGAATTGTGATTGGGAGAAGAGTTCGAGGCAGAAGAAGATAAGAGATGATAGACAACATTAAGATATATGGATCAAATGAGGAGACTAAGAAGAAGGCAGAAAATAGGAAAAACTGGTGAATGCTGGGTTTGCAGTGAAAGACCTGTCCTTGGGAAGAAAACTATAACAAATGAATGAATGGACAAACAGGAATAAGGACTATATTATATGTAATTGTTGTTTTCGGTTGTTATAGTGTTCTCACAAGGATGATTTTATGCGAAAAACATCGCACTAGATTCAGGGCAACACAGTATTTGGCTTGCACAGATCTGAAGTGTCCTTACCACAGAGCTGCATGTGACGCTCTCACACGGTGATCCCCACTTCTCCCAAGATGTCTGACAGACGACTCAAGTGCGTGTTGATGGCTCCGTAGTCGGGCTCAGCCTGGCTGCGATGGACCAGCTGGAAGGCGTTCATGTACTCCAGCTCTGAGAAGCGCGGACCCTTCTCCATCACTCCACTCAGGATTTCCTGCAACACCATCTTGCTTCAAGCAAACCACATTCCATATAGGACATTAAAAGGCATCTAGATTGGAACGTAAAATGACTCAGTTACACGTTTTTTTACTCCAGTGTGGGGAACAGTTGACTGCTAATTATTCCTGGGTAACCCAGGGTTATCTTACAATGCCACTGGGTAGAAAGGAATTAAGGCTCCCACCTTTGCAGACAATACAGTAGACATTAGCAGTCGCCTTTCCTGTGAAGGAAAACTGCAGGAATAGAACCCACAACCTTCCGCTTTCTAGCACAGCTAGGCATCCTATTTTACGGCGAATAAAAGTTTTGAATTTCGGCTTTAAAAATTTTATTTAATTTCGGTGTTATTTCGTAAAAAAACATACATTCGTTGTTATTTCACATTAAAAAAAATATAGCTCTTTACTCTCGTACAAAATAAATTACTGTATATTCCTACAAGGCTAGAGGTCTGTATCAACAAGGAAATCTTTAGGAACTTTGTATATTTTAACAATACTTACATTACATGTTATGTAGAGAAATTAGTGTAACAGTCTCCCATCCTATGTGTGAATAATATAAACTAACAGGCATCACACAACATTTAGGCTATTTCTACATTAAATTAAAAATGAAGTCACTTTGACCACCTCTGTGGTGTGGGGGTCAGCATGTTGGTCTCTTACGCAGAAGGCCCAGGTTCGATTTCCGGTCGGGTTGAATTTTCTGGTTGAGATTTTTCAGGGTTTTCCCTCAACTGTAAGGCAAATGCCAGGAAATTCGGGCCACAACACAGCGAGAGAAAAAAAAAGTCACTTCAAATCCAGTTTGAATATTAGGTTCAAAATTCTCTATTGAAGTAGGGTTTGAATATTCAATTTAAAATTTGTACATAAATATCTATATTGGGCCCTTTAAATTAGAATTTCGAATGAATGAATGAAAAGTAAATAAATAAACAAATAAATGAATGAATGAAAGAATAAATAAATAAATAAATAAATGAATCGATCAAACAATCAAACAATCGAGAAACTAAATAAATCAATAAATATATAAATAACATAACTTAATTAAACAAATACATAAATAAATAAATAAATAAATAAAAATAAAAAACAAATAAAAATTTCTCTTGAAAGATAAAAATTTCAAATAAATTCGCGCAAAAAAATCGAGCACACACAAAATTTCGCATTTCCCGAGTTTAAACTTACGGTACTTTGACCTGAAAGTGCTTAAACTTTACATTTTTCATTTTATCAGCTGAAAAACCATATTTCGCAAATCCATGGTTTGAAAAAAACTATGTTTCTCTAAACATAGAGTCGGCCTGGTTGGCGAGTTGGTATAGCGCTGGCCTTCTATGTCCGAGGTTGCGGGTTCGATCCCGGGCCAGGTCGATGGCATTTAAGTGTGCTTAAATGCGACAGGCTCATGTCAGTAGATTTACTGGCACGTAAAAGAACTCCTGCGGGACAAAATTCCGGCACATCCGGCGATGCTGATATAACCTCTGCAGTTGCGAGTGTCGTTAAATAAAACATAACATTTCTAAACATAGAGCTTTAATCACTATGTTACCTCGTGTCCTAGGATTATCTTATATGCTGGAAGTCTACAATAAATGACCTCTACTTTTACAACCCTTCTGAAAGAAACTAGGGTGAGCATATTTACGGTCCCTTAAAATCCATCAGGTTTGGTCCTGCGATACTTGGCAAGCACTAACAGAGCACAGGGAATGGTAAAGAACTGTGGGTAAACAAAGTAACTCAATTTTGCCTCAGCGTAACTATTTCTGTAAACTGTACCTCTGGAGCAAGGTAGAACAACTCGAAGTAGTGGCGAGCATGGTCCAGGGCTATCTCACGCGCCATTGTGATGTTGGTGAGGGTCTGCTGAAGGGCGAATATGTTGCGGCACATCTTCTGGATGCCCTGCTCGTCTATGCGGTCGATATACTGCGCGGAACTGATCAGGATCTTCGCAATGAGGTGACCAAGTCCTTCGAATATATACTGAAAATGAAGAAACAAACACCATGTAACTCATGCACGAAATTATATTACAAAAGTTACATTATACATTATTTAAAACAAAAGACGGCAATGCACCTGAATCTCACTACATCCAAATAAATAATACACAGAGTTGTATAGCAGAAAAGGTGAATGAACATATCCTTTCAGTAATTTTACACAGAAGACTGAGGTCCTGCAGTGTATTCCTTCCAAAAGGCAGACATCCAATGGAACAAAATCCACTTTTTGGTTTGAATACTCTGGCAATAGGGTCACTACTGTCAATGTAATTAGCAAATATATCCACAGGATCGCTGGTACCACACTACATTAATGGTTACTGGCTGTAGTCTTGTAATGAAAGTGTAGTGACCTACAAAACAAGTTCAGTGTTTTAGTCTTCGAGTAGTGTTGCCAATTTAGTGATTTTGTCACTAGATTTGGTGTTTTTTCATGCATGGCTGGGGACAAAAAAGTGTATTTTAGACATATCTAAATTCTAGTGATTCTACTATTCTATACTCATTATCGGTAATCTTAATCAGAGATAATCGCAATAATGGTAACCATGATTGGCGACTATATTCTGTCACTAGAAGATCCCATAGAGCATTTTAAACTATTTGTGTTTAAATTTCTGTCAGTATGTCCCATCTTTTACATATCCTTATTTTTCCTTTAACTACCACCAGGTGAAAACCGATTTTTAGTTAATAAATAGCATGTATTTCTTTAAATGCCACTTCACTACTGCCACACTTTCTTATACTGAGTGTCTCACGAGGAAAGTAAAATACTTCAGGATAATGTAGTTTGGATTAATATACAACGATTTAATCTAATGTACCTATGTCCGAAATGTAACGATTGGGAAGTTATTGATGGGCGAACTTCTAAATGAAATGGAGAGAGAGAGAGAAATTATAGACGTATTTATATGCTTTAGAACATTGCAATATGATGCATTATTTAAAGTGCTGCATCTCGTGTTGTTCCAATATGTTTATTTCATAATTAAGTACAAACTCAGTTAAAAAATAAAATAATTACCCAAGACAAGTTACTAAGGTTGTCCTCCTATGAATTCCATGAATTGTAAATCCATATCAGATATTGCTTCTCTTTCCGACCTCAATGAAACACTTAGCAGCTTGCCAGTTTCAGATAACATCTGGTATATCTGCATATTCACTATGCGAATACACTAATTAAATGTCAAGTGACCATGTATTCAGTTGTGTGTTGCGCTGGCATTGCAGTACTCAGATGCTGCCGTGTGCAAAAGAGCTGGTGTAACATAACTAGTACACGGAACTGCAAGATGTTTCACTAGTTTTCTCCTTAATTTCTCTCCAACCGTTAGACTTCAGACAAAGGCATATCAGGTTAAATTGATGTAGGTTAACCCAAACTATATTATCCTGAAGTAATTTACATTACTTCTTAGACATCCTGTATGTGACTGTAGCTATAAAAACAATTGTTATTGCTATGTTTACTGCGTCCTTGCTTGTAGAAGAAAATAATCAGCGTGCATACTGCTTGAATTGACATCACTAAGAAGGAGACAATTTTCTTTTAGTGTCGAGTTACGAAAATATCACTTCTCTCATCTCTGCAGAAGTTGATAAAGATACGAATAACACGAAAACAGTTAACAATGCCGTAAAGAGAACTCACCTTCGACTTGCGTGGCTGCAGACTGGAGTTCATGGCCTCGTCGATACTGATCAGCACTCGACTGAGCTCCTGCACTTTAGGGTCAGGCTCTTGGGAGTCCACCCCAACCACCAGCCGGTTGTAGTTGTTAGCTCGTGGCAGCAGGTAGTGGAAGCATTGCACGCGCACCTGCACACAAATAAGTTGTAACAATGCTCAACAGGAAAAGAGGATGTCACTGCTAATCGACCTGGTTGGCGAGTTGGTATAGCGCTGGCCTTCTATGCCCAAGGTTGCAGGTTCGATCCCGGGCCAGGTCGATGGCATTTAAGTGTGCTGACAGGCTCATGTCAGTAGATTTACTGGCATGTAAAAGAACTCCTGCAGGACAAAATTCCGGTACATCCGGCGACGCTGATACAACCTCTGCAGATGCGAGTGTCGTTAAATAAAACATAACATTTTGTCACTGCTAATGCTGTAAACCAACATCACATGAACATAATTTAGCAAAAATATATATTTATTGAAGGAATACTTTCCAATTTATTAAAAATGGTTCATAAGTTGATAACCTTAACAAACTCAGATCAATTTTATGGAGGGTTCTCTGTTATGGCTGAAATTCTATAGGGTAATATCTGCTATTTTATTGGGGTATATACAGCTTTCAATTCTGAAAAATTGGCGAAAAGCAAATTTTTTTTTTCTCAGCAATGAATAACTCTGTAACTTTGAAATTTTATAGGCTCGTTTATAGTATCGTAGGCACGTTTGGGTGGTAACACTGTTCGCAACCACTGCAAAAGTTTCAACAAAACCAATATCAAAATGCTGTGGCTGCAACTCTGAGAACACTGCTCACACGTCGGTACTTTTAAGCTGCGAGTAATATGAAAAAGTAGTGGGCAGCAGGTTCGGCAGTAGCTACTTTTCAGATTGCATCATTGTTCACACGTCAAAGTATGAGAGTTGCGCAGTATTTTGTATTGCAGTGCTGCAAAAGTAGCGACATGTGAGTGTACTTTAACAGTTTCACTAAATCTGAAAATGGTAGACAACTGCAGATATAATGTATACTGACATGTACAATTTCAAGGTTACAAAGCTATTCATTGCTGAAAAAAAATTGAACTTCATCAATTTTTCAGTACTCAAAGCTGTATGTTCTTTGTAAAATAAGTACTCAAACTATTAACAAATTAATTATTCAATACTAATCAGAAAGTTTTATATAAGAACATGTTTTTATCAATGTTAAAGATTTGCAAATACAAGTTGCAGCACAAAAAATTACAAAATTTACAATTAAAATATATATATATATATATATATATATATATATATATATATATATACTACTAAGATTTATTTTAAATCATCCGTCCTCAAGTGAGGTTGATCACTGGGATCCGGAATTAACAAACATAAAAGATAAAGGGAAATGAAACGAGCAAAATAATGATTCGATTTGTACATTAAAAACAAAAATTTACGTGTTAACATATAGATGATAGTGTAGAATTTGAAGAGAGGCCTTCAGAATTTCCATTACAATCTTCTGAACCTCATAAAAGGGAATTTGAAAGGATTTAAGGATATTACATGTAAATTTTGGTAAACAACCCCTCGCTCCAAATAGTAAGCCTGTAACATCCTAGTTGTAAAGCGAAATGCCATATTTTTCACTGAGGTATGGAAGACAAGGTAGATATTTAGCTCGCTTGTCATCATCTATCTGCAGTGCCTGATTCGTGTCTCGTTCAAAGCAAATCGTAGGGTCTAAGACCATCGCTTTCTGAGTTCTTCTATTGATGGCAATCATATCGACTCTTCTATCAGAATCATCTTCAGACACACAATGAATCTCCTCATGCACTTCCCATCCTCTATTTCTTAACAGGTTGGCAATTGCTGTACGGGCATATATTAATTGAAATGCACCTATTTGAAGCAGATTATGAAGGAAATTATTATGTTATATGGCCACTTAGGTGAGCAATATGTGATTCCAGGCAAATTTTACACGTCACTAGGTACTGCTCATCACATTCCAAAGCATGTTCTGTGGAATAAGTGGATTCAAATCCAGGATGGTGTGGGGTAGTTTTATATACAATTTTTGCTTCAAATAACCGAATGAAAGAAGTTACACGCTGATAAATCTGTGAATGCAAAGACCACGCCATTATTTCTTAAATGAGACAAGACCAACTCTCCATGCCAACTAACACTATGAGTTGCTGTCTACTTCATGGCTTATTATGGTACACCTTCTGGTAAAAAATTAGATTATTTAAATTTGAAATGTCTAATAAATTTCTGCTACACCTCGTATATTATAGTCAATGTCTGTGAACTTCGTGACAAGCTACTGGACTATGAAAGTTTGTGTTTTATTCTTTCTAAAAGATGAACCATAAAGGTACTTGGAGGCATGCTTTCATAACCTCAGCACTAGAAGGAAGTAGTGTGGTTGACAACATGTTCTGGCTGCCATTTACCCCCAGGCAAGACCTGATACTCAATTTGATAGAAGCCCAAGTAAAGTTGGGGTGGTTTTGGAAGTTCTGAAAATAAGAAAAATCCTGTCATCACCTAGGATTGAACCCAGGACATAAGTCCGTAGCCAATTGCTCTACCAACTGAGCTACTGGCTGCCTTTTATTCTTTCTATTTCTGAAAAATATATCAAAAAGATTATGGAAAACTGCATTCGAAGAAAAAATAATCTCATTGTTAATTCCACTGATAACGAAAATGACGGTAATACAGAGAAAACAAAATTATGGGTTAAAATGATACAAGAATTGAATACACCCTAGCATAAGGGTCTAAGGCACATGTTTTCACAAGTTGAGTTAGACTCTTATTACAGGGGAACATATTCGATTGTTTCATGAAATTGAGGACATTATCACAAAAACAGCCCTAGACATTTTTAACAAAATTGAGTTAAGGACACATTTGCTACTATTTCAAATGTTTATACGTTCCAAAAATGACTCTGTCAGCTGCAACAGCCACAAGGATAAACACCAGTATTACTGAAACAGCTGACATGTGTTGTTCTTTTTATTTTTTATTGTTCTCCTGAAAAATAGCAATTTTGACAAGGGCTGTTTTTGTAATAATGTCTTCAATTTCTTACGAAATCTCTACAACAGAAGTTTATATTTATAATATGTATCTGTTATAAAATAAGAAACTCAAAATATTTATATGAAGGATAATAAATCAGGACTTAAGAGTGTGTATCATACCAGCTCGACAGTTTATGGTACACAGTCTGCAGAAATTTTTTAATTCTTTGGTGATTTTATTTTCAAGTATTTGAGAAACGCTGGTATCATCCTTTATTTACCTCCAAATGAAGTACTAACAGACACGTATTAGCAAGTTCCTCGAATTCCTTGGCTAACTGCATCAATGCTTGAACCGAGGACTCAGGCATGGCTGGAATTCCCTCAGACGTTAACTGCACATGAGGAGAAGATGCTGGAGCTCGCGGTAATTCCGACGCAAACAGGAGGATGGATGTGGAGAACCATTCCTGTAACATGGAAGAACACTTCTACACCAAGATCCTGTTTTACAAAATCGATGATTAATACTTCACATATGAACTCGTATCTTTCTGTGAATAGTAAGCAGTGACAAGCTCTTGGTCAGAAATGTTTAACTAGTGACAAGTCGCAAATCAAGATTTCAGGTATAACTCCCTGTAAAGTTGATTTGAATAATTTCGAGGGAAAAATTGTTCCGGAGCCGGGTATCGAACCCGGGACCTTTGGTTTAACGTACCAACGCTCTACCACTGAGCTACTCGGGAACTCTAACCGATACCGATCCAATTTTTCCCTCTATATCCACAGACCTCAAAGTGGGCTGACAACCGTCAAGCAACCAACTTCGAGTGCACACTAACTCCATGTGACCTAAATTATTCTAGTGACAAGTCCTTTAAACACTTCTGTAAAGCGAAAGCTTGTCACAATCATTGGTAAATATAATTATTTTAACTCAGGCTAGGACACTGATCATATTTTTTCACTTCCCGCTCTAATAAAGGTGAACTGTATTCACATTTTTGAAGTTCAATATGGTTGTATAACCCAGAAATTTGTTGTTATCATTTATCTACCTTTTCCTTATTCTGGTGAACTGTTAAAAACACGTGGTCATCCAAATTCATTCTATTGTACTTTGAAACACATCAAGAACTTCTGAAACAGGCACTCACATTTCTTTATTTTCTGTTCAATTCATTGCCATAGCACTAATGTACTATATTTTTATTATGGATTTGTGTGTAGTATTTCAAAAATATTTTTTTCTAACATTAGAATGGCACTGACGTAATTGTCTTTCGTTTTTTTAATTGGAAAACGTAATTTTCATAATAATTTTCGTATTTATATTTTCTCTCTTCCCCAATGCACTGAACACATTTTTTTCTTGATTTTTGGTATAGCAGATCTGGAACACATTCTTCTATACTGTCCATCCATAAACCACAAAAGAAGTAAATTAAAATCATCAGTACCAGTTGCAGAAGACACAGCCCTGCAGTATATATTGACTACACCCCAACTCTGGCTACTAGCAACAGGCATCTATATTGAACACTGATCAAAATACCCCTCATTTCTCGTGAAAAACAACAACTGAATAGACGATACGTTAAGAAGATTGATTTGGTACAGCAGCTATACTGGTTCTCTCCTTATCACGTGTTGTTTCATAATGTGAGCAGAACCTGTTACTTTCTTTGCTGCTAATCAACTTGAGAAGAAAATTAAGGATAGTGACAAATTTGTAAAAGACATTAGTGAAACGTAAATTTCTCTATTTTCACTAGTCATCAACAGTGCCGATCATGTGTCACTTGTCAAATTTATCATTTTGAAAAACAGGCTCCCAAGAATTAGGCATAAAATTATTACCAACCCATGAATGCATACCCCAAAATGTGATGCAAAGTTACATTTTTAAATCACCCATTGTGGAATCCTGGGAAACGAGAATGCGGATGCTTTAGCAAAGAAGGGCAGCACTGCTACTTACAGACCTGTTACTAAATCTACGTATTACTCTGTGAAAAGATTTATTAAATCTACATACTTAGACTTCAAAAAACAAAATTTGATAACACAATCCCAAGGGAAAAAATGGAACTCTCTGCATCAAAATCCACAGTTAATTCCCGATTTACCACGAAAATCGTCTGTAGCTGCATTTGGATTGGCAACAGGTCATGATTGTTTGGCTAAACACCTGCATAGAATTGGAATATATCAGTCCCCTAACTGCCCATTGTGCAACTCAAACCAAGAAATGGATTCGGAACACCTCAAAATCTGTGCTTCATTGGCTGATCATGATAATATCTTTGAAAAATATTGGAATGCAAGAGGTCAAATGACTTTATTGTCAAACGTCTGGCATTAGAAAACAACAACATTTTTAAATCAATTTCCTCTTGAAAATTAAATGCAATGAAGCCTTATGTTCGAGTAAATACGGTACAGTAAACTGCTCTACATTACTTCTTGCAGTTAGACTGATTTCACAAGATTTTTTATATTCCTAATAACCTGCTCTCACTCACCATGCTCTCCTGGAGTTGAGCCAATGCCCTAAGCTGCCCCACGTCTGACAGAATTTCGTGTGCGTTGATGCCCCCTTCGCCCAAGTTGCTTGCCAGGATCTCCGCCTCCTTCACGTTGCGTTGACGAATTTCTTCTGGGCTTTCCTCGTCTGCCGTCTCTTCACGCCTCAGTGGACGCCGTCTGTGATGCGTCACTTTCTGAGCTTGTAGGTCTGTCCAGTTCGGTAGTGACCTGAAAACACGAAAGTTTAATGGATGGTTAATTAGCAGGACCAAGGTTGAACCTAGTCAGGTGTCGGCAGCCAACTCACTTAATGAAGCGGCTGATGTCCTCGTCTTTGAGCCAGGCAGCGCTGCAGATGCGCTTGTCCTCCGAGTCCGGCTGCACGATGCCGCGGTACGCTGCCTGACAAGTCTCGCGGTAGTTGTGCAGGATGTTGCAGATGATGGACAGGAAGTGCTCTGCATAGGCTGGCAGCGCCTGCATCAGCTCACGCAGGTCCTGGATGCAACGCTCCACAGTCACCGTGCTCTGTTGTAACACACACAATTCGTCAAATTCTCTTTGTGACGAAGAGAATAATGCATTAATACAATACACAGCTCTCTTGAATCTAAATAAAAGACCTCCTTACATAAATAGGCACAACTCATACTCTCCAACGAAGCAGACTTTAATCACGATATTCTTCGGAATATGGACTGTATTATATTATTATATATGCAGGCCCATACAAGCCCAAAACATCTTAACCAGGTACGATAGAATTTAAGACGAGAAAGACATACAAGTTACATATTCCGAAGTGATATAGTGTTAAAAGTTGTGTAATCAAGATGTATATACAAGATATTCTGTCTAAACAGGTTCTTGTATTCATGTATCTATGCAAATAATTTAAAATGAAGCTTAATATTACAGCTACATTTCCTTGCATAAAGTACGTTATTATAAAACTTTTAGATCATATTTCCTATTACAGTAGGTTTCCTTTAAGACCTAACCGAAAAGAAAAGAAATTTCATTCCATCATGTGAAAGTACCTTTGAAACCACATTTGCAGAGAGAAACACATGGTATGAGAGTAAAAGTAAAATTATTATGAAACATGTCCAATTGAATAGTGTGATCCCAAAACTCCCTCAGTCCATTTGGTCATTTTTATGATTTATACATATATATGAATATATTTTAAGTTTGTTTTCTTCCAAACCAAAGCCAATCCTTAATTATTATTATATTATTATTTTATTACCATTATTATTATTATTTATCATTACTAATATTACTATTATTATTATTATTATTATTATTATTATTATTATTATTATTATTATTATTAGTGTTGTGGAATTTAATCGATTAATCGATCAATTTCTGTTGTAAGATTAATCGATCAAAAGTACTTAATCGAATAATCGAGTCGATTAAAATTAATCGGTTGTAGTTGATATTAATTATTATTTTGTTAATACAAACTTCTACTAAAAATTTCGACAATATTTCTCTCTCGGAAATTGCTTACTTAAAAGCACAATAGTACTGTTATTTTCTAACTCTGAACTAGATAGCATAGGGAAAATCTTTGCACAAACACTTTAGAAAGAGATGGAGATATGAGGACAGTGACCTCTATTGAAGGTTGAAACACAACTTTATGGTTTTTCAAGACAACATCCACCTTGTTGTCAGCTCATTTTCCTAGCATATGAAATACATACTTTTCTGGGATTCGACCCCCTTATCACTTATAAAATAACCATCTCTACACTGTTTGCAAGTGAGAGCATAACTACCTTCTTCTCTTTCTAAAATCTGGTAATTCCATTACAATAGGGGCCAGTCTTCTATTTCGACCGCTGTACTTTTGCAGTTGCAGTTTCTGTACTGAGTGTCAATTGTCAAAGCCTACTAATTTCTAAACATGACTCACTGATTAAGTTATTTCTTCATTGCTTTTATAAATACATTTCTTAAAGGCAATGTCAAATTCCTATGTCCCTCAAAATCTGTGCTTCAGCTGACCATGATAATATCTTTGAAAAATATTGGAGTGCAAGAGGCCAAGTGACTTTATTGTCAAACACCTGGCATTAGAAAACAACAACAACAAATTCCTATGTCCTATATACTGTGTCGGCCACGTGAGGTTCGAACTCACGACCAGCAGAAGGAAGTGCTAAGTCGGCCGTGTTTTGGGCGGGTTTCGCGCGCATCTGCTCCCTGTGGCATGTGCTGCGGAGAGAAGACAGGGGAAAGAGCGATCGCGGCGGAGAGGAGAGGGGTCCGGATTGTTCGAGTGTTTTCTCTGGAGTGCTATCTGGACACGCGTCGAAATATCGAGAACTCGTACTTTCCAGAAACTGTGGTGTGAGTATAAATTACGCACGCGAGTGAACTTGGGACAGTTTATTCAGTCAGTGAGTAAGGCAGTGTTGTTAAAGTCAGTAAGCCAGTCTTGTGTAGCAGTGAAGCCAGCTTTGAGACCAGAGCGCGACTTGAGTTGTGTCCGTAACTGTGGAGCCTGAAGCCCGGAGTTCAAGTGCAGTGGACCGCAGTTGGGGGACCTGAGTTCGAAGTTCAGCGGATCGTCTCTGAAGGTCTGTGGTTCGAGATTCTGTGAACGCGAGTGACTGAGCTAGAAGAACTAGCCAAGACAAACGAGCTGTGAACTGAGAACTGACCGTTCTGTGTTGTAAATAGTGCTTTGTAAATATTAGTTAAGGTTAACAGTTCATTGTTGTTCGTAATAGTCCAAGTAAATTGTCATTGTCGTCAGTGGATTGCACTAACGAATACTGTGTTACTGTGTGGAGAGCAAATCCTATTGTTGAGATAATAAAGTTACATTGTTGTTGAGTTGAAATAAATTTACAATATTAAGTAGTACCACAGTCTAGTATATACAGTCACGAAGCTTGAGTTGTTGAGGGTACTAGGAACAATACACTATGCAGGTATCATTTCGCATTGTCTGTAATGAGGCAATAGTAGCTATCCTAGTGGTTAGCAACTATCTATGGATGCATTTTCCTACGTATTGAGCTTCGCGACAGTATATACTAGACTGTGGTAGTACTGTTATAATTTCCAACCTGCAGCAGCGGTCTGGACAAGCCCAAGCCCCGCATGAGCTCAGGGCTGGTGGTGGCCCTCCACGCATCCACAGACTTGGTGGCGCTCTCTATGCTGGCTGCCACCATCATGTGATGTCGACCCAGGAACACTTCCTTCACGTAGTCTGCCAGGAACGCATTCAGTGTGCATGGGCTGCCCGGTGTGCAGCCAATGGCTTGCTCTATTTCCTCGATGAACTTCATCAGCGGAATGAAGATTCTCGTGATGTTGCGGGGGTCCGGTGCACACACCAGCAGCTTCTCTCGTTGTCGTGGCTGAGCTGCCTCGCTGTACTCCTGTGCACACGTTAGTACAAAAAAAATGCTGAAATCTATTATTCTCATAAACATTCGTGTGAACCTGGATGTAAAAGTAATTTCTTGAACATTATGGAAGTATATCCTTGCTGCGTCTCCAAAATCTGCTATGTATTTTCAAAAAGATTTTGCAGGAAAAAGAAAACAGTTTTGAAAATCAAGAAAATTAAAAGTGACAGTGCTTTTCTCTTTCCCCTGCGAACTCTCTTAACCCTTTGAAGCACAAATTAATTTTTTATGTTTTTCATATTATGGATCATACCAAAGCTTCAATCGATTTTTTTCAACATTTTAACTCTGCACACAATTTCAGAACACAGGTGGCACCTCTATGTATACTCAAGAGGTGGTTCCTTGACGGAATATCTGTAGCATAAAATTTAGAAAGAAAGAAAACGGTGGTTCTTCTGAGTAACCACTATGCTTCAAAGGGTTAAAAGCACACAGCAGATTTTGGAGGCACAGCAACGATATGTTCTAATCTATGAAATAGATATTATTCAGTTTCAAACAATTATTACAGTGGTTAAATCTAAATTCCAAGCCTATGTTAAAAATATAAGAAGAAGTAAAAAACACTTTGAGACCTTCAACATTACTGTATGACAGCAAAATTTGGGTCCTTTGGAAACAATATTTAACAAGATTAAACATGCAAAGGATTAGATTTATAGAGCAAGTTCCATCTATTTCACAAAAGAATGGACAAATAAGTAATTTCTGTCCGCCAAGTTAGCTCTGTGGTAGCGTGTCTGCCTCCAGACTAGCTGGCCCAGGTTCGATTCCAGGCGGGGTCAGAGATTTTTGTGTAAAATTTCTACCTCGGAACTAGGAGAAATGGCGGTACACAATTTCTAATCACTAAATTGTGCACCAATATGCCTGGGTTAAATCTCAAATCTCTCCACAGTGCATATGAAGGGAAGGCATATGCTACTGTTGATAGTGATTCGTCCGTTGGATGGCAAGGTTAAGTCTGGCGGCTCCCTTAGTGCTATTCAACATGAGTAGCTACGTGCCAACACTGCATTTCCCCTTCTCCCTTCATCATCATTCTCACCCACTTCCTACACTACACTTACACAAACAGTTGCACATACATTCACCCTACTACATAACATAACTCTCCACAGACACACATCATGCACAACATAGTCCAGCAAAGTGGTGTGCAGCTTGAAAATGAACCATAGTCCTGCCATCTGTCCGTAACATGCAGAATCTGAATCAAGAAAGTGACACACACAAACACACACACACACACACACACACGTACGTACGTACGTACATACGCACGCATACACACACACATCCCCTTTGGTTTGATTACCTGGTTGGGTTTTTTTCCGAGATTTTCCCCAACCATAAGGCAAATGCCAGGTAATCTTTTGGCGAATCCTCTGGCCTCACCTTATCTCACTACATCTCGCCAAAATATTGTAAAAAAAATTGTAGAAAATTGTAAAAAATTGTAGAAAATTACAAAATTGTAAAACTGTAAAAATTGTAAAATATTGTAAAAATTGTAAAAATTTGTAAAAATTGTAAAATTGTAATATTGTAAAATGTTCATTTGTTCCACATCTTAAAGCTTCATTGCTAATGTAAGATCTATAAGATCTATGGAATACAATAAATGAAATGAAACAAAAACACGCACACACACACACACACACACACACACACACACACACACACACACACACACACACACACACACACACACACACACATACAAGTAAATTCTCTTTTAAATACAGTTTGTATTCTGCAGAATTCATTAAAAAAGTAACCAATGACAAGGACTTGGATGATTATTTGGTTTCAAACAGATGAAGCTTGCGCAAGACCTCACCTTTATGCCAGGATCTCTTTGCTCCTTCAGGTAACTATTGATGCTAAGAGCGTGAGATGAGTAATCAAATTTAAAAAGCGGAGTTCTTTTCTGTCGTGGTGGTCGACGGCGAGCAAAGTAAACTGAGATGTCACTTGTGGGTTCTGAAAACGACGTGGGGGCTTGCTGAGGGTCTCCTGCCATGTTCTGGATGTCCAAGTAGTCGGTCAAGAGGAGCTGCAGCTGTTGAGACAATCAGAGATAAGAAATAAATAAGCATACACCTCTGCACTAATCTTCCATCCAAAGAAATGAACAGTGAATACAAATTTTAATAGGAGATTAGAAAATTGAAAATATTGCCCACCCAACACAATCTAGACACGATCACAGAACTCCTCAATACTATCCATTCCTCCCACTGAACATCTGCATACTCATCTTCTTTCACTGTAACTGTTCCTTGACTTTGGAATTCCCTGCCGAGTTATGTCAGACTGTCAAACATCAAACGAATTTAAATATAAACTAAAGAAGCATTTATCAGTTAATTCTCGTTAGCAATATTAGTTGTTTCAATTTCTTAATATTGACGCACATAACAGGCTAAATATTCAAGTTGGCTGCTGCTAGATCCGGACTGTAGGGTGGATGAGGAAGGACAGTCCATCCAAATTTTGTGATTTCTTGATGAGTGTGCACGCTTGTGTGTGACTTTGCATTGTCATGAAGAAGTAGAATTTTGTTGACATCTTTATGGGGGCGAACATGCCTAAATCATCTCTTCATCTTCTTCAGAGCCTTAATATAAACCTCTGAGTTAGTAATGTGTCAATCAGAATCACCCCTCCAGAATCCCACAACACTGTGGCCATAACCTTGCTGGCTGAGAGTCCTGATTTGAACTTTTTCTTCTTAGAGGAATTTCTATGATGCCACTCCATGGATTGTCTTTTGGTCTCAGGCTCAGAATGGTGAATCCATGTCTCATCCCCTGTGACAATGTTGGATAAGAAATCAGCATCAAACTCGTGATGTTCAAGCAACTCCTTGTTCCTTATTGTCGTAAGTTGGGCACTTACGGACTCACTTGACCTTTGAATAGTCTAAGCGGTGGATAATTGTGTGAACAGAGATGCCCACTTGAACAGCAAGTTGTTTGGATGTTACTCACCTGTCGCCCCGAATAAACCTATCGATGCGTCCATCTGTCTCCAGTGTCCAGTAGCATGTGGTCTTCCCGAGTGTGGAAGATTTGACAGTCTCACTTTACTTCGTTCTGTCGCTGACATTCTGCTAAGCCAATAACTGACAGTACTCTATCCACTGCTTGATCCCCATAGGCATGTTGTAAGCGCCTGTGAATGTTTGCAATGGTTTCCTACTCCGCAAAGAGAAATTCAATCACAGCTCTCTGCTTTGTACATGTTTCACGTGCAGTCGCCATTTTTAAAATTAAACTACATCACACCCATGTAACAGAAAACAGCGAAACTATATGACGATATGCAGAAAGAGATGATGTGTATAAAATTTCGTTATTTTCCAAAGAAAGGCAGTCCAGAAAAAAAAAAGTGCATTACTTATTGAACCGTCCACATATTATCATCCCATCTACGTCTTGGCCTTCCCAAACGTTTTTTTTTTCCCCTCAAGTCTCCTGACTAATACTCTACATACATTTCTGGATTTACTCATATGTACTACATGCCCTGTCCAACTCTCTCCAACTATTTATAACCCACTTTTTACATCTGAAATCATTATAACAGAATTTAACATACAAATTAAACGAAATAAAAATTTAAAACCCAAAACTTAACCACGTCAAGAACACATGCCAAGCTCTACAATAAACTATGAATTTTTCTGGATCTTTGGGAAAAGTGAAAAAAAATGCACTTCTGGATTTCGTTCTTTGTTGTTGCAATTTACAGCTGAACAATAAAGTCTTTCCTCTAATAAAACTTTCACTTTTGTAACACCATAATAATATAAACAGCAGACTTTTCAATTAGTGTTACCTATCTGTCACTTGATTGCTAGCTGTATGCACACGCATGTTTGTCTGCAGGGAAAATGGCCACGCTTCCTTACTGTATGAATACTTACACTGTGGTTAGAGTCTGGCTGGGTGAAACAAAAGGCCCGCTTGAATTAGTTATGCCAGATTAAGTAAATAAATTATTATTTGAATAAATACTATTTAGAAAGTTGTACTTACCACAGCTTGTATCTTAGACCACACATCTGGCATCTCGTACAATCGCACATCAATGCGATGTCTGTCCGCTGCTCGAGAAAAACTGCGAAGAACCGAAGCGTGTGCAGCAGCAACATGGCGGAACTGGTCGAACACTGTCTGCAGTAACTCGAGGAGCAGGAGTGGGGTAGATCGCATGCTGGGTTGCTGGGAGGAATCGAGGATCTGCTGCGTGGTTCGTTCAATTATAGCCAGCAGCTCTGTCTGCATTTGCACTTTAATACTCTGCAAAAGAATGTATTGCATCATGTCAATCTCCAGGTTCATCACTGTGATGTTGCACACGGCTCTCAAACTTTAAAATGTTGGAAGAATTGAGGAATTTCAATATTTCTCTTCCCTCATCAGATGGCTAGGTTAGTTTTAAATGCCCACATCTAGCATCCTCGCAAAACAACAACATAAGCATTTATTTTGACTTACTGTTCACATTTTATTATGCCTTTTCCTTTCTTTCTATCATCAGAACTTTGATATCCCACTTTCATTATGCTGATAGCTGTTTCTTATATAAAAAGTACCGGTATACTGATATTTGTTTTCAAATAATTATAAATAATCTAAACTCATTACTCATACACCATGAAAATTACAAATAAAATATGATATCATGCTTAGCTGTGCATAACACAAATTAAATTCCTGGATCTTTGCGAGAGAATAGTAGCAGCTTGCAGTTAGAACTTTGTCAAAATAAATATTTTCAAAAGTTCTCATCAGACAGAACTCTGTCACATTGCTAATTTGTTCATTTTTCAACAAATGGTGCTGAAATGTATTTATAAACTAGATAGTATTATAAAGAGTGATTACAAATGAAAAACACATTTTTGCCAATTTTGTTAGTTAGAACCTTGTCAAACCAAGGCCTCGATATGTAGGTACATAAGGACAACCAATATAATATTTGCAACAAAGAAGGAAAAGTGGTCTTTCTTCAGGTCATAAGTATGGTAATCCTTGAGAAAGAGAAGAAACCTGATGCACTTTATTATGGAAGGGAAGGGGAAAGTCAAAGGACACAAAAATGGCTATTGAAAAATATTTTGTGCAAAAGTAATTAACTAAAATTGTTATACTTTCGCAACATGTGTTAGTGAAAGAAGGATAAACAACAGACAGAAATGAAAACTGTAAAAGGTGGCTCACTTCAACTGTGTCAGGCACTTTGTTCAGCAGGGCAAGACACTCCACTAGTATCGACATGAAATGTTCAGAGTTGGCCTCTGGATCCGCAGCGTCCACATCTTCCTCCACATTGTCTGATTCCTCGTCTGCAGCAGTTTGCCCTGGACCTGGACTCAGACCAACTCTGAAACCAAATAAATAAAGTGGATTACAGTAGCTGGCACCCAATTAACCGGCAATACCAAAACAACGGTACTTTTGGCTGGGCTAAGAAACAAAAAGTTTAAATCTGTAGCGATGCCACAGTCTGGGCCTTAAATGTTGACACATTAGGAAGATCGCAGAAACTTCCATGTGCAGTGAATAATGAAATCTAAAATTAGTGTATTATTTATGTTGTGTGATGTGTTTTAATAAAGAAAATCCACACAGTTTTCATGTTATTTAGTTATTATCAAGTGATTGAGAAATAAGCTTCATGCAGTTCAGGGGCGGCTCTACAATAAGAACTGCAGAGCTGCAGAACCACCATTTAAATGAACCTGAAAAAATTAAAAATATAAAACGTGCTTTTATGTAATCTAGTTCATTGTTTCATTTATTTTTCCAATTCATTCTCCTTCGATTCGAGATTTTACTGTCTGTAGGAGCCTTAAACTGCTCGACAATTTTAGCTGTAGTGTACTTTTCGGATCTGTGATCGGCAGTTCCTGGAGCTCAACGTAGGGTAGTCGGCAGCAGAAAACTGGTTTTCTTCACCGACCCATAAGACTGCATTAGAGCTGCAACCGAAGCAGCTCTCTCCGAATATACAAAAGAACCGTTAACACCCTCAGTTCTTTATGACCTGCGTTAGAACACACAGGCTTCTGGACTACTGTATATCATTACAGTTCCAGTGTGTTATAGTACTGTGGTTGGTGTGTTAACTTAAGAAATTAGGACGCCCTACACAAAATTTAAATATTGAAATTTCTGGAAAAAGTCACGGAAATCATGTAACCTACTAGTAATTTTAATACCGAAATGTGTAATGGAAATGATTGGTTTTTTGCTGCGCTCATGAAAACGCTTTCTCCTCCACCCGTGTATTCTGTTTAGAGGAGAAAATACATGGACAAACACCGGAGTATAGGATTTAGTTAATTTGACTTAAAAAAACTAGAAAAGCATGTGGGGTACATCTCAACTACGTGACTAGTTGTACCAGGTGGGAGAGGTGTAGCGCACGGATGGTTGGAGTACAATTTCGGGTGCACAGTCAACTTCGAGAAGGGGCTGTAATTACACGTGTTATCCGATTTAGATGCAATAAACAGCATGCGTTTGCTAAATACACTATTTTTCTTGCAGAACTGCCAACCTTTGTAACCACGGGCCGCTACTGATGCAGTTTCAACAGTACTAACAGGTAATTTTTTTTATATATTTTTTTCAATTATCCGGAAAAATCTCGTATCCAGAACTATCCTGGTCTCTTTGGTGCCAGTTAAAAGGGAGTCTACTGTACATTTGTGGTATACCACATTGATAACCTGGGTACAAATACCACTGAGTCCAAGTGAATTCTGCGGTGGACAAAGACAGTGTTCAGTGGTAGATTTTCGTGGATACTCCTCTTTCCCCTACTGGCATTCCACCACTGCTCTATTAATCATCATACTGGTGCACTGTAGACTACTTCCCATAGTACACAAAGGGCAACGTTATGGCAGCAAAGAATCTACAAAGATGGCACATTTCTCCAACAGAAGAACACTGAATAAATGACACACGTTAAGTACCCACCAATGGGAGTCTAAGAAAGTAATATTTTAGATATGTATATTTACAAAATCTGAAGGTACATTTCTGTATTGTCCCACAACTGGTCTTATGGCTACACACCAGTTTTAAAGCCATTTGATCAAATTTGTATTTGCATTTGGATTACACACAGTCTTTGAGCACAATTGATAGTTCAATTTGTCAAGCATAAATATAATATTTAACATTAAAGTCAGTAATGAAATATCCATGCATATTATAAAACGATTTGGTATTATGCCAACTAGAGATTTTCATTTTGAATTCAGCACTATTAAATGCAAAAAAAAAAAAAAAAAAAAAAAAAAAGTGGAGATATTTTATTTGCTATTTTAAATTCCGTAACTTCAAAGCTTGAAGACGTTTTAGATAATATATAACAGGGTAAATTTAACATGTTTTGTTCTCTAGTAAAATAACTGTGATAGTAGCCTCTGAGTGTTATCTCTGACAGTTCATTTTTTTTTATTGCATTTATTGCATTCCATAGATCTTGCATTAGTTCTGAAGCTTTATAATGTGGAACAAGTCAAGGATTATACAATTGGTGAGATGAGGTGTGACAAATACGAGAGACTCAATTATATAAAGACAAGTCACAGTTAATATTCTTTCTCTAATAAAAATAGATCTATAATGTTCATTTATCCTTCAATAAATTATTAATCTAACAGCTTTTTTTTTTTGGTACCTTATTTACGTGAGCAGAATTTTCCAACAGAAGAATATCATAACCATTACTTCAAAAGACTACAAAGATAAACATAATACGCAGTTTTAATATTAGTGTAAAGGAAGAATAAAATTGCTGTCAACATTTTTAATAGGTTCAATATCTTAGACCAGGGGCAACCAAACTTATTTATTTGGAGGGACAGTAACCACAAGGATGATCAATTGTGGGCCACATGTTATACTAAAGATAATTCCTCCAAATACAAATAAAATTATGCAATAATTTTCAGTAAATTTTTTGCAGGTCAAAGTTATTAAGATGCACTAAATTTGATTTCTGATATTAATTAAATTTTTAAATTCTGGTAGAACAGTACATGAATAAGTATCTAATAAGAAGTGTGAAACTGGGGTTTTGAAGGTAATAAGATTCCTGATATCTAGTCTCCGTTCAATAGTGCTCAGGAGCAAGACATTTTGAATATTCGAGTTTTTAGGCTTTTGTGGTGACTGTGGTCTGAATTAAGCTTTTGGGTATTTCACGTTCTGGAACTTGACATAAAAACAGGCTTCTTCAGCTAAGCAAAAGGAGGACTACAAAGTAATGAAGATGATTACGGACCTGGAATGTTCTGATCTAAGTCATCAGCATTACTTTACATGTCAAGTTCCAGGACACGGTGCAATACCCAGAAGCTAATTCTGAACATCTTGAAGATGTTTGCTACTAAATCTCGACCTCAATTTTCATTTTTGAATCTTCATTTTTGAAAATGTTTATTTACTTCATTTTTATATAATCTGCAAACAAGAAAAAAATAATTGTAAAGAAACTTTACTGCAAAGGATGTACAACAGATGCCTCACCTTCCTGAAGGAGTATTTGGAAAAGCATTTACATCCAAAAGTCGAGCTCTGGGTGTCCGCGAGGAGCTACGCAGCTCACCAGCACGTTGGAAAGGAGAATTGAGGAGGTTGCTATCACGGCCACTTCCTTGTCTACGCAGTGCAAGGACATCTTGTGTTGATACAATGTACAGGTGTCGTGTAAGTTCTGCCAACAACTGGGTGTGTAGTTGCTGAAACAACAGAGAAAGTAACGTTTAATAAATAAACAGAAGAATATAAGAGTGATCCTTTGCTGTTTAACTCACAGATCTACCAACAAATTCTATTTCCATGTCCATGACGTGATCCCCAAACATTATAAAAAATAACACAGAGAAGAGGGTAAGAGCGAATTTACAGCATTGTTGAAGTGGGTCCTTCAGTGAGATTAGGTAACACAAACAGAAAATCCCTTATATTATTTAATGTACCGAAGTACATATGATATTTCCATGCAGATATTCTGAAAGAGTAATGGAACAGAGAAAAATTCTCTCCGGCGCCGGGATTTGAACCTGGGTTTTCAGCTCTACGTGCTGATGCTTTATCCACTAAGCCACACCGGATACCCACCCTGGCATCGGACAGAATCGTCTCAGATTAAGTTCCAACTCTTGGGTTCACTCTCCCAGCGCCGGAGAGAATTTTTCTCCCTTCCACTACTCTTTCATCATATGATGACGCAGAATATCTGCATGGAAATATCATATGTACTTCGGTACATTAAATAATATATATGATATGCGTAAATCACTTCGTGATTTAAGACGGCGCTTATTCCGTCGGATCCCAGCCAACTAGTCACTCATAACGAGTGCACCTCAGCACATGTGTGGACTTCGGTCCTATGTTCATAGACATCTATGACGTAGTGCAGAGGGCGGCCACTAGAGGGAACCCAAGAGTTGGAACATAATCTGAGACGATTCTGTCCAATGCCGGGGTGGGTATCCGGTGTGGCTTAGTGGATAAAGCATCAGCACATAGAGTTGAAAACCCGGGTTCAAATCCCAGCGCCGGAGAGAATTTTTCTCCGTTCCATTACTCTTTCATCATAGAAAATCCCTTGTCCTCCAGGGATGTAAGTTGTGTAGCAGATGGTAAATGCCCGACATAAAAAATGAACTATTTCACTCATCAAGGAAGAAGCTGGGGGAAAAAAAAAACCTCACTCGATTTTTACTCTCCATTGCGTTATGCTTGGGTCTGTTGTTTGTATGTGACCAGAAGTTCCAAAGCTCAAACCGGGACACTTACTAATACTAAATAGGAGATACTAATAATATTCTGAGGAAATTCCACAGATAGCAACAATATATCCTACTACAAAAAAGAGTAATTAGAATAACAGTAGGTGCCAAATCTAGGAAATCGTATAGGACAATTTAAAAAAGAACTACAAATAATGCCCATGGCTTGTCACTATACTTTTTCATTAATAATCTTCCTCGTATGTAATCGTGAAAAGTTTGTAACTAATTCAACAGTTCATAGCATAAATACACGTCAAAAAATGACTTTCATACTCCATCAGCAAGTCTATCGTGCTATCAAAAAAGAGTGTGTTATAAGACAGTAAAAATATTTAAGACCCTCCCTATGGATATAAAAACTCAAACTCAAAACATAAGATTATTTAGGGCCAAATTAAAGAAGTACCTAATTTCTCACGCCTTCTATTCTGTAGGTGAATTTTTGACATTGTGTTGTACTAGTAGACTATATTGTAAAACTCTTCTGTATATATTTCAACTAGACTGTGACTATAATTCAGACTTTGTAGTACTATTAAGATTTTTTTGACATGCTCCATATTCTAGCTGTGAAGCAATGTATGAATACCATGGAATGTAAATAAATACAATACAATACTACAGCTTTGCAGAAAACTTCCTCTTTTAGTCGTACAACATTCAGAACCGGAAATAAAAAATTTAGTTCCTTAATTTTAAAATAATGTGAACACAACTTCATGGATATAACAAACTTACAAAAACAGAAAAAAAAACCACGCATGCACGCACCCTCACACATACATACACATACATACACACACACACACACACACATACACACTCTCTCTCTCTCTCTCTCTCTCTTTCAATTTTATTGTGTTTTCTCAGATGTCTGTATTTTGTTAATTCTGGCAAAAACTCTTTCTGTAGGAGAATTGCTTTCAGGCAGGGATAACCTAAATTCTGCAACATTAGCAATGTTTCTGAATGACAATAACTGTTGATAGGAGAAAAATGCTGGAACACTTGTACCCATCTCATATGGACTTATTTCTCATTGAGTGAATTTGTCTGCACTAGGAAATTGCTTCATATAAACAAATTCACTCAACATGGCTTTGTCATCAATGTTGGAATCGCCAGAAATATTTGTAATGATATCTATACATATTTCAACATTATTCCATTTTTGGACCTTGGACAAAATAGAACTAGTAGGCATCCCTACAAGAACTGTGGACAAACTGGGACAGAATATCTAAAAATGAAATGTCTGTCACATTATCCTAACAGACACAACAGAATGGAAGAAGCTTCCAGGTTTTGAGTGTTAAAATACTAGCCTATGGATGGAACCTGAAAATAGTTCATAACATTAGGGAAATTAAATCTTATCAAACAGTTGAAAAACCAACCACAACTTTACAGATCTGGACAATATCGCTTGATTATCATAGTCCAAGACTTTCTACAGATCTATACAGAATTCAATGTGAGCATTTACCTGTTTCTTTGCCTGCAGATCTGTTCGCACTTCTCGCAAGGCTTCCACACCTTCCAAACTGCCCTCACCGAGTGACAGGGCAGAAACAAGAAGCTGTGTTGCGTGCAGATAGTGCTTTTTTGCAAGATATGCCCCTAGCTGAGCAGGCACCTCCCTCAGCTGATCTCTGTAACATTTCTTACTCTTACTGAGGTTCTTACTATGACTGGTTGTTTTATGAAACATCTGTGACAATTAATTTTGTAAATTTAAGTTCCATAAGTCAAGAAAACAAACATTATTATAAAAATTAATCTGTAAAGATTCAGTTTCGACGGGCAAGTTCAAAAGGAAACCAACTCAAAATTTAAAGTTTTGAGAAACCTGCATTTTAAACATTCGTGTTGCCGAGAAAAATCCAAGGATCATTGAAATTACTCTAAATTCTGTTAATGATGTTTTATATATACTATAAGTTTCAAATTAGAGTGTGTTAATTAATTTTTCACAGTAACATGAAGCTTTAAAATGCAGTTTTCTCAAAACTTTACATTTTGAGTTGTTTCTCTTTTGAACTGACCCAATGATATAACTAAAATGATAATTATTGTAAACAAAGGTGAATGGCACACTTCTCATTCGTAGAAGTTTAAGTTGATGAAATAATTTACACTGCTAGTTATTATTATGTAGACTGAGTAAATTATAAGTGAGTTACAGGTCCACAACTTATAAAATAATTAATTTCTATAACATATACACACAATGTATATGTCAAGGCCTGTACAAACACACATACAAAAACATCTCTCCCTCCTCGCACACATATGCAAGCACGCAGGTTACCACTTCAGAGGATTATTTTCAAAATACTCTTAAAATGTAAACATTTTGTAAATTGTAAAATTAAAAACATTGATAGTCTTAAAAAGAATAAATAAAAACGTTAATTCAACCAAAAGCTTTAAAATGTGAGAATTTCAAGTATTTCTAATCATATATCTATAGAAACAGTCCGTGATTCTTCATTGTTCTACATACACTTTTAACACTTATAAGTTATAATCACTGATTAACTTTGTAACTTCTTTACTGTGTTAACATGAGGAATTTACCTGGCTTAAGGCTGGTTCACAATAAGCTGGGAACGGAAACGACAACGAGAATGAAAATGGAAATAATGTTAAAATAAATGTATTTAAATGGGAGCATTCAAAATTAAATATTGTGAATGCTCACATTTATAGTCGCGACACTGTTATTCCTGGCATGACTCCTTCTCTTTGCTTACGTCTTAGGAAGTGAAGGCTCTATAAAGTCTAGGTAGGTAGTATCGTTCGCCACTTTTGTTCTTTTGTTGCCGGGCTACCATACGAGGAATCTATTTGCCGCACCATTAAACATTATCATGTTGTAGCTCCTATGATAATAAATCAAACGCACTGTAATTGAGCGGCAAATAACGTCTTCGTGTGCTTTCTGCAAACGCCAATGAAAGAGCCAAAATGGCGGGCGATTATGTTAAGTATTTATCGAGCCTTAAGAAATGAATAAAGTCTTCCTCAGCGAATCACAAGACGCACACGTTTAAATGTAGCTGACCTGCAACGCGATTGGCTGCCGGAAATTAGAGCGACGGGACTATAAATACATTTATTTTAAGATTATTTACGTTCTCGTTCTCGTTATCGTTTCCGTTCCCGGTTGTGAACCAACCTTTACTAGTTTCGAAGTGAATTCTTTATCGTTCGAAAGTTAGAGGCATTTGGCATGACAAAGGAATGGAACTGAAGCAAGCTGAGGCAAACGCAACGAGAGTGTTTGCAGTATTACTCACATTTCTTCAAGCAGCTGGAGGACATGTTTGTGCTCGATGCCTTCCAGCCACAACTTCTTGAGCTCGTCTCTGCGACAGCGCAGCAGCAGCTTGCAGGCCTGCAGGTTCTCCTTCACAGCGTGGATCTTTTCACGAGACATTGTCACTCGGGCGGACAGTTTACCAAATAGCTGCCACAATGAACAGGTGAAGAGTCACTCAAGTCATCTATACTAATAATAAATCTGTAGCCGAAATTTTTCTGGTAATTTTCGATTTTCCAAAAATAATTTGTCCTAACATATATAATTAACCACCCTGAAACCGAAAATCGGTTTTTTGAAATTTTTGTTTGTATGTCTGTCTGTCTGTCTGTATGTTTGTTACCTTTTAACGCGATAATGGATGAACGGATTTTGATGAAAATTGGAATATAAATTAAGTTCGTTGTAACTTAGATTTTAGGCTATATGGCATTCAAAATACATTATTTAAAAGGGGGGTTATAAGGGGGCCTGAATTAAATAAATCGAAATATCTCGCTATTATTGATTTTTGTGAAAAATGTTACATAACAAAAGGTTCTTTAAAAATAATTTGCGATAAGTTTTATTCCTTGAAAAATTTTGATAGGACTGATATTTAATGAGATAAATGAGTTTTAAAATTAAAATAACTGCCATCTAAGGCCGTGTAATGAAGTAAAAAACAAATGACTTCGTCTATAAGGGGCCTTGGACAGCAACAATCGAAAGCTGTGAAAGATAGCCTACAGAGAATGTTTCTGTGTTTGTATGAAGTAATATAGGAAGCTAAATTAGCCGATTTGTATAATTAATTATTATTTCACCATTGGAAAGTGTAGTTTCTCTAGATGGACATAATGCTATAATGTTATTACAGTAACTTCTGATATGATATGATATGATATATGATATGATATGATATGATATGATATGATATGATATGATATGATATGATATGATATGATATGATATGATATGATATGATATGATATGATATAATATAATATAATATAACATAATATAATATAATAATATATTATAATATGTAATATTATATAATATAATTTAAGTTATTTGAAGGGTTCAGAACCACAGTGGGCCAAGCGCCATTTACTGAATACGTAGAAAACAAGGGTTAAAATTAAGTTATTACCATAATTCAATGGAAACCTATAACAAGTAAAATAAAATATACACATTAAATCTAAATGATGTCAATCTTCATTAAACTATGGTTGCATGTAATAAAAATTAAGAAACAGGTTAAAGGAATTGTCATTGCACCAAATGAGTGTCTCTGGACCAAAATGATTGCATTTTAATTATTTGGATGCAATTTAAATTAAGTAACATATTAAACGATTTATCCTTCTATCAAACACGAATGTTCCCTGGATCAAATGTCCTATTTTAATTATGTAATTACTTTATATTTATTTCTAACAGGTGCAGCGGAGCGCACGGGTACAGCTAGTTATGAATAAATAACAATAAATAACCTGGCTAAGAGAAAGCAAATGCTTCTTGAATTAGTTCGCAACTAGTCCAAGGCTTTAGCAGAGTGGTGGTAAGAGCCAGAATTAAAAAATGGGCCGGAGAATAACACTACAGAAGACACACTTTCGTAAAAGATTGATTAATTTACTGTCGTGTGTTCGAATCAAAATTTTAAGAGTACTGGGTAGTGCTGTTTACAGAATTTTCGCGTATAAATATCTATCTATCTTCGTAGTGTATCCAGCTATTTGCTGACAACACATGTACCACTATGTTTCACTATGAATTTCCTCTTCTTACAAATGATGGGTAAAAAACACGATGCTGGTTGTATATTTCAGCAGCCACATTCCAAAGATGAGGAGTATTCAGTATGTATTGGAGAGAATTGTCCAAGGTTACAGGGATTGAAGATTTTAGATTAGTTCTATTCGCGTATAAATATGAATATATGTTGTTGTTTTCTAATGCCAGACGTTTGACAATAAAGTCATTTGACCTCTTGCACTCCAATATTTTTCAAAGATATTATCATGACCAGCCACTGAAGCACAGATTTTGAGGTGTTCCGAATCCATTTCTTGGTTTGAGTTGCACAATGGGCAGTTAGGGGACTGATATATTCCAATTCTATGCAGGTGTTTGGCCAAGCAATCATGGCCTGTTGCCAATCTAAATGCAGCTACAGACGATTTTCGTGGTAAATCGGGAATTAACTGTGGATTTTGATGCAGAGAGTTCCATTTTTTCCCTTGAGATTGTGTTATCAAATTTTGTTTGTTGAAGTCTAAGTATGTAGATTTAATAAATCTTTTCACAGAGTAATACGTAGATTTAGTAACAGGTCTGTAAGTAGCAGTGCTGTCCTTCTTTGCTAGTGCATCCGCATTCTCGTTTCCCAGGATTCCACAATGGGATGGTATCCATTGGAATACAATTCTTTTATTGAGTGATATTAATTGAGAGATAATTGTACCCAATAGATATTAATTAATTGGAATTTCACTCCAATATGAATATATAAAATATGTTTTAATATAGGCATGGCAGAAAGAAAATACTGAAAAAAAAAATGTTTTGTGATTGTCAACAGTTAGGAACCCCTAGTACAAAAAGTTTTAACCTCACATATTTAAAACTTCCCCCCCCCCCATGACAAAAACATATTATTTGAGAAAATAAATGAGTGGTTAAATTAGTACTTTTTAAATTACACAAGCACAGTGTGACAATCCCCATACTTCTTTTTTTGTTCCATAAAAATAAGACATGTTTCTCCACATTTTCGAATTAAATATTTTAAAATAGTAATCCATTCTTTTTGAAGAACTATATACGTAGTTTATATTAGCATACAAAAATTCAGTCCTTTATCTTAAGTAGTTTCTGAGTAAATGGATCCTGAATTTAGAACAATTAAATTTTTTTCACTACTCTTTTTTCTGCCATTCTTGTATTAAAATAATGAAAGATAGTTTATTTCTTGGCCAGCTCACATCTCATCAACATTTGTTTATCACATGGTGCATAGGACATTAGTCTGTGTTTGATAGAAACAGAGGGGAAAATATTTTATATATTCATATTTATACGCGAAAATACTGTTAACAGCACTACCCAGCACCCTTAATGGGTTTCATATAAAAGAACAGATGCTATGAAAAGAAACAGGACAGGAAATTATTCAGCTGAAATAATAGAGGAAATTGGTTCCTTTCTGGTAGAAGAAGAACAACGAAATGTTCCTCTGACCTTACAATTAATATGCCCAGCTGAAATCACATTCTACCACATAATATTATTAAATTAAGCATCAAGAACGAATGTTATAAGAGCACTTGCTACCTGCATAACCTGTGTGAGGTCTTGGTCGTGGAGAGAAACCAGCTCATCTAACTTCTGGTCACTTCGCTTATATTCTTTCTCTAGCTTCGCCTTCTCCCTGTCTCTCTGCTCATTTGATTCACTTGCAGAAAGTGTGCGGATGACGGACATCAGCAGTCCACTCTGAAAGAAGCAATACAAGAGCCATTCAGACTTCACTTTTTAATTTCATCCAATTATGTTGTTATTATATTAAATTAAAGCTTAAACTATGTATTTTCTCATTTCAATAATAATGATGATGCTACTGATAATGGTAGCAGCAGCAGCAGCAGCAGTAGCAGTATCATCATCATCATCATCATCATCATCATCATCATCATCATCAATTCAGTGACCAGAATATTGGCAGAATGCCTTTTTAAATGTGTTAAATCTACCTTCATTTTGAAAGTAAATCTGTACGAATTATACCTTTGTGATTGAAACGTCACAGTTTTATGTTGCCCTTTTCTGCCTTTTTTTAATATAAATGCCTAATTTACAAAATAAATGTTTTTTTTTTGCCTTTAAGTCATTATTTATCTATTATTTATCAATTTATTATTAAAAATTGCCTACAGGTATATTTTAATTTATTTCTATAACCGCTACAATGAAAGTGACTTCACCGAATGTATATTATTGTCTTTCAGTCAGTTCATATTCTCTTCACAACAATGAGTGCTGCCCTGCAAAAATGTATAACAGTAAGCGTTTTAATTATCGCTTGTGTTTATTTGACCAGGCAACAATGAGTGTGGGTCCAACGTTATTTTTCTTTCAGTTTTCATTGTGACGTTGTTGTAGCTAGCTAAATATTTCATATCGCAACATATCAGTACAATCAAACACAAAAATGCACTTTCCAAGGCTACTGGGAAGAAGATTTCTTTGCTTCCAACAGTACTTGCAACATCGAGTCGAAAATCTCAATTTGCATTCGACTTATGTAAAGCTTTTCTTGCTGCCGAAATCCCTTTGTGGAAAGTGCAAGATTGTGGGTCTAGTGCAAGGTTTTTGTAATTGCCTTTTATTGCGTATTTTAGCTACTGTATTTATAATGCCTTTTTGCCTGCCTATTTTAGCTATTTATGATGTCTTTTTGCCTGCCTATTTTAATGATTCATAATGCCCAAACTTCCGGTCTCTGATCATCATCATCATCATCATCATCATCATCATCATCATCATCATGAACAGGTATACAATGTAAATACATTTTCCTGTGTTTAATGTTTATTACACTTTTATTCACAATATTGTCAACAATTTCGTCTACAAATCTTCAGGAGATGAATGGGCATGTTGCATGGATCCAATTTCCAAACATCGAGGTGACTGCTGGTTACGTGGGAGTTGTGGCTTGGGCAATGCCGTTGTTGTTGATTTATGCGTTACTTCACTCCAGACTGAGGAAATCCACCACGTAAGGAAGATTGCATTGTGGAACGCAGGCATTATAGAATACACACAGCTTTCTTGAAAGACAAGGTTCGATTTTGCAATGCAGTATTGGCAGTATCAACATAACTAAATACCTTCACTAGTAAGCTTAGGTGATAAAAAAAATTAAATGACTGCAGCTGTACTAAAAAGCCGTTTACTTTTGCACCAGCATCTTATCTTCGTATCATTAGTTTGGATAGTTGTGGGAACTGGGAAGTCTATGTATAAATAATATTGAGGGTAATCGGCACCCCCATTAATTATTTTGGGGTGCTCAAAATGCAAAGCACCCCCAAAGTCGGCGCTTATGGTAACAAGTACGTCCACTGTTAGTGACAGGTAGCACCACTGTCAGAAACAAGAATAGACAGAGTTTGATGAGGCGATAGTTGTCACGGAATACATTAGTTTACCTTTAGTGTAGATGCTGGTTGCAGAAGTGTCGAAAACGTGGCAGGTGTTTGGATATATCTCCAAAATTTATAAGTAGGCCTAATTGGCAGTATGTTCCACGGAAGACTACAACTGATCGGAATCATGCCAGTTGCAGAGTTGTTAAAAAAAAGTGTATTTCCATCAAAATCTCTAATTTGGTATTTAACACCACTATCATATAACCTTCTATATATAAGTTACAGCTTTAAAATTAAATAAGGTAAAAGGTTCTATCTCAAGTGAATTTGGGTGTATATTACTTGGGTAATGAAACGGTCGTAATAATTATTATTCTAGTGAAACTAGTGCTGATGTAGTTGCAGTGGTTTCGGAAGTGAAAATCGTTGAATTTATAAGGGACTTTTTTTAGTAGATTGTAAATGTAAGGCATAACAAAATAACCAAACCTAACCTGTCAAAGATTCGTATTTGCAAGCTGTATAAGTGGAGTACGGAAAGAACTACCTCAGCGATAATTTAGCCATTATTCTATTAGCACGAAGTGACAAATGTCAATTGCTCCACATGAAGGACAATATTAACCAAATAGAATAACAAATTTGAATACCTAACCTCAAAATATATTTCATACCTAATTCACATAAAAAAAAATCTAACAACTTACCGTTTCTTTGGCATGTTTTACCCCTCGAGGAGGTTTTGTTGGTGGGATTACTGCAGACATATTTCAATCAAAATTTGACATATGAAAACGCCAAACACCTTTGACAATAACCTGACGTCAAACAGCTCCTGCCTGCAACCCTAGCTCTAGGCTGCAACAAGCCGGAAGCTACAACCTCCCTTCCATTCAACAAATGGCATCGAGAGATCGACATATAGCATATTATCAATTATCGAGACATACGGAAGATCTTTATCGTTGCTAACAACGAGTTAGATAGTATCTAACTCGTTGGTTGCTAATCTGAAAACGCGCGGCTCACGACAGGAAGAACTTGACTGAGATCAAATTGCGTATGCGCGGACTTCGTTAGTAAAATCTAAACTAAACAAACTTAACCTTCGTATATGCAAAGAGTGTAACAGCAAGGGAACTTTTTGATTTGGAATATGTGCACGCGAAAATAAATCCAGCTAAGGATTACGTTGACAGCGAATGAGAAATCCGCGCATGCGCAGTTTTGATCTCACAGTCAAATTCTTCCTGTCGCGAGCCACTCCTATCAGAAACAGTTTCTAAATTCATCAATGAAATCCGTCGCTCATTGGATTATGAGTGAGATCATATGAATTTGATGGATTGTAGCACAAAATAAAATATAATTACACAGGCAATGAAATGCGAAGTTTGTGATTGGCCACGTAGCATTTAGCAGACAACACACACGTTCAAATGGGTTTTTTACTTGGTTATTTAACGACGCTGTATCAACTACTGGGTTATTTGGGAAAATTTCAATACACTGTTACCTTTCTGCCAAAAATTATCTTAAAATACTAAAAACAGCGTAATATTTGTCTGTGTTTGTGAATTATCATGCTTACAAAAAGACACTTTTCAGAGTTAGTAATTTATTTTGTGTGCACAAGGTTGAAATTTTGGGCGAAGATATTCTTGTTCTGGAGTTCATCTGCCATAGATTACCTGACATTTACCTTACGGTTGGGGAAAACCTCAGAAAAAACCAACCAGGTATAATCAGCTCAAGCGGGAATTGAATCCATGTCCGAGCGCAACTACGGAACAGCAGTGTTCAAATGTTACAGACAATGGATTGTTTTTATCAACAAGCTGGAAGTATATTATTTCTAGCTCGTTGGTTTTCATGTAAAAAAAAAAACTTAAACTGTTTATCGAAATCATGGCTTCTGGGAAGGGAGACATGCAGTTTTAATTTAATCAAAATGAGTAAAGTTGAAAGCTAGAATTATATTGTCACGTTCAGATGTCCATTTGAAGACAAGGGTAATACGAATGTAACAGACTCAACAACAATAAAAGCGCATGCTTGATCTATGGCCGTCAACTAAAAATACTGCCATTGTAGACAGTACTATTAACAGCTGCTATTAAACACAATTTTAGTCTAGTGTGCTCGTTGGCTGCCCTAATCCTCTTCTTGACTTTCTTCACTTACTTTATGCTTCATCTCGTAGCTTTCAAATGTATTGTTATTGTTGACTGAGCATCATGCCCAGACAAGAGATATGGAATGTGCACTAGATAGTCTTCATTAGAGAAGACCACACATCCCCGTATTGGTTAGATGATCGTTCACCTCTGTTGAGGCATATGGACGTGAGATCAGCAATCAGCTGTAGGCTGTTGCACCACGAAAAAAAGAAAATAAGACTAATTAAACTGCAATGTCTACTTTAATAAAACTACGGTTTGCAAATTCATAATTTGTAATTACTATATCACTGCTATAAAATAACGTACTCAATTTCGAACTGATCTTTGTATGATACAGATATGTGAAATTAAGAAAACTTGAATCGACAAGTTTAAGCAAGCTGCATTCTCGACATCAACATTGATTTATCATCACAGCTTGTCAAAAATTTGCTAGCATTTCTACTTTAATTCCATAAGACTTCCAAATGATTCATATTATGCGAATGAACAATGGAAACTTAGATAATTGTTACAAATAAAATAGAGGAGATAATTCCCAATGTACAAGGTGTTCCAGTAGAATGTGACGGTTTTCAGAACAGTGCAATTTCTGGCAATTTTGTGTTTTGAAAAAAAATATATTGGTTCCTATGCGACCTTGAAAACACGTCATTTCTCCTGTGGTTGTAGGAAATGATATTATGGTAACTGGATGGTGGCAGGACGTGTATTTTCAATAAAAGCATATATTGAATTTAATGTTCCACATGGAAGAATCCCTTTCTGTAACACAATTCTGAAGTGGGTAAGTAAATTCAATAACACTGGGAATGTTTGTGATAGATTTGTGGTGGTCCACAATCAGTCTGTATGCTGGAAAACATCACGAGTTAGAGAAGCTGTGCTTAGAAGTCCATCTCACTCTGCAGCATATTGCACGTGAATCAGTGAACTGTGTGTGAATCTTGTTTCCTGCGCGCATAATTTCACGATTTGAAGATATTGCCTGGCTGCCACGGTCTCCTGATCTTACAGCAGCAGTCTTTTTCTTATGGGAATATTTGAAAAGTAAGGTGTACTGTAACAGACCACGCACTGTAATGCGGTTAAAAGAAAACATAAATAATGAAATCAGAGTCACTGATCGTAGTTTACTGCAGAGTAATGAGCTTTCAGAGCAGACTGCAAGAATATGTTCGTTGTTGTGGAGGTCACGAAAAACATGTAATTTTAAAAAAACAAATACACATTAATAAATTACATTCTACAACAATGTTCCCAGTAAGTGTTGTCTGTTAATTCAATTTGAATGTCGCACAATAAGGCTACTGGAACACCTTGTGTAATGAATAAATTTATCAAGCAACTAAAAATCCTCAGATGCTAATATTCACAGATACATTTTACAATTCTGCTATCACTTACACTTTACGAGCATTTCTTCAAAACTATTGCATTTACTAAGATTTATTAACTGTTTATACTAAAAAAAATGCTTACCTTTTCGACCATAATCCGTAGTAGGTATTGGAAAATAAATTTACACATAGAAGATTCAGTAACAAGGGAATTTTAAATGATGCATTAAGCAAACAGATAATAATATAACTGAAACACTTTTCTAAAGAGAATAAAACTAAGATAATGCATTTTTCTACCTTCTGATGAAAATTGATTTCCTGAATGTAACAAAAAAAACTGAGGAAGTAATAACCTAACACAGTTCTTTTTATAGCCATGACAGATAATTTATAACTTACAGGCAATGCGCACTACATTGCAAGATAATGCAGAAACTGAACCAGTCAGAGAGCAATTTGCTTAGGTTGAAATTTGTAAGAGCCACTTTCATTCTGCTAGAAAAATATACAGGAATCGTTTTCTTTAGTCGAATATAGTTTATTCTGCTGTATAACTTATTTCTCTTAGGATATCGTTAATTCTGAACATTCTTTTTAATATATATCTTCACGAACTTTAAATTGTTCAATATCAATACACAAATAAACAAACTTAGGCACTGCTATTCATGTCACTGTAAGTTTCTTAATTTAATGGCTATTTTACCATTAGAGGTACAATTGTTAATCAAACAGCTAGTGTGTACACTTTCCACGGTAGTAACCTGGGTTCGAATCTCAGTGGTAAAAAATGAAATTTAGGTAGTTCTTGAAAAGTCCACACTTTACTGTCGAGCCAGTGATGACAAATGAAATTTGTGATGGATAAAAACGGTTCTCGTAGTGTTTTCTTGGGTTACTCTTGTTTCCCCTACCATAATGCCATTGCTCCAGTATGCAAACCGCCTCCCATGATGTACAAAGGATAACACTACGGCAGCAAAAAGATCTATGGTTATGGCAAATCACTCCTAGAGGGGGGATGAATGACACGTGTATCCACCAACTGGGGAAGATTACTTTTAAAAGAGGATTAGTAACTTGTTTCTTAAGACATGGTGGGGGGGGGGGAGGCCGAAAAAACTAAAATGTCCAAAAATATTCTCTCTACATGCTCTTTTGTAACTCGCATTTAGTTTTTCCTTTTTTTCTTTAGTAATATAAACAAGGCTTACAAGGTAGAACAATTTATTAAAAGAACAAGTATTATATTTATTCCGGTAACTTCTCCCCCCCTCAGACTACAATACTTTTCTTAATTTTATTTTCCTTGTGTAATTTCCCTTTTATACTAAACAAAAAAATATGTAAAAATGTGCATGTAAAACCCATGCCTTTTAGAGTGAAAAACATGTACAATTTCTGTGATGATATGGAAGATAGTCTAGATTTATCTCGTGAAAGTAGTGGAGTGTAAAATACATGTATATTTTAATTAATAAGTTAATTTTGATATTTTTGGCAATAGTTTAACACGATGATCCAAGATGTCAAGGTCAGGGTCAGGTTACCAGCATTAGAACCGACAAACAGCAGTAACCCCCCCCCCCCAAAAAAAAAAACACACAAAACTGTCATAATCACTCAAATTGCATGTAACTGAATTTGTAGTTTAGTATGAAACATTTGATTAGTGCTGGAGTTGACATTTATGACGAGTTTCAGATATTTTGTATAGACATCATATAATGTCCCCTTCTCTGTTTTTTACACAAGTAGATATCTACTGATATCTACTGGGGCTGATGTTTTATTGGTATATTACTGATAATATAATTTTACATTGGATCACAGACTACATGGAAAGAAGACGTTCTGTTTTTCCTTCGTACATTATACATGTATCATTTTTAACAGATTTGTAAGGGCGAAATGATTTTTAAAAGATTTTTAAGTGCGAAATGATCATTTAGAGAAAGTAAGAACGAAATATATGTGAATAATGAAACAAATTTTCCCATTCATTTATCAGTTTATTTAAGGGGAGACATGTGTCCAAGTGCACTGTTACATTTAATTTATCACAGATCCCACGGTTTTTGAGGCAACGATTTGAAATTTGGTATGGTTACTGAATTTATGTATTTTCGGTCTTAATTACAATATCGCAGCATTACAGGAAGTCCAGTTATAAACTGATCTAACCTAACCTGATATTACAGAAAATAGGAACATTTTCTCATAACCTGTTAAGGGATACGGTTCTAAAACTTTATACACATTTTCCCTATGTTATAACTGACAAATCTTGCACACACAATTCGTAAATAGTTATTAAAATATATATGTAGGTATGTATATGTGTATTACTACTTTAAATTGACACACAAAAACAATCTGTCAACAGAAAAATTTGTATTATTCAACAGTAAAGACATGTGCACAATGTCATTGTTTTATCTCACATAATTTTAAGAAACTATTCGTTAATTGTAGAAATTATAACGTTGAGAAAATAAAGCATGAAGTTTAGGATTATAAAGAAGATTGGCGTGGGATTTAATAATTATTTTGTAGCACTTCGAAATAACATTTTGGAAACCTATCTTTAAACATCACAGAATAAAATAAAATTGAAAAATCGAATTTTTTTTACCATTTTCACTGACATTTTCCCTTAAATACCACAAGAAAGAAAGGAGTACTATTCAACGCAGCTGACATCACTGTCATGCTTGGTCATTCAAGATCATTTTGTTCTGTGTTCTATGGTTTTCCCTGTATAAGCCAAGTCTGACCAGAATTTTACATACAGCTTCTACTGTAAAAATCCAATGTACATATTTTTTTCATTACTTTTATTACCTAGCTGCCTTTAAGCATAGTCATATCTAGGGAAAAGGATTGAAGGTTTCAAAAACAATGAACAGAAACAAAGGTATAAATATACATATATGCAAATCAACTGTATTTACAGTAAAAACAAATTTTATCCTTTATTTCACAAGTCACAAAGGACAACTGGTGACAGGAGTGCATTTGGCCACGATCACAAAGGACTTACAGCATGGATGTGAGTCCTTTGCAACAGTGGCCTGAAAGAGACAACACAGTTTTGTTAAGCAGAGTTTAATATCAAGAGAACCATTCATCAACAACAACTTGTCCCCTCTCACTACTGACTTGAGCATACATCACAACAACTAGGTTTTAGGGCTGCCAATATCTTTCCTTTTCTGCAACCAAAAAATGTGAAATGTACATTGAGGTGTAAAGAGGTGCAGTAGCAAGTGGCCGGGTGAGGAAGGAACGAATGGGCCGTACTCAAATGTTCTCTCTTCGAATATACACTATATATATAATATATATAAGCAACTTCCAAACTCTGGTCCGACTTCCCCTCAGTTTGGAGGTGGCTTTACTGAAGTTGCAGGAATGAGAACAATCAAATGCCCAATCCTGCCATCATGCACAATGTGACTATGTAAAATGCATAAATATTGCTTTTTGGAAATGTAAATACTACAAACAAAACATCTGGAACATTTCTGATAGCTTTCTTTCCCCATCTTTCTGTAAATACAAAACATATCTAAATTTTTTATCTTAATCAAAAAAAAGAAAGAAAAAACTTAATTGATATAAATACAGTAAGAAAAATAAGGAAATTAAGTGGATAAACGTCCGTGGATAAAATTAGAACTTCCATGTTACAAGCTAGAGGACGAAAACGAGATTTTGCTGAGGAATCTAAAGTGTTCGGGGATCGACTTCAATAAATATTCAGTGCAGCCAAACCTCAATAATTTGGTTCCAGCCAAATCCCTTTCCTATTTTGTCATGAGGAATGATACAGACACGTTTACCGACTCCTCCTCAAATTATCGAGGTTCAACCAGCATTCCCCTGCTCCTTGGACCTCGGAAGTGCCTAGTCCATGCTTCCATATATAAATATCAATACTGAGGAGCAGGGACCAGGCACTCATCTTTGTCTAGATTTGTTTCCTAATAGTCATCGATGTCATATATATCGTCTTCAAACTCGTCGCACTGCATGCTTTGGAAGTCCACTTTGTAGCGCAGCAGTCCTGGAAACATGACAGAACATTAGCCAAGTTCGTTCTCCACACACAACTAACTGAACAGCAACACACATGGATAATAAAAACAATATTTGGAACAACTTCAAAATAAAAACAACAATATAAAATGTTTTCCATGTCAGGAAGGGTGTCTCTGACATGCTGCTTTATGGCTACGTGGACTTTTCTTCAGTTGGAGGACAAATCCCCTGAAGAAAGCATGCATACATGTAAGCAGGGCTCAAACATTCTACTCTGCAACCGGCCTACAAAACATGCTTCAACACTGCAAGGGTAATTGCAGTCTGCCAGAATCAATTCAATTCCTAAAAGAGTGGCCGTGGTTGATGTAATAAAGTTAACAATTAAGGGGAGAGGATGGTATACTCGTAATTTGATATTTTATTTTGGGGTTAATGATATAATCATAGTACCAGCCTTTAGATAAATAAATACATTTTTATTAATTGATGCAGATTTCTTTTCTTTTTTTTTTATCTGTATGTACGAATATTCTAAATTCGAGATTAGTTGGGTGGGGGGGGGGGAAGAATTTTGGGCACCAAATTTTGAAATGAAGTATCAGGATACAGTAATTCACTAATATAGACATATCCAGCTTATCCAAAACAACGTCGCAAAAAAGAAAATAATAAAAAAAAAAAAACCGTCAATGTTTTGTTTATCCCTGCAATATTTTGTTCATCCCCTGTAGCATGGTTACAAATTTAAGTGTCAATGTCCTCACAGTAGTGCTACATCTGTTTTCCACCATCCCCCAAACACTTCTTTTGTTTTGTAACAGGTGCGGCCAGTCCCATTAAGTGAGATGGTCTTTACGCTCCCCCCTCCTCCCACCTACCCGGGAATTACAGGATTATGGTATATGCATTTGAGATAAGTTTCCAATTTCTCATTCATTTTAGTTGTGTTGCAGTTAATCACATTATCGGTACGTCTTATTTTTTAGTTACAAATGTGTAATGTCGAGTAAAAGAAAACGTGTTGTTGTATCCATAAAGGGCAACTTAGAAGTCGTGAGATGTGTGGAAAGTGACGTCATCTTGTGAAATGTTCTTTCCGAGTATGGAGTAGGAGTACCAACTGTCTCTGATGGGTTAAATGTAAATCCAAACTTTTGGAACATTCCTGCAAAATACCGAATCGGAAAACAATGAAAGACGCTCAATTCGAAAAAATAAGCTAGGCCATATTTCTATGTTCTTACAGGTGGCCCTGTGATATGTTGAAGATAGCATGGCTTGATGAACAGTCATGGCCTGTAGCCAATCTAAACAAAGCGACAGCAGATTTTCCAGATGCTTGTGGAGTTTTTTCACAACTTCGTAATATTAGTTCCAATTTTGTCCTCTATTTATTTCTTTTTTCTGGATTAAATGAAATTTGTTGTGGATGATTTGTTTTATAGAACGGAAGGAAAATGCCTGGCTTCATTTCTGTATTATCTTTGTATCTCTTTTTGTCACAGCATTTGCTATTTCCTGTAACTAGAGACCTGAATTTTTAGCATCTATTTTTCTGCAATTAGCATCTATTTATCCGTTCCCTTAGTATTTAATTTTCCAACTTTTCAAGTGGAATATTCGTCTTTCTCCTCAAGTAAAGATGGCTACAATTCTGTCTCTTCTTTAAAATGTCTGGAGCATAAATTTGAAATAGACTTCCAAAATTTCAAGATAATCAATTACATTTTAAGAATGAATTTTGGAGATACTTTTATAGAAATATGAAGGGATATTTTTCAAATGTAACAAAATAACAAATTTATATTATGGAGAAAAGTTTCCTAATGGCCTAAAGAATGTATGAACTAAATATCATGCATGCAGCATTAACAGTTCTGAAGATACATAACTTTTTATTTGAGAATAAAGCAAAAAATTAAAGTTACGGGAAACTGCAATCAAAGTTCAATTTCATTTCAGATAATCATAAAAAAAAACTGAGCGAGTATTTGCGTATGATACCTCTCTGAATTTACAGTATCTTAAAAATAAAATATCAGTCCTATTACTCGATTTGCTGTTATGGCACACCACACACCTACCTTTTCATCATGCAGGGGAACTTAGTGAATTAATCGCGGATTTTCTGTGCACCAGAACCTATTGTTCTGTGAACATACATACATAACCACATAAATGAAATCATGTCTCATCAGAGAAAATGATTAAATGTGGATCAACAATGCCATCAACAATGTTTTGTAAAACCCAATTACAGAAATTCACTCGACTTTCGTTGTCATACGGCCGTAATTCTTGGACAACAGTAACTCTGTAAGGTTTCAATTTTAAAAGTTTAGTAGCTGTATGGGATGAAGATTTTGATATGCCTACTTCTTGTGCAACACGATGTAAAGATTAATTAGGAGAACGTTCAAGTGATGCAGCAATATCATCAAGTTTTGCTTTTGTTAGAACCCTTCGTTTTGGCCTAAGAATTTTAGATTTCAGTGATCCTGTTTCTTTTAACTTAATGACAAAGTTTCGAACTGTACCTCTATTTGGAGGTCGAGTATCGGGAAATTTCTCTACAAATTGTCTAGACTTGTTGGCATGAATCTATTTTGACGTAAGTTTCGAACATAAATATTCGCTGTTGTTCAGCCCGCATTTCAATTATCTAAACAACTAATTTAATGCACAGCACACACACTTCAAACATATTTAAAAGAAGTACACAAGCACACACATCTAACTTCTCAGACTGTACTAAGCTGTGGCAATGACAGGTAACATACAGGCCTGCGCAGCCTTGAAGCATGAAGCAATCAGCAGTTGGGATCTTTCTACATTTTTCGGATGAAGCGTGATGTAACCGTACTATAGTAGCCCTATTATTGTTATTAACTTTATTATTATCATCTTTATGTAGCCTACTTCTTAAGTAACTTACACTGGTGTTTAAATATTAGTCTACAAAGTAGAGTATGTATATTTGTATTTATGTATGTTCCTATCTACTCTTTCAAGAACATGATCCTAGTACAATTTTAAATTTTATTTTAGAAACAACAGAGACTTTTATTTTTGTGAATTACGTATAATCTGTGTAATACTCTGGTATCAGAATTTTAAATTTTATCTCAGAAAAAGCAGATAAGTTGTGAATCATGTAAAATTTTATGCCATTTTCAAGTCTCTTTATCAAAACGAAACTGTCTCCAAACACGAGTTTTGCTCTTTCAGGATACTTTCATGTAGCGTTTTTTATGTATATGTTATTATTAGATAAATAAATAAATTTAAAAAGTTTGAAAACAAATAAATAAATTAAATAAGTTTAAAAAAACCAGACCTTTAAAAAATGGCATTACAGCAGTTAACTTTTTTTTTTTTTATCCAATGCCACCAGGTTGTCTTTTCGACATTTCTGGTCTTCTCTCCTGGTCGTGGCTTAGTTGTAACCCACTTCTGAGGTTGGGGCGCCTGGAAGGCGGAGTTACATTACCCCGATGATGTGATAGGATGATTATGATAATGTGGTGCCAGGAGAGGTCTTAAATCTAAACTTAACCTAAATTCCAGACCATGGACGAACACAGGAATAATCCCCTTTAAGGAAAAATTCCTGTGCTCTAACCGGGAATCGAACCCAGGACCTCGTGAACTATAGCCAGAAGCTCTGACCACTAGACCATGAGGCTGGTCACACTTGAATAAATTAAAGAAATAAATATAACAAACGCAAGATAATTTTAGAAAAAAAAATCTATTTCGTAAGAAATTCGTGTCTGTCAAAGGAACTAACACAAAGAGGTCCCCTACCTGGCAGCATGTTATGGGGAAGCACAAGTCTACTTTTCGGAAACAGTGTTGCCAAATATCTATTACTTAAAGTGATTTATTAAAGCATTCAAATACTCCTGACAGAGATTTGTTGGAACCTATAACTCTAATGTAGCCTAAGTCTTTCATGAAAATAAATCTGTACTTCTAAATGTGTTCAAAAGATAATGGAATCAAAAGTAATTTCACTAACTAGTTAACAAAACTATAAATGCACATCAAATTTTTATGTAATACATTTTTCACATATCAAAGATTATTTTAAAGTATTTCTTTCTATTTTACCAGTTTTCCACCATATTTAACCATCCTTTCCCCTTGAAAATCCTGTGCATCAGAGCTTTAAAAATAGCGTCGTAAATAGCTAACAAGGGTATAAATGCGTATTAAATTCATGTAACATTTTTTACATATCTAACTACATTTTAAAGTAAACATTTTTTTCTTTAATACAGGTTCTCCACCATACAAAACCATCCTCTCCCCTAACACATGGAGTTTGTTGTGCTAAATGATTGGCAATGCGGATGCCATTAGCCTTGCTGTCATTCTACAAACAAGCACTACAAAATGTAAAACAGTGCGACAAACAAGAAAACCACACAACTGTGTTCCTGAAACATCGAAACAGCGGGTCATGCACACACTACTGTACGGGGTGGGATCTCGTTGTCTACCTGATGAAGAGGCAAACCGAGTGGAGCGAGCGACCTTAGTAATCATCAAGGTCGACATCGTCCAGAGGTTCGTCCGCTTGGAGAGACTGGAAGTCAACTTTGTAGCGAAGGATGCCTGGGCGAGAATAAACAGTGACAGCCCCTCTTCAAAAGTTCACCGCACAGGCCTGTCCCGAGGGACGTGGCCTGCGATACATGCATACCCCAACACCACATCTTTACACTTCAGCATCGGTCCTTGTCCTTGTACTCACCTCCTATTCCTCCGAAGCCTCTTACAAATTGCGAGCCTTCTTGCGACTTATCGGTGATGATCTCCAGAGTCGCTCCAAAGCTCTTGTAGTTGTTTGCAAGCCACTCCAGCAGTGGCTGACATTCCACCAGCTCTAATTCCACACCACTCTGCAAAAGTATCATTTCATTATAACTGACTGAACAATTGTTCATGTTGTGACCTTCCCACACCACAGTGCACACGTTAACATAAAACACAACACTGACACGAAAGCTAAGACAAAGATATTAAGTATGACCAGATACGATATGTTCACATTAACACAACACTAATTTCAGATTAGTGTAAGCTTGCATGTGTAAGTTTATGGTAACACAAAAACTCATCAAATCACAAGACAGGAGTTATGTTGTAAGGAAAGACTGTGCTCAAGAAGAAGACAAAGCAAAATTATGATTTCATTTGATGGCGACAAATACTCTCTTTGCTCTTGAAGGTACAGAGCAGTGATTAATGTTTTTTTCCATCGTGCCTATGAGTAATTCCTGTTACTAACTAAAAGTAACTAATTTTTGTTTCACATTCTTGGTAAACACCTTAAGGTCTCAGCTACCAGAGTGATGTGAGGTTTCTCGAAGCAAAATGTTCAGTAATTTCGCCTTGTGAAAGGAATTTTAGAGCATCTTAACAAAATCATTAAGATCCAATTATTTAAGTTTCAAAGACAAGTTTTCATAAAAATGTGGTTGAAAAATAATTAACAAAAAATTAAATTGTGAAAGCTGAACACAAAGGAAATAAATACTTTTTTGATAATATAACTGAAAGTACTGGCTTTATACTAAAATGAAAATAATAATAAAATTGGTAAATTTTTTAAAATTAAATCTTAATATACAGAGAGTGAAAAACAGAGTAACTATGACAGAGTTTCAAACTGAATTGGAAACTTCAAAATTAAAGTAAAACTGTGACTCATGTAATTTTCTTGGAAACAATTCTAATAAGTTCTTATCAGAAAAAAAATTGTAGATTTCTCTCTTGGTTTTAGAAAATTCTTCCAAAGCTGTCTTTTTCAAGTCCAGTCTTTTCATCTCTTATACAAAATAACTGCTAAGTGACTGTTCTTAGTAGTAATTTACAGGCAAATCCAACATACTTAATTTAATTTTTTTACATAAATCAACCTGAATAGTAAATACTGTAGAGCCAGAGGAAGAGGGGGGGGGGGGGCTCTCCATATTTCCCTAATGGGTGCCCATGCCTCAAACAATATGTAATCTTGCAGACACATTGAAATTCATGTCTGAAACCCATTTTACCTCTTTATCAGTAAAATGTGTCTTATCCTTCTCCTGCTCTGGTGTTAGATGCAAAATCTTCTCCTCTGCTGTCGCATGGTTCTTCAGCACATAACGTTGAATGTCTAAATTCTCCCAGCATATTAAGGTCTCCACAGATCCCAGTTCTAGTGCTCGCAGCGTATCCTCTACTCCGAAACAGTACTTCCCCGTGTCTTGACTGATCTCATCAAAGTAACGTCCTGCAGGAAACAAACCAAATTAGAGCTGCCAAGCAATTTCATGTAACAGTACAGTTTTACAACTATCCTTCGAAGGTCTACTTTCACACGACAAGTGAATACTACGCTCAGAATGTCATCACTCATCATAAACTGACATAACTTTCAAACTGTATATCAATTTTAAATACAGGTTCTTATAAATATAAAAATAATGACAATATATAGCTATATTATGTGAATTTGTGCAGAATTGATTACATCACCTCAAACCTTGCAATTAGTGCAATTATCTTACTTTTTACGATTACATAAAAATATCTTTCTGTAAAATGCAGTACATTATCTTATATGGATACAGTAAAAGATTTCATTTATGAATAATAATTCAAGAAAATAAGCTATGAATGGAAGTGTCAGTGTCAACATGATAAAAGAACTGAATTTTTGTGAAACACATCAAAGCATGATCAGAATGTGTCATTTTATGACACAGATTTTTTTTTTAACTTATTAAACACTTACAGTCTTACTAATAAACCGTGTATACGAGACTTATGCAGAGTTGAGACAGAAAACGTTACTAATAAACCATGCATAGGCGATGGATGTATAAACAGGCTGTAACTACACAATGGGAATTGCTTTGCAGTAGTTATATACACGAAACCCCTTGTTTAAGCATTGTATATAAGGAAAAAATGGCCGCCCCTTTAACAGCTGTTCGTATCGACTGTCATTTTATGATGATGTTTACCTTGTAACCACAGAAGAACATACCAAAGATCATAGAATTATTAGAATAATATTGCTGTAGCGTGTACTCTTTGACCAAAATGTAGTGTGGTAATCGATTAGAGCCAGTTGTACTATCGATATTTAACACGCCATACTAGAGCACTCTACCGGATGCAATAGAGAACCTCAGATATTCTATTACCTTTCGTAATGAAGTAATGACGAAACTATGACGTAGCTGTGTAACAGTTATACTGTTATACACAACGTATGTAGTGATTATTAGTAAGGAATTTACACACGACTTATAAACGAGCTACTCATTGTATAAGTATAAGACAGTTAAACGTCTGTATATAGAGTTTTTATTAGTAAGACAGTTACGGTCTAATCGATTACCACACTACATTTTGGTCAAAGAGTACAAGCTACAGCAATATTATTCTAATAATTCTATGATCTTTGGTTTGTTCTTCTGTGGTTACAAGGTAAACATCATCATAAAATGACAGTCAATACGAACAGCTGTTAAAGGGGCGGCCATTTTTTCTCTATATACGACGCTTAAACAAGGGGTTTCGTGTATATTACTGCAAAGCAATTCCCATTGTATAGTTACAGCCTGTTTATACGTCCATAGCTTATTCACGGTTTATTAGTAACGTTTTCTGTCTCAACTCTGCATAAGTCTCGTATAAAACCTATACACGGTTTATTAGTAAGACTGTTAATATTTTAAGAGAAAAATTCGCTCCCGGGTCCTTGGTTCCACGTACCAAGCGCTCTGACCACTGAGCTACGCAGAATTTAATCCACAGCCCCGGATCGAACTTTTCTCCTTTGATGTTTCACTTTGTGGCCTGACTCCAAGTTAGGCATATATGTTGACGTGTATCCAGTGTCAACTGCCATTATATTAGGAGCGCACTCAGCTGAGTGACTTGTTGGCCGTTAATCCGCAGTTATTATGCACTGCTAGCTGAGAGAATATTAGAGATATATTAATTTGTCCTACAGAATTTATCTGTGGATTGAATTATTGAACATCCGGTTTCACTAACCTATTAATTTCTTTTCTTGAATGAATTTCACATTCTGCAAGGATTCTGCTGCCAACTCAATAGCCTGGTTAAAACCATTCTCCCCTCCGTATGACACATCCACCAATTTGATGATCTTAGCTTGCAACCGCTGCAAACACAAACAGAAGTGATTATAACCAGAACAATTATCTGTGTGATAAAGGAAGCTTAGTACCTAGAGTAATACTCACAGATGAAGGATGATGCAGATTGAAAAAAAAAAAAAAAAAAAAAAGCACGCGCACACACGCAAAAAAACACGCACGCACACACACAGCCATCTGCAGGAAAGTTGACAGAATCAAGTGTTAGAAGCCAGAGAAATGCCAATGTTTACATAAGAAGTGACGTTGACTGTTCTGAAAATAGGTGTTTGCTGTCGACTTCGTCCTGTGACGAATAAGTAACATTTGTTAAAATTTTAAGATATAGCCTAATTCTAAATGAAGGAAAACTCAAAGATTTAGCCTTTTGTAATCTCAACAAGAAAGTTATCCTTCTCACGTTTTTGTTTACATAAAGATGAAGGTAGCTTCAATCTTAGAAACTTTGCGACTTTTTGTATACTATTACACCAGCAATGGAAAACGTCTAAGCTACAATTATTCTGAAATTTTAAGACCTATTTGCTTTGGAGGACGTCAGTGGAGGTCTTGTAAGATTTTTGGTGTGTTTTTAAGATTTTGTTCAGATTCAGGTCAACAAAATCCGAGCTTTGATAACAACACATAAGTGTGTAACATGCACACATTATTACAGATAGTGGGACTAATTACTTAAGCTCTCTAGAAGATGAGAAATCATTTAATTCTGCCTGTTATACTCACAGGGTCAAACATGTCTGACTGGCTAAGCTCTGTTTTAAAATCAGCACTACCAGCAAGAATGATACCAGCAATATTGGGTTTGTCATTAGTGATGAACAACGTGGTCGCTACTTCTGCTACTTTACGCACATAATTGTGTCTCTTCTCCATTCTAAGTCGCGCAAAACGTAGAGCAGACTGACCTCCTCTACCTGTAACATCATTCATTATGTTTCAGTAAAACATCCTGGAAAGATACAACATCTGTTCTACACTGCTACAAATTGTACATCCATAGAATAGAGCAACTCAACTTATCACTCCAAATATACAGTAGAACCCTGATTTTAGGTACCTCCACTTAATGTTTTTCCGCATTTAATGTTAAATTTTCATTATCCCAATAATTACTACATATGATTAATGTATTTTTATACTCAATTTAACATTCTTCTCTTTGCTCTCAAACCGCATTTTGCATTAAAAATTACTCTTAGATTATTTTTTTAAAATCTCGATTAATGCAAAAATAAATGCATTTCAATCTAACACGTAAAATACAATTTTTTTTAATACTCGATTTGGCAATGTTGCTGCCTTGCTGCCACGTGTTAATGGAGTGGGACCCATAATCTCCCTGTACTTTCAAGAACATGGGTGCCTCACAAAAAGGAAAACTCTTCTCTTGCAGAAAAGTTAATTTAATTCACGAAATGGAAAAAAATCCGAACGCAAAGATATCTGAGAAGATGACTGACTGGCACCCAGCTTCCACTTAAATGTTATGTTTTATTTAACGACGCTCGCAACTACAGAGGTTATATCAGCGTCGCCGGATGTGCCGGAATTTTGTCCCTCAGGAGTTCTTTTACATGCCAGTAAATCTACTGACATGAGCCTGTCGCATTTAAGCACACTTAAATACCATCGACCTGGCCCGGGATCGAACCCGCAACCTTGAGCATAGAAGGCCAGCGCTATACCAACTCGCCAACCAGGTCGACGCTTCCACTTAATATTTTCTTTTTTTTTTTTTTTTTTTTTTAGTATTACTTAATGTAGCTTTTTTTTTACAAATAAATAGAATTTTTGCGAAAGTATTAAAAAATTTTTAAACAAAAATAAACGCCTATTTAGTGTCAACCCTCATTTAAGATTAATTATTTTGTGTCCCCAGAAAAACGTTAAACAGGGGTTCCACTGTATATGTACTTTTTATACCCATTCATATATCCTGCAGTTTTACCTTCTCCATAATGAAGTACTGTATTCTTTAAATTCGAAATTATATGTTTGAGGAATATTTTGTATTTAGCTAAAGCATTTGATATTGTAGATGTAATATATTGATAAAAAAATTAAAGTTTTATGTAATACAGATGATATCTTACGTTGGTTTACATCTTACTTATCAAAGAAAAACAAAAAGTAGAAATAAATCTATTGAATAATCACAAAATTACTCATACAGAATTTCAGAATATTAAACATGGAGATCTCCAGGGATCACTTTTAGGTCCATTATTGTTTCTAGTTTATATTTATGATTTAGCCTAAATACAAACAACAGAAGACAAGTGTGGCGATTTGAAACAATATGATCACTGTAGAAACACTTCTAATACAGTATACTTTCGTTGTACAATGAAATACAATTTAATATTCTGGGGAAACTCATCTGAAGCAAAACATATTTTTGTGTTATACAAAAAAAGTCCTAAGAATGATAAATGTGCATAAGAGGATATCACATAAAAAACAATTTCCAAAATTTAAAAATCTTGACTTTACCTTGTGAATATATTTTTTTTTCCCTGATGATGTTTTATGCTAAAAATCAAGAGACTTTTAGTATTAAACAGAAGATTCATAATTTTAATAAAACATACTAATTACATCCCTGTTGTCTACGCTATTATAAAAAGGAGTTCACTATTTATGTGTTACACTCTTTGATGCACTGTCTAATGATCGTACACCTTTGAAGGGCCAAGAGAAAAGGTTTACAACAGGATAAACATAATGTCTCCATATACATACCTTCTTCTCAACTGATAAACTGAAAGCTGTAAATTAATCTACTTACTATGTATTAATAATGATGCATTATATTTCTATATATTTTTCTTTTACTTCTTTCACATTTGCCAACACATAACTGTCAAGTACTTAGTTACAACAGCTTGGGTATGCAATAAAACAAGTGAGACAACATAACAAATATACAAAACCAACAGACATGTTCATAAAACGATTTTCAGAGACTTCGAAGGATTCCTACTTGTGAATATCAAGTCAAAAGCAAACTTCTTTTAATTCTGAGTTTTACATGAGGACAACATGTAAACTTCTGATCATATTGGCAGATGGAAGATGTTCTACTGGTATGTGTCTATCTAACTTCACATAAGTCTGTAAACTGTGGTGACAATGACAAAATCAGAGTGATAAAGTTACATTATTATTTGTCTAGTGAACTCAAAGACTAAATTCTCTGAAAAAAATTTGAACAAAATTTCTTCTTGTACTGGTTGTGGAAAAGATCAGATTAGACTTTTTTTTATTAGACATGCACACATACATGTTCCGAGGTAACATAAGACTGTGGAAAAAGAATTGTTGGCCTATTAAAATTGCATTTTGCTCTTAAGGAATGTACTTACGAATTATATAAATAATCAAGCTGAAGATTAAAAAGTATGTTAAAAAGACGTAGTGCATTGCTTTTGTAATGTACATTCTTACCATGCTTCTTCGGCAGGTCCACTGTAAACTTGTGCAGAACCTCTCTAGTATTGCCCTGTAAAGTGCCGAATAGGGCTCCATTACCATCCATTACGATGAATCCAAACTTGTTATCATCTGCTAACAGAGCTGTCAAGGCCTCTGTGTGAAACTGCAAGTAGAATAATACATCACGAAATATGAAAAATCTTTGTACTCTACAGAATACTTATTACAGGAGGAGATGTATGTATGTACAGAACTTATAAACAACAGAAATCAGAACCTAACCTAACATTGTGCTTCTTGCACTGGTACTTCATAAAAGGCTCATTATGGTTTCCACAGCTGCAGCTAGTGATATTTGGTGGTGGGAGAAGTGTGGCCACGTGACCATCAGTATAATTTAGTGGGACATTGCTATTTGGTAAGAAGTAAAATGACTGTATGGGTAACAGTATTAGTTGAATGTAAATTCATAATACAGATCCAGAGAAATTTTGGCAACGTTTATGTTTAATACTTCATAGCACAGAATTTTCTTTCCCAGAACAACCAATGTTGAAAATGTCTATAGAGGTAAATGGTGAGATTTGGTTTCAATAGCAAGGTGTCATAGCACATACTGTTCCCTATCAAATGACTTGAAACCATGTTTCCAAGTATCATTTGCCCCAAAAAACCCGAAGTTACATTGTCTTACAGTGACATTAGTTATGATAGGGTCTATTTACTTTCTGTCATCTCAAAACTTCAAAGCCTTCCCATCTTTTGTTAAACTTTAACATGTTGGCAGATGGTTCTTAAACAGGATGCATGGAGCTTAATTTATTTCCTATTTTGTTTAAATGTTAAGCAAAAAAAAGTCATGTTCTGTTTCTAATCTAAATGTTGCTATTGTTCTTATTGAATTTGGTATTGCCAAGAAACTAGATTGATTAATTAAAATGTATCTCAGTGAAACGTACAACAGAGTCCGTATAGGCTAGTTTCTGTCAAATGCTTTTCCAATTCACTGTGGGCTAAAGCAAGGAGATGCACTATCAACTTTACTTTTTAACTTTGCTCTAGAATATGACATTAAGAAAGTTCAGGGTAACAGAGACGGTTTGGAATTGAACGGGTTACATCAGTTTCTTGTCTATGTGGATGACTTGAATATGTTAGGAGAAAATCCACAAACTATTAGAAAAAAATGGGAATTTTACTTGAAGCAAGTAATGTGATAGGTTTGGAAGTAAATCCCGAAAAGACAAAGTATATCATTATGTCTCGTGACCAGAACATAGTATCAAATGCAAATATAAAGACTGGAAATTATAGTTTGAAAACGTGGAAAAATTAAAAAATCTTGGAGCAAAAGTAACAAATATACATGACACCAGGGAGGAAATTAAACGCAGAATAAATATGGGAAATGCCTGTTATTATTCGGTTGAGAAGCTTTTCTCATCTAGTCTGCTCTCAAAAAAGCTGAAAGTTAGAATTTACAAAACAGTTATATTACCGGTTGTTCTGTATGGTTGTGAAATTTGGACTCCTACTTTGAGAGAGAAACAGAGGCTAAGGGTGTTTGAGAATAAGTGTTTAGGAAAATATTTGGGGCTAAGAGGGATGAAGTTACAGGAGAATGAAGTTACGCAATGCAGAAATGCACGCATTGTATTCTTCACCTGACATAATCAGAAATATTAAATCTAGACATCTGAGATGGACAGGGCATGTAGCATATACGGGTGAATCCAGAAATTCGTATAGTGTGTTAGTTGGGAGGCCGGAGGGAGAAAAACCTTTGGGGAGGATAATATTAAAATGGATTTGAGGGAAGTGGGATATGATGTAGAGACTGAATTAATCTTGCTCAGAATAGGGACCAATGGCGGGCTTATGTGAGGGTGGCAATGAACCTCTGGGTTCTCTATAAGCCATTTGTAAGTTGTAAGTAATACTTCTACTGCAGGCCATTTTTTTTTTTTTTCACTTGGGATTTATCTGTCTTCCATCAAAAATTACTACTGCCCTCAACATCAAGAAAGCACTTAGTATTCTTCCTCGTTATTTCCTTGTAACCAGTTCAGTCATTCTCACACAATCCCCTCTTAATTATAATTGTACTGTTATGAATGACAGAGAAAACAATGGTGGATTATTCAGAAGTGTAGTTTGGACTTTTCCCATTCCTGGTGAGGAAATAATTTATTCTACCTTTGTTTTCAAATAAGGTTAAAAATAAAGAGAGAGAGATCTCACTGTGGTCGTTAAAAATGGCGGAATCCACTTGACTAACCCAATGAGTCATTTGTAACAACTCAAATGAGCAGAAAACTCTTCTCGTCCCCTTCTTCTTTCCTTTTTTCTGTATCTCTCTTTATTGGAGAGGGGGTCAAAGTGAAGACAATGACGGAACCGATCTTCGAAAGGTTATAATAATATAATCTTCACAGCAATGAAACTTTCTCTGAACTTCTTGGTTTTCCCCTTCCAACCCAGCTGTTTCAGCCAAGCAACACAATGAAATAAACATTCTATTGATTTGTTTAAGGGGTGTGAAACCTATGTCTACATTACTACTCCACATCAGATCAACAACAGCATAAGCAACGAGTTTATCCAGAAATCTTCTAATTACTCTTATAACCTCGCAAAAATCACCATCAGGAGCTAAAGCGCTGAAATATTCCCAGATTTCATGTAAGGTTGTCAACAAGTGGCAGTTAATTTCGCATCAGCTTGACAAAATTCACATACACCAACTGTATCTATATCAATATTATAAACAGTAATTTTCCTCAAAGTTTGGATTTATCTGCTGCAATATCCTGGTTTCACAACATGATGACATCATGCACAATTTGTAATTCCCCTGCAAGCGCAAGACGTCTGTCTCTCCACTTTCCTTTCTCACACCCACGAAAGGGTACTTGGTTTGATCATTTAATACTGACCTATTGTTTTTGAGGGGAATGGTCACAACAGATAAAAGCTTCATTTATTCATTTATTTATGTACGGTAGTTACTTATTTCTTTATTTGTTTCTTTGTTTATTTATCCGTTTCTTCATTCATTTATTTATTTACTTATTAGTTACTTATTTCTTTATTTGTTTCTTTGTTTATTTAATCGTTTCTTCATTCATTTATTTATTTACTTATTAGTTACTTATTTCTTTATTTGTTTCTTTGTTTATTTATTCGTTTCTTCATTCATTTATTTATTTACTTATTAGTTACTTATTTCTTTATTTGTTTCTTTGTTTATTTATTCGTTTCTTCATTAATTTATTTATTTACTTATTAGTTACTTATTTCTTTATTTGTTTCTTTGTTTATTTATTCGTTTCTTCATTCATTTATTTATTTACTTATTAGTTACTTATTTCTTTATTTGTTTCTTTGTTTATTTATTCGTTTCTTCATTCATTTATTTATTTACTTATTAGTTATTGCAAGAATTATGAATTTTTTATAAACAGCTTTCCCAATGACGGGACTGCCTCATTGGACAAAGCATAATAAACATATTGAGTGAAAACAAAAAAAAAAAACAGACCATAAAAGAGAAAGGAGGGGAACGAACAAAAGGGAAAAGCAAATACAGGAAAGATAATAGCATGCATAACAGGCCTACACATAGTAAACAAACAGATTAGATATTCGAGCAAATTTCTCCCTTTTTAAGAAACAAAGTACAGATGGTATTTTAAAATGGCAAGTGATCCTCTGATAGCGGCAAGGGAAACATCACGAATGAAGTCGTTGTTCAGCAAGAAATCAATTTAATTCTTGTGCAATTAATTACTGGCCAAAAACAGCTGAACATTGGCTAGAAACAAATCAAAATTAACTGAAAGATGTGCATTTGTTTACACCAAGGGATCTGTATATTGCCCACAGTAGTAGTTTTGTTTTCAATACACTGTGTCTTTATGATCTTATAAGATGTTTGGCAGATAGCACTAATTCTTTTTGCAGAGTGGGAACAGTTGCATATTAATTTTATTTCCCTGACGTCTCATATATGATGGAAAGAAAGTAAGAAATTATTTATATAAATTCCTTGAATCCACAGAATGGGGAAATAAAAAAAAAGAGAACTTTTACACATTAAAACATGAAGTTTCCCAAACCACAGTAAATCCTTTACATAAACAATAAAATGGTAATGGTATGTGTTGTGCAGATTCTCTAATGCTTTACAGCACAGAAATAAACACACACAAAATAACAGATAAGCACACTATTAGATCAGAGCTTCAAGAGGGACTTGTGTCACATATGGCGTAAAATAAACATTCCAAGTCCATTAAGATCACAATCTCAAGTTCATGGTTACTTCCTATACTGTGTCAAAGCTCAGTCCAGTTCAAACTCAATCACATAGACTAAGAAAAATGTAATAAAATGACATTATCTATCTCCTGCTTGTTCCGAAAATTTGCAGTGTCATTTGAGTTGTTTGAGAAATACTCTAACCACGAAAAGCTATTTCTGATTGTTTATGGAATCCATCAATGACCAAAAGGTTGTGGATCACTCTCCATGCTGAAGGACCTGGGTTCAAATACATACGAGTTACAAAGTGAAATTAGTTATGGAAAGCAAATCGGTGAAAGGATCCTCTTTCTTCTTCTCTGGGCGACCTAAAATGGTCTTCAAACACTTTTGCCTATTACTTTGATACTATTTGTGCTTCACAGGAACAGAAAAACTGGTTTAACCTCCTTCAGATCCTCAACGTAGTTTTCAAAGTGCACTTGACTTCATCCAGTTCAGCACATTGGAATAAGGTATATGGAGTTCACTCTTTTTCAATGTTGTGCATGTAATTGTAGGCCTCTCTTCAGGCGACAGCAATACCATCATCCTATTACCACTCCTATTTAGCAACAGAAGTCTAATTGTGAATTCTCAATGTGGAATTAGTATGCCTCATAGCTGATGCTTGATTTTAAGACTTATGATGATTATGATTTAATGTTCTGAGTCCAGCACTTTTGGAAAGTGCCAATAAAAGGCTCTGGTTCAAGCAAGGAGGTTGAAACTCCCTTCCTGGCCAAAGCAAAAACCCTCTCGTTACCTACGAGTCTACAACTGTTACTGTGTGTTCATTTCAAAACTTCCCATCTTGAATAAACACGTTGATTTAGTTTTGTAGAGGGATGTTCAAAACCACTGCTGATTGAATTTTCTATTCCACACCATCACCCCCATTTCTGAATTTCAAATTGCATCCTGTATTTTCAGACACACATTTTTAAAGGAGATGATAAACCCCATCATCTACCAAAGAATTAATTCAGTTCATCCATTTCTAAGATAGAGCAGAAACATATCATTCAACTAATTAAAGTTTAATTGATATTACACTGTACTATGAAGATACTGTGTGTACTAGAATACAAATCTGTTGTTTGCCTAATATGAAAGGAGTTCCTGTAATCGTTGAATTGTCTGGCAGTGTCTTCTTTTCCAATTTACTTATACAGTAGAGCAAATCAACAGCTTCAAATACTTCGCGTGTACTATAAGCAGTAACATGAGCTGCTGCCAGGAAGTCAAAAGGAGGATAGCAATGGCTAAAAGAAGCTTTTAATAGAAAAAGGAACATCTGCAGATGTCTGGATAAGAACTAAGGAAGAGACTAGCGAAGTGCCTTGTATGGAGTGTGTCATTATATGGGGCAGAAATATGGACATTACAATGAAGTGAGAGAAGCAACTAGAAGTATTTTAAATGTGGATATGGAGAAGAATGGAGCGTGTGAAGTGGACAGACAGAATAAGATAGGAAGAGTGGGTGAAGAAAGAATGATGCTGAAACTGATCAGGAAGAGGAAAAGGAATTGGCTGGGTCTCTGGCTGAGAAGAAACTGCCTACTGAAGGATGCACTGGAAGGAATAGTGAATGGGAGAAGAGTTCGGGGCAGAAGAAGATATCAGATGATAGACGACATTAAGATATACGGATCATATGAGGAAACAATGAGGAATGCAGAAAATAGGAAAGATTGGACAAAGCTGGGTTTGCAGTGAAAGACGTGCCCTTGGGCAGAACACTAAATGAATGAATGAATATGTTTAACAACACTGCGCCATTTGCAGAAACAATGTTTGATCGTCATCTGTTTAATAATACTACGCCAGAAATATGTTGTTGTTGTTTTCTAATGCCAGGCGTTTGACAATAAAGTCATTTGACCTCTTGCACTCCAATATTTTTCAAAGATATTATCATGGCCAGCCACTGAAGCACAGATTTTGAGGTGTTCCGAATCCATTTCTTGGTTTGAGTTGCACAATGGGCAGTTAGGGGACTGATATATTCCAATTCTATGCAGGTGTTTGGCCAAACAATCATGGCCTGTTGCCAATCTAAATGCAGCTACAGACGATTTTCGTGGTAAATCGGGAATTAACTGTGGATTTTGATGCAGAGAGTTCCATTTTTTCCCTTGGGATTGTGTTATCAAATTTTGTTTGTTGAAGTTTAAGTATGTAGATTTAATAAATCTTTTCACAGAGTAATACGTAGATTTAGTAACAGGTCTGTAAGTAGCAGTGCTGCCCTTCTTTGCTAAAGCATCCGCATTCTCGTTTCCCAGGATTCCACAATGGGATGGTATCCATTGGAATACAATTCTTTTATTGAGTGATATTAATTGAGAGAGCATTTTAGTAATTTCTGCTGTTTGAGAGACTATTGATAGAATAGCTGCTTTGGAGTCTGACAATATAACTGCATTTTTAAATTTATTGATGTGGCATAGAAGATTCCTGAGACTTTCAGTTATTGCAAACGCCCGAAATATGGATCAATGGAATGAGCAATAGCTGTTAAAGCTTTTTATAAAAATGGTGATAGTGTGGCTGCTGCTCGAAGAGAATATAAGAGTTATTTTAATATCAGAAGAAATGGTCCTATCTCAATGGAACATGCAATCAAATTATGGGTGCAAAATTTTGAAGCTATGGGAAGTCCAACATGATTGATCTCACTGCAGGCTCTCTCAGTGTGAACATCGTCAAGGTCGTCATCTGCCGACATAATTTTCAAAACTTGAATGTGATTGACGTTACACAAATGGTAATTGTATCAAATATGAATGAGGTCTCGCCCACCTCATTATATTTTGCTCGACTAGTATGACTAGTCAGTTTGTTTTTATACCATTAAGTACGAGAAAAATTCGTACCGGCACCGGGAATCGAACCCAGGACCTCTCAGCTGTGCGCACTGAGTGCTCTCTAACCAACTGAGCTATGCCGGGACCCGATTCACGACGTACTTAATGGTATAAAAACAAACTGACTAGTCATACTAGTCGAGCAAAATATAATGAGGTGGGTGAGACCTCATTCATATTTGATACATATATGATGTTAACAGTTTAAAGAAACTGTTGTTGAATATGGCCATAAAGTCATGTAATATGCGCTCCTGTACATATATGACGTGTATCGTCTCAAGTGCAGGCAGTAAGGCCGTAACACGATACTACGAGAGGAGTTCGGCCGGCGTCGTGAATCGGGTCCCGGCATAGCTCAGTTGGTTAGAGAGGACTCAGCGCGCACAGCTGAGAGGTCCTGGGTTCGATTCCCGGTGCCGGTACGAATTTTTCTCGTACTTAATGGTATAATACCAAATGGTAATACATAATGTTACAATTCTTGTACTTTTATTTTCTGTCTCATTATGCAACATATTTATTTTGTTGTATTTAGAAACGCCTGTTTATTTGAGACACTTGTAGGAACACACAAGGAATAAAAAGGTCCACAGTTAAAAAAATGCAAGGAAAACCTATGCAAACCAAGAAAAGAAGTAGTAGTTTTTTAGTGAGTACACTGGATTCCAAATTAACATGGAAAGAAGTGACTATACTCTGTCTCCAACTCACACTGGCTTCTCTCTAGGGTCTTAATAGAGTAGCAACATTCAGATTAGACATACAGTACATGAATGTCCTGCTGAACATTTGTAGAAATGTAGGAGTTTTGGACTGGGCTACCTGCAAGATAGCTAACTCAACCATGAACAAGGATAATAATCAACCAGACATGGGAAATATCTGACAGCTGCTTTATAATGGGAAGCCAGAAAGAAATTGCCTTACAATCACAAGTAATGAGACCACTGGAAAAAAAATAACGAAACAAATTCTACTTTTTATACTACAAACACACGAAATGTAATTAAAAACTAGACCTCGGATTTTAGGTTAAATGCCTATTCTTTTCTCTAGGTATAAACTAAAACTAATTAAATATCTTCACATTTTATATAAAATATGAATGTTTGAAAGTGGTTTTATGGTGCCCAAAAACGTCTATTTTGCTCACTGAGACCTAATTCTAAGGTTTTAGAGCCTAAAATTGCCTATTTAGATTTGTTACGCGTATATTTTTAAATTTTCGTGCAACAGTGAAAGAGGAAGTTTTTAATGTCCAGGGGTGGGTATGGTTAAAATATCCTGTAATAGTTTGGCTGTAGGAATGAAGAATTCCTGGAAGGCATCTGTTTTGTTGAGCACTTGAGCAGACAGTAGGAATGTGATGAAACAGGAGATGTAGTTCTCCGTAAAGAAATCAGCATGGCAAATATTGATAGATTTAAATATGCATCCATTGCTTCAGTATCATTGGGAAGAATTTTTTTCGCTTATAAAATGGTTGTCTAAGAAAAGGCAACGTTTCAGAACAGAAAATTAGAGAAAAACGTTATTACGTATTGCAATGCAAATTATGAATAATGTGTTAATTATAAATTCATTGGTAAATTAATTAATTTAATTGTAATATGAGCACTTATGTATTAGCAGCCTTAGAGCAATGAGGTCGATGAATTCATTTAAATTACATACCGGTATTCATAATTTAAGACTTAACAAAAATAAAGTTTCTAACCACAATATTTTTTACTGTTTTTTGTCACTGTATACCGTAATGCTTAATACTCACTAATTAATTGCATTTTTATAGTTTATAGTTACTGTAGTTTGTGTGGATAGAAATTACATAGCCATTAAAATAGTATTTTTAGCTGCTTGAAATTGTATTTTTAGGTGCCTAAATCTATGTTAATGCCTATTTTGATAAATTCAGGGCCTATTTTAAGTGCCTAAAAATCCGAGGTTTACTAATAACTTAAGTTTCCTTGTACATTCAAAGCATGAAAGGCTATATTAAAGCTATTCACTTACCTTATTGTCACATAGATATAAAGACGTGTTGATAGGTTTGAAAGGTTCGAAGTCTATGTTAACCTTCTTTTCTTTTCCCTCGTCTGTTACAATGGTTCCGCAATATATTACTAATCCATTTGGGGGCACTGTAACCAAACAACCACAAGTAAAAATCAACTTTCAGGAGAATCATATTTAACAAGTTTCAAAATTAAGATTTTAGGCTTCTGCAATAATTTCAAAACAATGAAGTCCCAACATATAGGACAAAATTCAAAACTTTCTTCTGAAATCTTGAAATCGATTAAAGTACTAATATTACTTGAAAATGTTCACCTTTATGATATTATCGAAAGAAGAATAATAATCCAGCTCTGCATCTGCAGTGTGAGAAGAAAGTGTCATCAAAGTAATATCATTAAAATCAAACTCCACAGATCATCCCTTCATACAGTATATTTTGCAAGCGAACAAAGCTAATCAAAAATGTATTAAAAAATACAGTGGAATTTTGATTATCGTCATCTGTCATTTCATACCATTATATTAAGCTTACTGTCCAAATTTTACTAATTTTCGTTTTTGCCGAACCATGTACCAGTACATTTCTTCTGTTTAACAAATATTCACACAATCTCGAGCATCCAGTCACACGCCCGAGGGTTTCGTTTCTCATAGGTCTATTGCCTTCCACTGTAGTGACTTAGGTTCAATCCTCATCTGAGTCTTGGCAAAATTTATGGTGGACAAAGCAGTTGGTGAGGGATTTTTCTGTTTTCTTTCATTACCATTACCATCATCATCATCTCACCAACAATCCAAAATAATCATTCACTCTGCAAGGTCCCAGGCTAAGCTTCCAGAACCAGTGAAGGAAGTGGGGAAAAAACCAGAGGCGGTATGCTACCCCAAGATTTTCCCCTGGCATACCTAGATTTAGAAAGGCGTAGGCTACCCCCCCCCCCCCCGCTCCCTTTACAATATACACGTACATGATATATGCAATAAATTGTTTCATTTAGTCAGCAACATGAGTCTTTTAAGCTTACGCATCACATTAAACTTCTTAATAAAATAATTTCAATTTACTTCAGTTATTTACTACAATATTTTGCAATGTCCATTGAGACTTATCATTTAAAGTAATGTTAAAAGCTTCAAAGTGCGAATACTTAAAATAGTACTTATGTAACTCTATTTAAATAATAGGTAAGTAACGATATTTGTCACTGACAAATATTTTAAAAGAATAAGATCTGATGACAGTCACTAAATTGGCAACAATGGCCACTACAAGGTACAGATAACAGTCTTCTATACTTGAAATGCTACAGTTGTTAAGCATTTCAGGGGTTGACTTATGACATAAATGTGTCTAAATACGCGTTGAATACAGTTCCACAAGGCTATGATTTAGATCTAAGAAGCAAACAGATAAGTTAGTACTCTTTGCTGGAAACAATTTTTTACAAATCACATTTTTTCAGTGACGGTATGTCATTTTTCACTAACGGTATGTTTTCTGACCTAGAAATCAGTGGCGGTATTCCATACCATCGCATACCGTCTCACTTCCCTCACAGTTCAAAACAAATAAAATATGATTAGAAATTTGAATAAGTTGTACACAATTCTGTTAAGTAAAAATATTTATATTACCCCTGTTACACAGTCATCAAAAAGTACGTTAGTTGTTGATTTCAATTTCAAAATTGATAAACACACATGGCGTTCTGCTGAAACACGTGATTTAGTTTATTCAGTTTTACAGAATTAAGCTTCACTGTCTATAGTGGATTTACTATAGGGCCTAATAACTTTTCATGAAAGAAAAGCAATGTGATAGAAGGAGTTAAATTTCTTGTAAAACACAATTTTGTTCCAAATTATATCCCCAAAGAAATATATTTGGGGACTGTAGCTAGGTTTTATTTTCAAAATGAATTGTCGCTAAAACATGGACTTAAATTATTTATGACCATTTCGATAACCAACGCAATTCTGTGGAACAAATTAAAGACGATAATTGTAGTGCCACTGTATGATGCTAATATTAAGGACAGAATTAACATACTAAGCACTCCTGGAGATAGCAGTTGCTTCAGTTAGTATCAAAACATACCAGGATTGTCCTGCTGCACATCTAGACTACAAACAAATAAGTATATAAGATATGTAAAGAAACAGATGCATGAAACAATCATCTGCAAAAATGCAGACTTGAATAACAATGACATAGCTAGACTAGGAAAGACAGAGAGAGAATTATGAAAAAATCTGTTACTCTCTAGTACTATCACACAATTCAAAAACGAAGCTTGAGGTAGTGAGAGTACTAGAAACAATAGACTGTGCCGGTACTATTTCGCATTGTCTGTGATGAGGCGACAGTATAGTACACATTATTCAAGCTTCGGTTTAACACTTCGTGCAATCTAATTTACTTTACAACTATTTTGTGTAAAGAATTTTAGGCCTACAACTCCTACGGCCATACAGACATATTCTAAGAAATTACAATGAAATCTTAGTAGTGTTCCATTTAACAATGCTCTATATTGCAAAGGTTATTCAGCTTCGAAATTAAATGTCACAAATGGCCTAGAATTATAATTGGTGCTCTCTACCAGGAACAGTACATCTACGACATCACTAGTACGCATTCATTGTTGGCATTTCTTCATTAATAATAAAGTTAAAATAATTTCCGTTTAATTTCGTTTTGCAAGTCATTCAAAGTGCAGTCTTTCATGATAGAACGAGACCAGTGCCTTACCACTGAGCCATCTCGCTCGATATATTTCTTATTTGAAATGTGAAGCAAATTTTGTTAAGTAATTTCACTTGCAAGGTTTTATTTCAGGCATAGTTACTTTGAGCTCGGTTAATTAAATTAAATAGCTTCTGATAGGATGATCATTATTTTACTAGATCACAACTTAGATTTAATCCTACAATAAGTTTTCATAATCACAAATGCAGAAAATACGATCTATTTAATACCTCCTAGCACATTTTAGAATACTTCAATTTCACCGTATTATTACAGTATATAGTCACGAAGCTCAATACGTAGGAAAACCACGAAGGAAACCTAGACTAGAATTATGGAACCGGTAACTTCTCAGTTCTTTTTCCAGAGTCCGCAGAAAATGCTTCTTTTTCTATTAAAAGCTTCCTTGGCCATTGCTATCCTCCTTTTGACTTCCTGGCAGCAGCTCATGTTACAAGTATTTGAAGCTGTCCACTTGCTCTACTGCCACATTTAGAATTCGCAAGTTTATCTTCTGCATTTTTCTTTCTACGACCATGCTCTTCGTCTTATCTTCATTTCATACTTCTCACAGCTGTCATTTAGCTCCTGTAGCATATATCCCTTAGTATCATCTCTTCTGCTAACAACGCCATATCATCAGTTAATCTTATGTAGGTACTTATTCTTCTTCGTCCTACTATCTCAGATATTAACACGTGCATTATTTATGTCGAAATCTATTAATAGATCTTTCATAAATACCGTATGGAAACAATGCGAATTCCGTCTCTCTTGACATCCACGGTTTTGCGGTGTACTAATTCGCTCAAAATCTAATTCCGTAAGAATACAGTATAATATCCGTTAAATTTGCCTTTTAAACAACTTTTTTTTTGTAGTTTAATCGAAATAACGTATGTTTATTCTTTAACATAATATTAACAATATCTTTCAGTATGTCCACTTCATTTACAATAAAAGAATTACTTAGGCCTAGACAGAATCTTTACTTCCAAAGTGGAACACGAAAAAAAACTCCCTTGGTGAATCGTAATTCTTGCATAAGGACATACCGCATAATGCTGTTCCTAATAATTTTAACAAGTTGATGTAGAAAACGTCTGTACACACGTCATGTCGTTAATTGGATGTTGCACGTTGCTTGAAGTGGCCTGTACCTTCTTGCGGAGTATTTAACATCAATTATCATGGATGTATTGGGTATAAGACGAGCTAATTTCTTGTGCAATCATCCAAATTATGGTGCTGTTATAAATTCATGCTCTAATTACAATAGGAACAAAAATTACTTGGTGTTATTGTAAGAAATCAAGAGAATTTTTATAGAATATAGACACACAAGGATTAACTTAATTTTAAGTACAACATTATAAAACAATTGTTTGGGTTAATTTTCCCATTAGTATATAAAACTTAAAATCCATTCTTATTTAATGAATCATTTCTTGTGGGTGCACATCTAATATAATAAATACACGCACGTCTGCAATTATGACGTGAGAGGAAGATGACTGTCCACCCTCTTTGTTTATAACGTGGTTTGACGTTGGTTCTTACGCATAAAAGTTTCAAGTTACTTTTAGCGTGTTTATGAATACTTCGTACCTACAGCTGGTTTGGGTGAATGACCATGTCTATACATAAACGCAGTTCGAAGCATATAATTAGTACACACATTAATAAAATTAGTAACGTTTATATTACAAGACGTTACAAATTGTAATTTGATCTCTTATGATGGGCTGAACTTCTCTACTTTCATATACATTTCGACTTATAATACAAGCAACGAACTCGTATATAATTCAACATGTTCATGCAATTACAAAAATTGTTTCAGATGAATGTTATAATTTATCAAATACGGTTTATAAATTGATACTCATTTTATGCGAATGACATTAATAATAATAATAATAATAATGAAACGCACTTTAGCTGTGCACATCAGTATACCAATTTATATGAGAACTGAAGGTACTTATTGGGCATTGATATTGACGATATTGTGGACTTTTCTAACATTAATATTTGGATAGCAAATTTGGGCAAAGCGCACAATAATACGCGAATTACTTCAACCGTGGAAATGATTTCAAAATATTGTGTATTTCAGCTGTTACTGTCCATGATTTCGGACTGATTAGATTTGAGTGACGACAGTTCCTTCAGTTCACTTCCTTAGTTTATGGAGAGGGACCTATAGAAAATCTCTTTTCTCATGTTATTTTAAGTAAAGCCTCTATTGCCCTAACACAGTTTCATATCAACATTAAATACAACATTTACACTTTTACCCTTTATGGTACAGTCAGACATAAAAAATGCAGTACTATAAAGAAAATGATATATCTGCTCAAGAGTATCACAGAATCACAAATCTTGTCTTAAATGAAAATTAAAAGACTGCTAATCAATTTTGTTTAATGATTTTTACTTACTTACTGGCTTTTAAGGAACCCGGAGGTTCATTGCCGCCCTCACATAAGCCCACCACTGGTCCCTATCCTGAGCAAGATTAATCCAGTCTCTATCATCATATCCCACCTCCCTCAAATCCATTTTAATATTATCTTCTCATCTACGTCTCGGCCTCCCCAAAGTTCTTTTCCCCTCTGGTCTCCCAACTAACACTCTATATGCATTTCTGGATTCGCCCATATGTGCTACATGCCCTGCCCATCTCAAACGTCTGGATTTTATGTTCCTAATTATGTCAGGTGAAGGATACAATATGTGCAGCTCTGTGTTGTGTAACTTTCTCCATTCTCCTGTAACATCATCCCTCTTAGCCCCAAATATTTTCCTAAGAACCTTATTCTCAAACACCCTCAATCTCTGTTCCTCTCTCAAAGTGAGAGTCCAAGTTTCACAGCCATACAGAACAACCGGTAATATAACTGTTTTATAAACTCTAACTTTCAGATTTTTTGACAGCAGACTAGATGACAAAAGCTTCTCAACTGAATAATAACAGGCATTTCCCATATTTATTCTGTGTTTAATTTCCTCCCGAGTGTAATTTATATTTGTTACTGTTGCTCCAAGATATTTGAATTTTTCCACCTCTTCGAAGTATAAATCTCCAACTTTTATAGTTCCATTTCGTACAATATTCTGATCACGAGATATAATCATATACTTAGTCTTTCGGGATTTACTTCCAACCCTATCTCTTTACTTGCTTCAAGTAGAATTTCCGTGTTCTCCCTAATCGTTTGTGGATTTTCTCCTAACATATTCACGTCATCTGCATAGACAACAAGCTGATGTAACCCGTTCAATTCCAGACCCTCTGTGTTATCCTGGTTTAATGATTTTTAGAAACTTTAATTTTTATATTTTTATTTTGCATTTTTATGAACAGACAAAAAATTGCATGTCTATTTTTAACTTATTTTTTAATATGCATTTTGACAGTTCCCTCTTTCAGAATTATTCATGTATAATGTGAGAATATGCCCTGAAAACTTTATTCAATTAATTATCTCCATTATTGTCTGAGATATTACATATTAAATGTTGAAAAATGTAAAATAAACAATTTCCGAATATTCAATGGAAAAGTTGAAGCATACATATTTAAAAATGCCACAAACGCAATTATTTTCTTCTTAACGACCATGAAATTTCGCTCAAATGAAGTCAATACTATGAAGTATTTTTAGGCTAAGAATAAAAGAAAAAAATGTCAATTTTGACACACATTTGATCATTCCTGTAGGTCCTTCCCCTGAAGAGGAAATTTGAGTATACTTTTTTTTTTAACTGACAGTCTGTGTATTGTATGTATTAGAGCAGCAATTCTCAACTGGAGGTCCACGAAAAGTAGTTAATGAGGGGTCAAAAGTTGTTCTATAAAAAACATCGGACTATATTGCGTTAAATGGAAACGTAATTAAATATTTTTCTTTTTAAACTGATACCAAGTTTCACATTACTATACATTCTACAAATTTTACTGTACACCCCAGACCAGGGTGCCACTCTGAAGTAATGAGAGGAAAAGGAGGGTATCATCAAAAAGGTTCATAAACATAGCATCAGAGTTTTGCAGTCTGACAGACTTTGCAAACTGAGCTATTCGATTTGTAAAATCTGTGACTGCTTTCTTTAGTCAGTTATTTTACGACACTTTATCAACTTCTGTGCTCATCTAGCATCTGAATGATATGAAGGTGATAATGCCAGTGAAATGAGTCCAGGGTCCAGCACCGAAAGTTACCCAGCATTTGCTCATACTAGGTTGAGGGAAAACCCCAGAAAAAAACCTCAACCAGGCAACTTGTCCCAACCAGGATTTGAACCTGGGTCCACTCGTTTCACGGTCAGGCATTCTAACCGTTAATCTGTCACTGTTGGATACTCACATTACCATAGTGAAGAGACATGTAAGCTTTTACATCCGTTATACAGTAATTTTGGCTTTTCTATAGCACGTGATACTGAAACTTCTAACTTGCATTTTTCTAAGTTATATGATGCGGGAATCTGTGACAGGTTAGTTTAGGCTTTGCATATATGAATCTGTGACATTAAGTTGGTTAGCTTAGGCATTTGGTAGCATATGCCTTGTATATACTACAAATCTGTGACAAATTAGGTTAGCTCAGGCTTTTGATATGAAGTGAAATGTGTGTTTCACATTCATTTTAAAGTGTTCTTCCTCTATTTTACGTGTTAAATAATCACTTTTAGGTTACCGGTAACTACACTGATCAATTATTTTCAATTTTTTTTTTTCAAAGTCAACTGACGTCCTATTATATGAATTCTTTACATTCCAAACTACCTTCCCTCAGAAAATTAGACCATTCTTCCACTTTTTGCGTCAAAAAACCTTCAATACCGCGTGCTATAGAAAACTCTTAAATTTTCAAGTTTTCAACTAAACATGAAGAGTCATACTGAGAGAAGTACACACATTCTGAGTTAGTCATGTCTAAATAATTTGTTCAAGAGGAATGTTTCTGATAATTAAATCCTTTACTTGGTCAGTTAGAGGGACCAATTGGAAGAATCTTATTGTTATCAGCTTCAACATTGGTCTTGGCTGTGTTATTTTTTTTCACATTCTGACACATTGGACTTGTCACTTTACATGTTGCTGTAATTTCAAGCAAATGGGAAATACGAATGAGATTAATCTCGCAAGGGAGGCTTGAAGAAACTCTTCAAATTCTGCACGTGACTTAAAACGTCACTTAACTGTTTATCTTTCCTTTGGTCAGCTTATGACGTTGTGCCCCACTTAAATCCCTTAAACTCATTTCACTTCACCACAAATAGTTATCCTATATGTATACCCTACTGTGTTAAATGATATTCCACGAAGTAATATGCTGGCCGATTTGTTTAGGCAGGAAAACCTTAAAAACTACCTGTAACAACATAGACAGTAGGTTACTATTCACCATCCACAACTACATAAAAAAATACTTTGGTTTAATTATTATTCAGCTGATGCATGACCACACCAACAGACTAGAAAAACAAAACTGACCACAGCTGTCAGATGACTTCAATCTGTTTCAAATACATCTGACTGGTTAATAAAAAATATCATACGAGTAAAAATTAAAAAAAAAAGTTTTTATTTTACAACGCTGTATCAACATCTTAGATTATTTAGCGTCTGAATCAAAAGGTGATAATGTCAGTGAAATAAGTCCAGGCTCTTAATGGATTGAGGGAAAACCCTGGAGGGGGGGGGGGGGGGAATAGGTAACTTAAGTTAACTTGTCCCAACCGGAATTCGAACCCGGGCCACCTGGTTTCGCGGTCAGACACGCTAACCGTTACTCCACAGGTGTGGACAATCAAAATCTCCCCGAAAATTTTTTTACTTGGTTATTTAACGACGCTGTATCTACTACTGGGTTATTTAACATTGATGGAATTGATGATTGATGATGTTTGGCGGGATGAGACAGAGGATTCAGAATAATTACCCGACATTCGCCTTACAGTTGGGGAAAACATCTAAAAAAAAAAAAAAAAAACCCAACCAGATAATCAGCCCAAGCAGGAATCGAATCTATGTCTGAATGCAACTCTGAATCAGCAGGCAAACGCACTACTGCCTTGGCTTCATCGGTGGTCAGGTACTTACCAAGTAAAACAGTGATAACATTTAGGAGATTATTATTTTCTTGAGAGAATATTATTTGTTTGGGACTAAAATGGTATTAGAATTTTTGTTGTGCTCTTTCCAAGGAATAAGCTGTTAAAATCTTCAGTTAAACTACTTCAACCCTTTATAGGAAAATTTCCTTCCCTTTTTCATCTTGTCGACCTGGCTGGCAAGTTGGTATAGCGCTGACCTTCTATGCCCAAGGTTGCGGGTTCGATCCCGGGCCAGGTCGATGGCATTTAAGTGTGCTTAAATGCGACAGGCTCATGTCAATAGATTTACTGGCATGTAAAAGAACTCCTGCGGGACAAAATTCCGGCACATCCGGCGACGCTGATATAACCTCTGCAGTTGCGAGCGTCGTTAAATAAACCATATTTTTTTTTTTTTCTCATCTTTGCTCCAGCTCAATCCCTTCTTTTCATACGGCGCCCCTGGGTTATAGCCCTAGGCAATGTGGAAGACAAAGCTTCATTACATGTCCCACATTCCAATATCCCGAAATGAAGATGCCATGTACAAATGTCTTGGGAATTACTCTGAAGACTTCTGATGATTTGAAAAGGATTAGACCTACGGTACCTACACAACTATTCAAATCTATACTTCTAAGCTGTCCATCTGTTACCTGTGAAAGAGCGGAATTATGCCAAATTATTAGGACAAAGTGCTTTAGATAATGTTTAGTCTTATTTAACAATGCTGTGTCAATTACAAGGTTAATTAACGTCGATGATCTTTGGCGAGACGAGGCCGAATAGGTAACAATATGTTCACTCTTAAATTTATTAAGTATTCGTTGTGTCAAGTTAAAAAGCAGTACCATGTTTAGGCAAACTATGCAATGCAACGTATACTGTATTACACAAATCCCTAGAGAGCTTCTACACAGCTTTCGGTTCACCTACCTGTAAATATTAATGACATAGCAACTGTTGTAAATTAGTTGCATCCTCTTAGTGCCACATGCAATGGAACTATGTTAACCACTTTACACATTCATTTCACATCAGTGACAACAATCCTGTGCAAGCATTATAACGAAAACGTTACAATACAAGCTACCGTACATAAAGGTAAGCAAATTGTAGCAGTTGTACTGATTTTACAAACAGAAACAAATGCCTACCCTTGGTATAAAGTTTCAATCTATGCTGCACAGATGTAATTGCACCTAGTACTGAGAGCCTGTTCACTCGAGACTTGATGTTCGATGCTGTCCCAAACTCGTCCGCCAGCATTTTGCTAACCCGAGAAATCTGGTCCTTTGGTGGAATGATCAGGGAAATCATGCTTGTACCATTCCTAGGACGAAAACCAAGTAGTATAATGAGCATGGTAATGTAATTTACAAAAGCAATAAAAATAACATGAATTTCAATTAGTTATACAAATATAACCATAAGGAAAGTCAAGGTTAAATATTATCGAGTTAAAACTGGCTACAATATGGAAGCAGTATGTCGAAGGCACGAAGTAACGGCACATCACTTCTTAAGTTTCACTTATATTACCCGTATTTCTGTTATCAAAGTCATTAATTTCACTATTTCAACACGTAAACCGCACAAATGTTTTCTTACCCTCTTGCCATTTCCAAGCTCTTGATGAGTTTCTTGATTTTCCAGATCTCGACATTTCGATCGGACGAACTTTCTTCTGAGTTATTATAAGAGGAAGACATCTTGAACTAAATGTCCTACAACTTTCGGGAAATAATCCCCAACAATATTTCGAGGTAGAAACCAACGGATCTATGCCAAAACTGTGGCAAAATGGCGCAGACGAAGACCCCTCCTGTCCTGCGGGGGCCACTCACTCTCCTAATGTCCAACAGGTTTAGCAATTTACTAACGAAATCCGGAAATTTCCGGATTATATTAAACGTGTGAAGAGTTTTACAGAAATCTGGTTACATCTGTAATGTAACCATTGACTATTTTTCGTTCACAATCACAAATTATTCCAAACTTTCGCCTTCCAATGTTCCAACAAACCATGTGCACTGCCAAAAATGTTTCGAAACTTCTTTATGGACGTCAGCTTTACTCACGCTGTTGCAACGTCAGTAGAGAATGTAGGACTATCGGTTCCGGAAACCGTAGAAACTACGATTTCATGAATGACTACTATTCAATCAATTAATATTATTTCTAGCTAACTTATAAAATTTGATAGTAATTCTGTAAAATAATTTCATTCAATGTTCTCGCATTCATAATAATTTAGTATATAATTAGCATTTGATTTTACTTCTAGTATAAAAATGTGAATAATATAGACGTACTATTGGCAAACCTGTACACACTTGTAACAGTTCAGAAATTCACTAAATTTCCTTAACCTATTCTAAAAGTGGCCATTCATATGTAAACAAATGCAACCAAATTTAGTATCAATTTTGAAACAATACGGATAATAAATTACTGTATATATACGAAGTGATCACATAAAATAATTATGTTACCAATATTTATTAAATGTTCTAAAGTACAATACATAAAACTGCTTTTCGTCATATGAAATACTGCAACTACAAATGAAAAAAAAAATTCTGCGTCATCATCACTACGTCAGCAAGTACCGTACCGCGCCAATACCGTGAAAAATACTGAGCTGACAGTTCTGAGAATTGTACCCCCAAACAGAGTGGAAAATATGGAAATAACTATTCAGATTGCAATACATAAAGTGATGTAGAACTAATCTAATGCCAGTCAACATAACAAAACAAATTTTAAACTTTTCTCTTGAAAAGAAACTGAAATTAATTTGCATTATGAAAAACACGGAAAATGACAAATACATAGGGGTAGATTTTGATACAAAAATTAACTTGTAGAAAACATATTAACATTATTAATTATATATATACATATTAGAACGACAAGCTGCTACAAAATGGGGCAGCTCTAGAAAAACCAAAAACTCATAGCTGCTGACTTTAGGGGGGAGGCACTTTCTGCCAACCAGCGGCGTTGCCCCCCAATGAAAGTAATAATTAAAATAATTCGGGGAGAGATTTCTCATGTTAAGAAGAAAATAATTTGTTTGAGAGATGAACTAGGACATAAGCCAGAAATGGTTACAGTATTTAAAATCTATAAGAGAGGATCTGCTGTCGCAGCAAACATGTTTGTGACGCAACTCACAATGCCCCCTCTCTTTCTTTCCTGCATTTGAGATCGGCGAATTCCCATGCATGATGCAACGTGAATCCATTTCTTCGTCTATGATCCAAATTTTTTTTGCTCAATCCAAATCTTTCAACCATTGCGATCGAACAATAATGGTCATAAATATTACCAAGCAGAAATAATAATAATAATACAAAATTAACAGTTAATTAACATTGCATTCAATCATACATCGGATTTTCCAACTAAGATCACTTAACAATAGCCCATTTTGCTGATGATGTTGCCATCCTTAGTACTTTTGAATCAGCAGCAGAACTGAACATTTTTTGTGAAAAAATTTCCACATGGTGTAAGCAATGGCGAGTAATTATATGAATCCTCAAAAATCAAATTTAGTCAGATTTACTTATAAGAGAAACACTGTAAATTATCCAGTAACATTATGTGGTTCAGTAGTACCAATGCTCAATCTGTCAGATATCTTGGATTAATCTTGGATAGCAAACTTACTTGGCATAACCACATACCAGCTACTGTTAAAAGAATTAGACACAGAATCTACCTGCTAAAACACGTTATTCAAAACAAATCTCTATTGCCTCTACACTACAACAGGCTTATTTATATTTCAATTGTGCGCCCTCTGTGGCAATATGGATGTTCAATTTAGGGATGTGCTTCTGCGTCACAAATAAGAATATAGGTCATGCAAAATCGCTATTTGAGGCTGATGTCTGGTGCACCTTGGTATATCAGCAACAAGAACCTGCACGATGATCTCTGTATTTCTCAGGTGACGGAGGTCCTAAGACAGAGCTACATCAGGCTGTACAACTCCTTTCTAAACCACATTAATCCGCTACTTCGAGTAATTTTCACTAATCCACCACAAGATCCAGCACATAGAAGATTAAAAAGAAAACGGCATAGTGATATGAGGCTATAGAGTACTTTTGGGATTGCCAGTGGGCAATACCCATAAACAAGTGTCAAGTTATTTTATTTTTTTTCCCTTCTCCATTCTTGTTATTCCCAACTATAATGTATTTATGTACAATAAAGTTTACTTAATTAAAAAAAAAATGCATTAAACTGTTTTTTATTAAAATACAGTGAAACCTGTTCAAGACGGAAGTGACATGGTCCTAATTTTTTTTTCCGTTGTGGACAGGTTTCCGTGTTATTCAGGTGTGACGTTAAAATGGAATATTTTATAATTTGTATAAATGAAAAACAGAATGGCATGCCGCAAATTGTAGGAATTACAAAATATTCCGTTTAACACTACTGACATTAAATCAGCTTCATGTCGCTTATTTAATTGGTGAATGATCTTGATGAAAATCTCATTTCCTGTATAAATTGTATCGTAACTCACTCATTAAACACTATAAAGTTTATTAATTACACTAAATTTAATATCTAACACTATAATACTGTAAATGTATATCACAGCACATTATTTAATTGGGCTAGGAGCCTACAAGTCTTGAATTCTGGATTATCTAATTTCTTTGCCAGTTCAAGGTTTGCTTTGCAGAATAGGTCCAGAAATTGGCATGCTCTTTGAAAGGGCAAGAAGAATCCACTCCCACAACAGTTCATTTATTTCTATGTAACGAGTTGTTTTCTCTTTCCTTTTATGTCACAATTATTGACCGCAAGCCACTCACTCATGATATGGCCTTTATTTTTGAAAGTGTTACATTACACCTGAGTTTTCCATTCATAAATTTCAACACTGTTTTCCATACTCTTCGTTTCTCATTTTCCTCGATAACTTTTACTTCATCAATTAATGATAATGCAACATTTTTACGCAACTTTTTTTTATCACGAAATCACTAATACACTTGCGCTCTACCCAGCTATGACAGTATATACAGTGAAGCATTGAACATCTTTGAAGGGACTCGTCTGCCTAGTCAATAGGGTAATAAAATTTATGACCACCAGGCCAACACACCCTCGCATCCTCAAAAATTTTACAAAGAAAACTTGTTTTTATCTTAGTGATCTACGTATTTCGTATATTCCTTGACAGCACATACTGTTTCAAAATATAGTTTACATTAAAGTAGTGTGTCCAAAATATTATTTCCGTTTTGAACAATAGCAGACAGTTTCCGTTTTATTCAGGAAAAATTACACATAATACATATGAATTTCACCGGGACCAATAAATTGTTCCGAAATAGACAGGATTCCGGATTATTCAGGTTCCGATTTGAACAGTTTTCACTGTAGTAACTTATGCGTAATATTTTCTACACTCAATAATGACATTTTAAGCTACAGAAGAAAATTGTAAAAAATTATGAAAAAAGTATCTCTAAGGTTGTAGAGTAAAAGAGCCCTCTGTCAAGAACAACACGAACGAGGATAGCATACCTACTGGCGGACTTCTTTGTCAGGGAGCTATTGCTGAATAATGATCCAACAAACACAGCTGCATATGAGGCCCATATCAGCGAAAGACAAAAAAAAAAGCATCAGCTAATAGATCCAGACTTCTCCCTAATGCCTGCTATGGAAACAGATGAATGGAAGAAGCCACATTTCGAACTGCGGCCCACAGGTTCCATCACAGAATCTGCGAGCAAAAAGGGTTTTCATCATGCTTCAACGCAGTGTACCTGCACTCTGTGGTCAGCACTGTTGACAGTACCACATACTCACCTGCCAGGCAAGAACGAACTCCCTGAAGTTCTACGCGAATGTTTGTTGTGTGTGGATAGTGAAGACAGAAAGCATGTATGTATATAGTAAAATCTTCCATCTCGTAGACAATTTCAGTATGTTAATATTAAATATGCATATTTTCAATAAATTTTATATATATATTTTATAATTTTTATTTGTTAATTATTTTTAATCTTTATTGTTTTTAATCTGAAGGTAGTTTTTTTTAATTGTTTTAAATTTTTAAACTTTTGCAATATGTAATATGGATTTGTTACCATATATATAGATATCCTTACATTAGTTCAAGAATTAAAACAGAAAATCAATATCCCGAATTTAAAAGAAAACTTACAAATTAAACCAAACCCTTTAACTCTATTAAATATAGAATATAATCTAAATTTAACAGAAGAAATACTGAAATCAGAAGTAAGCACTGAAATAATGAAACAATTGCCTTTAGAGACAATTAATATTAGATACCCTCCACAAAACTGGCTTCATTTATACACCGACGGATCCTTGATCTCCAGAGAACAAGGTGCTGGTGCAGGTGTTACGTGCTGTCTCTTCTCACTTTATAGATCTCTTGGATATGGAACAACAAGTTCTGATGGAGAAATCATTGCAATAAGTGAAAGTCTCAGGAATCTTCTATGCCACATCAATAAATTTAGGAATGCAGTTATATTGTCAGACTCCAAAGCAGCTATTCTATCAATAGTCTCTAAACACACACCTTCATCTCAAACAGCAGAAATAACTAAAATGCTCTCTCAATTAATATCACTCAATAAAAGAATTGTATTCCAATGGATACCATCCCATTGTGGAGTCCTGGGAAACGAGAATGCGGATGCTTTAGCAAAGAAGGGCAACACTGCTACTTACAGACCTGTTACTAAATCTACGTATTACTCTGTGAAGAGATTTATTAAATCTACATACTTAGACTTCAACAAACAAAATTTGATAACTCAATCCCAAGGGAAAAAATGGAACTCTCTGCGTCAAAATCCACAGTTAATTCCCGATTTACCACGAAAATCGTCTGTAGCTGCATTTAGATTGGCAAAAGGCCATGATTGTTTGGCTAAACACCTGCATAGAATTGGAATATATCAGTCCCCTAACTGCCCACTGTGCAACTCAAACCAAGAAATGGATTCGGAACACCTCAAAATCTGTGCTTCATTGGCTGGTCATGATATTATCTTTGAAAAATATTGGAGTGCAAGAGGTCAAATGACTTTATTGTCAAACGCCTGGCATTAGAAAACAACAACAACATTAGTCTCATGATGCCTACAATAAGGGGCGAAAACGGTAACTAAGATGTATTAGCAAAAAATAACTTTGTGGACATATTTTGCTATAAATAAGTCAAAGACTGAAATATCGAAACTTCACATGTTTGTATTATCATTATAGGACTTGTTGGAGCAAATACAAAAAATGAATTCAAATGGTTAGAGAAGCTTCACTCCCAACACCCGACAAAGAACAGCGAAAGTCTTCCAGATCATTGCATGTAGAGTCACACAAAAATATTGTCATGCTTCGTACAGTATTATTGCAAAATTAAAAATGGTTTGAAAGAATTTAGCAACAGTTACGCTTAAAATTATCCGTTTTAGTCAGGTTTTTTTATATAAATGGTGCCCAAAAATGATTCCTTTTTTGCGTTAGGCAGTTTTCAGTTTTAAAGTATTATTTTAAATAGGAAATCATTCCGTTCCCAAACTTATTTTTCGTTTGTGCAGGTTTCCTTTTTATAGAGGGTACATTTTAGCAAGGTTTTACTGTGTGTGTATATATATATATATATATATATATACTGGGTGTTCAGTTCAAAATGTGTCATGGCTCGCTGTATGCCGTCATGTGGCTAGCCGATGAGCCTAGAGAATTCAATCTTCCTACACTTCCGCAGAGGTGTATAACCTGTGAGGCAGAGAAGTTGCCTAGCAAGTACAGCGTTCATTCTGAAGAGTACGTACCAATACGTACGGTAACACCGGTAGTGGCAGGAATGTGAACTGTTTGGAAATATGTACTGTCGGGATATGGGGAGAGGGTTAAGACGATTACTTACGTATTTGTTGACATTAACTTCGACGGTCAACATGGACACGGAGCATTTGATTTGTGTTGTGGAATGTTACCGTACGCAACCGATGATAACAAATACCCTGCGTACGACTTGCCGGCGCAAAACACAGTTCGAAAGAGGTTATGGTAGCACACAGACCGTACAGACCGCCATCTCTTGCTACGACGTTCAAGTTATACCATACACGTTCTCAAGTTCAGATTGAAGAACGCCTTAAACAATAGGCAACTTCTCTGACATACAAGCTGAAACTTGCTTCAAATCGGTGACCCAACAACAGTGACGTCATGACACACTTTGAAATGAACATCCAGTATATGCACTGTTGGGCGAAGAATCTACATAAAGATTAATTTTTTTTACTTCTACAAAATTAATCTCTTATGGTAACATAGATAATAAACAATAAAAACAATTTTGTTTGGATAAAACTTCCCTTTTTTTTCATTATAACATACTTTTCAAAATGAAGTATAAATAATATTATTTTCTGATGTATGTTATACTGAGATTTCACTGTAACTCTGTTGTATCACTAGTCTAGCAAAGTACTTCAGCAATAAAAAAAAAACTACAGATACCAGTCACAAGCTTCTTTTTTATTTCATCAAGTAAAAATATTTCAGACATGCTCGAGACATCTTTCACAAGGATTATTTGACTCTCAAGCATTTCCTGTCTTTATTGCGACTCTTTATCCTCTGATATACAGAATCAAATGAAACGTGACAATGATTATCAAACACGAATTCAAAACGACTTCATGTCTGAAAAATATATTATAGACAGCAAAATTTGTCTAAACAACAAAACAGCAGTGTAATCTGCTACTGGATTCCTACCGTAAGAGTAGTAAATCGTTCTCAAAGGTCCATAATGCATATTTTGTAAATCTTAAAACAATAAGAAACATACAAAATAACAATTCAAGTAAAACTGCTATTAATCTACTTCTTCGATCTTCTCTTTTTCTTTTTTCTTTTTCTTCTTTTTCTCTTTCTTCGTTACCTAGAACAAAATCATTAATAGGTGTAACACAAACATCATCATTTGAATCTAGTTCCCTCTCCGATTCTAATATTTCACACGGGGAAGTCAGAGACGTACACTAAATTCCACAGATAATAATATGCACATAAAACCTGTCCTCAAATATTTTACTCAAATACCCATCACAGCCGCCTCACAACAATTAAATAAAATTTCAAAATTTCAAATTTGTGTAGAAAGTTAAAAAGACTACAAACGCATCTAATTCCCCAAACTAAGATTGAAATGTTATAAATCCGACAATATCCCTTAGAATACATAAATATTCAAACTGAAAACAACTTATTGGAACCATCTATTAAATTGAGAAAAATTCGTTCCCGCACGAGGGGGGGGGATACAAAAAAAACACACCCCCACCCACCCTTCCCGCGCACGAACGAGATCAGCTAGTTTCATGGTCAGTGGTCAGGCTAACCTCTATTCCACAGTGGTGGAAATCTCCTGGCTTAGTTGTCTCATAAGTAATCGCTTATGGGTGTCACTTATGAGGTTCCACCTGTCTTTGGACTCTTGACTAAACATACATACCTAGAAATCTGAGCTATATTTCGCGGGTGCTCATGTAAAGGGGGTTAAGTCAAATTGTAAAGTATGTAAATTTCTCTCCTTTGGTACTGAACAAAACCCCTTTGTCACAAAATACGGAGCACTATAACTGCATCATGGATGGAAGAATGATTTAACCCCTTTAACACAAGAAAAAAGTAATTGTGGAGAGTTGAAATCTGTACTTATCCCAGTTTAGTGAAATCATACTTAACCCCCTTTACACGAGCACCCACGATTTCTACCTGAAAATCAGGAGAAGGCAATAAAAATGCTGAAAATTGGTTGTGTTAAGAGCGATAATCTGGATTCTGACAAAGCGAGTAACTGTCATTTTGAAGAATTGAATTATGCATTGAAATTCACGTTAGAAAACTAAAAATTATTAAAATATATTGCAGAAAAATTTTATTAATTTGAAACTGTGTATCAGTTACTATGTACACTAAGGAAAAAATCTTTCATATGGTTAATTTTTCAGTGCCCAAAGCTGTATCTATCTCCTTAAGCTGTTCAGAGAGGAACTGCAGAGTAAGAATATTCTGTAATTTAACAGTAAATTTTAAATTCTAATGTACACACCTCTGCTCCTTCTGGTGACTCCATCTCTTCTCTAATTTTCTTTTTCTTCTTCTCTTTGTGTGTACTCTTCTCTGCCTCTTCTGGCGACTCTACGCCGTCTTTAACTTTCTTCTTCTTCTTTTTCTTTTTGTGTGTACTCGTCTCTGCTTCCTCTGATGACTCGACTACTTCTTCTTTAATTTCAATTTCCATTTTCTTTTTTTTCTCCTTCTTAAGGGACATGGATGGAGATGTAACTTGTGCCAATGGTGAATGTTCTGGAGATCCACTTAACTTGCGCTAAAAATACATACAAATTAATGCATTACAATATGTTATTTAAATAGTTCATGGGCAGTGTTAGAATTCAAGATGGGCAAGCCGGATAATTTCCCCTTTCTGGATTTTTCTCGCCAACTTCCGCATTCCTGCGTACATTCCCAACTGAAGAAAGAAAATTCTCCTCTCTCTCTCTCTCTCTCTATATATATATATATATATATATATATATATATATATTTTATTAGTACCACAACGGCCTGAACAGCAACGTTCTTCCTGAAATTACATTTCCGAAAACTTACTTTTACTTTTCTGTGTGGTGGTCAAAACATTTTCTTCTCTAGAGTGTTAGCAAAGTGTGCACGGCATTTCTAGTACATCCTATACAAATATGGCTGACATTAAAAAGGTTAAAACACACATTTCGAATTACATCCTTTCGTTGTAAATAGATGAAACTAGTGGCTTGTGCAGCAAATGCTGCAAACTAAGTTCATTAGATGTTCAAATAAAAATTTTTCAGATTTATTTTCAATGAAGAATACCAGACATTTTGAAAGTTTTTTGCTTCCATTATAATGAAACATACTCCCTCTGAATGTTTTTTATGCCAAATACTTTTTCTTGAACTTATCCACCTTCAGTTTTTGAGTTTCAACGCGAAAACGCAAGTAACAATGTCAGGACGATCAGCGGGTTTTTCATGTGGGAGTAAAGCTATAGCTCTTTTCCTCAGGAACTGTAATTTTGCACTCTCTCGAGCCAATACTGAAGAGAATGACGCATATAAATATCTACAGGACACTACCATTAAGTATATGAAAAAGACCCAACCCCACTTGATTAATAACTATAAAAATATTTGATTTTTAATAACAGTATTACCTTACGTAAGTTTTATAGTTATATATACTACATACCCATCACTCAGTAAATTATAGAAATGAAGATCTAATTTAATATATTTTCTACATTTACTTACATAACCCCAAAACGTTTCACTTTCATATAATCAATATAGCATTAATATGTATAATTAATTAAAAATAGTCGCATCATGGCATTAACTATAACAATATTTCATTTCAAATGGTAATAATGTCATCAAATCACCTCAAGTTTTGTAGATTTTAATATCCAATACACAGCTGTACTCAGAAAATTACACACTTGTAAATTATTTTTAGTAAGCCTTGAAGTTTTTAATAACCAATTGAATCTGAACTCTAAATATGTCTGAAATCTTGCAGATCATGGCCTTCGTATAATATTGTTTATTGTAGTGTGTTTGTGTTTTGTTTTATTTTGAAAAGTCATTATTTCTCAAAACTGACGACAGATGGATTTTGGAAAATAGGGAAATGATGTAGAAAAATTGACATTTCACTGAAAACTACTATTTTTCTGAAAAACTTTGGGTTCCAAGCTTCAAAATGAGGGGTCATTTATTAAAATTCGTTCAAATTTTCATTACCAGTTCAAATTATATATATATATATATATATATATATATATATATAAAATCGTAACAAATTAAAATATTCATTTAACATTTGGGTCACCTACAATATTCGAATAATGAAATTAAACTTTGCACAAATATTTCTCATAGACCAAATGATTTTTTGGTGGGAAAGCTGAAAAATGTAAAAAATTGAAATGTTTTACCAGAACTCAGTAGGACATGTCTTTAACTGCTCTTTGGCCTGCAGGCTGAGAATCACTGCTGTAGGCTATTGCAAACTCCTTGGGTGAAATAAAAAATGCGGTACAAATAGATTGAGAGAAATATCTCTTAAACTGACGCAGTGTGAAATATCTGGTGCAACATGTTAAGAACATTATAACAAGCAATTTTAAAACTAGACAGTACGGTACCTTGCGAGACTGCTCCGCTTCAAGTGGGTCCTGTGATTGCTGCGACCTAGAACAAATGAAGGCCATGTTGTAGATATTTACTCTTACTGCACACAAAGGACATCATTAACACACAAAGACATGTACATGGAAGAAAACCAATGTTCCGAAACAATATTTATATCACAGTCTACTATATACAGTCACGAAGCTTGAGTTTTGAGGGTGCTAGAAACAATAGACTGTGACGGTTCTATTTTGCATTGCCTGTAATGAGGCGATATTAGCGACCCTAGTGGCGAGCAACTATCTTATGTTTGCATATTTACTACGTATTGAGCTTCGCGACTGTATATACTATACTGTGTTTATATTATAATTCTTCATGAAAGCCAAACCAGGTGGTGGCCATTTTGATAAACAACTGAATCTGTTGAAAGTTTCGGGGCTCTACTTGATAATCTTTTTCTTCTATGCCTATAAATAGGGGTGTGATTTTTCGGTTTTCAAATTTTATCCTTTAAATGTGCAGAAATTTGATCTGAGCAAATGTAAGTTTTCGTTCTGCAAAGGAATTTTACAATGTTACATTTGTTCAGATCAAATTTCTGCACATTTAAAGGACAAAGTAAAATTCGTTCAATAATTATCATAATAGCTCTCTTAAATTCGCTGAAAATATTGGAAATTAGATCAAAGGCTTTCCCAAAACACGTTATAAAATGTTTCATGTAAAACAATTTTTACATTGAAAAGAAAAGAAAAACAAGCAAACTTGTATTAAACTTTTTTGTTTAAAGTATCTTAAAGTATAACCCCTTGAAGTTAATGACATTACTTACAATTCAGTCTGTATAAATAACGAAGTGATATCATTACCATAGACAATTTTATTCTGGCAGAAGATTGTGAAATGTGTTCTCAAAATTTTTTGTAGATTATCCAGAGAAAACTGCTGCTGCAGAAGACAATGTTAAATGCTGTATTATAAACAGACCACAATATAGTCTACCTGCAAGATTTGGAAGCAGTGATTTTTGCATCAGAGATGAACTCTGATATATTATGTAACTCAGACTATGTTCATCATAAAGTGTTTTACCTGAAGTCCACGTAACTTGTCAACCACTCAGTTGGAGTCTTGTCATTCGGTTTTCCATATTTATCTAACAATCCTTCTTTGATCATTGTTTTCTTCATAGACGCCTGGAATAAAAATCAGTCATTCCCATCACATATATACAGTGGAAAACAGGACTGGTGTTATGAGACATGAATAGCAATCCACAGAGGAATTGTTCCTAGAGAGCTACAATCAAGGTCATGAGCAATGCTGCCACAAATTAATACATTTTAGAAATATGTACATACCAAAGTTCTTACAAGAATCTGCAAAACACACTGTGCTCACAATGATGAAAGAAGAAGTATTATTTAACAGTTATAAAACAATTGTCTTTAGAGACAATTAATATTAGATACCCTTCACAAAACTGGCTTCATTTATACACTGACGGATCCTTGATCTCCAGAGAACAAGGTGCCGGTGCAGGTGTTATGTGCTGTCTCTTCTCACTTTATAGATCTCTTGGGTATGGAACAACAAGTTTTGATGGAGAAATCATTGCAATAAGTGAAAGTCTCAGGAATCTTCTATGCCACATCAATAAATTTAAAAATGCAGTTATATTGTCAGACTCCAAAGCAGCTATTCTATCAATCGTCTCTAAACACACACCTTCATCTCAAACAGCAGAAATAACTAAAATGCTCTCTCAATTAATATCACTCAATAAAAGAATTGTATTCCAATGGATACCATCCCATTGTGGAATTCTGGGAAACGAGAATGCGGATGCTTTAGCAAAGAAGGGCAGCACTGCTACTTACAGACCTGTTACTAAATCTACGTTTTACTCTGTGAAAAGATTTATTAAATCTACATACTTAGACTTCAACAAACAAAATTTGATAACACAATCCCAAGGGAAAAAAATGGAACTCTCTGCATCAAAATCCACAGTTAATTCCCGATTTACCACGAAAATCGTCTGTAGCTGCATTTAGATTGGCAACAGGCCATGATTGTTTGGCCAAACACCTGCATAGAATTGGAATATATCAGTCCCCTAACTGTCCATTGTGAAACTCAAACCAAGAAATGGATTCGGAACACCTCAAAATCTGTGCTTCAGTGGCTGGTCATGATAATATCTTTGAAAAATATTGGAGTGCAAGAGGTCAAATGACTTTATTGTCAAATGCCTGGCATTAGAAAACAACAACAACAACAGTTATAATAATGGGTTTGAAAATTTCTATGAACTGTTTATGAATGACAATTTCACGCATCCCTTACATGGACAGTAATAATGATCATTAATATTAACCACAAAAAAAGAGAGAGAGAGATATATATTTAAAGAAAAATAAATTGTCCGGCCTTAATTAAGGATGACCACGAGGATCCGGAAATTAATAGAAAATATAATGAATTAAAGATGAATATTATTATAACAATAAATTGTAATAATTAAGCACCACTGATATCGTGTAAAATAAAATCTTAAAAGATAATCTTAAAATATTAAATTTATAAATAACAGATTTGAGTTAAAATAACTATATGGCATATTCTTAATTAAGACCTTCTGAGTGGTATAAGTAAAATTGTATAATCTGCAGTGTATCTTTAAGAATCTGGGAGATGATTTTTTGAATTTCAAAAGATGGTACTGATAATTGTTTTAAAAAATTATATGCAAATTTTGGTAAAGCACCCCAAATACCAAAAAAGTAAACCTATCACTGATCAATTGAAGAGAGGAATGTTATACTTGGCACTAAAGTAAAAGATAATAATAATAATAATAATAATAATAATAATAATAATAATAATAATAATAATAATAATAATAATAATTCAGATATAAATGTATGTCTATTTTGTAATGATTTTTTTAGGTATGTAAGAAAATTAGTGATGTACAGTGATTCTGTAATATTAAATGATCTCTTTACAAAAGTAAGATTTTTTCCCTTCACAAAATTGGTAAAATATATAGTAAGGGAAGAGGTTAAAGTACTGTTGGAAATACTGATGAACACCTCTACACGGTCAGTATCCCCACCACTCTGTATTGGCTGTCAGTCCATGATTCCAGACCATACACAATCAGTATTACTATCAGTACTTGTTAATAATGACAGTGTAAGGTATGACAAAGACATACATATGGTGGAATCTGCAGAAGTCATCCCTATACAATCAAACCTCTGTACAACAAAGATCAATATAACGATAAACCTGCATTAAATGATATGAAATTCCCACTCTCAAGTCAAGAACCTTTTACCTGCTACCGTCCCCAAGACCAAGCTGCCGATTTACGAAAAACCCTGAATTTAAAAATACATATCATTGTAACAGGGTATTTCTAAAATTGCTTCATCGCTATAGTGAGGGATATTTAATATTATTTATACAGGAGATTTGGAATGGACGTGTACTAGTCTCCTTAGTTATTTTCCAGTGTACAGGTGACGAGGTGGGAGAAAGTTGGCATGGTGATGGCTTCTGCTAAACGGAAATCAATGAGTTTGGAAACTAAATTGGCTGAAAAGATTTGGATGAAGAAAAGAAACAAATAGCAGTTTCACAAAAATATGGATTTTCACAATCTACATTGGCTACTTTTCTTTAAAAAAAAAAGGGAAAGAAATTGAAGAAAGTGTTGCAAGTGGCAAATCTGATCCAGTATGAAAGCAACTGAAGACGGCAGTTTCAGACAGTGCTACAATACAATGGTTTATGTATCAGTGAATGATGTGTATCAATGTTTACAGAGTGCAATGATGAATCTATAATTGCAGAAATGAAGGATGGGAAGATAAAAGGCAGCAAAGATGAAGATTCCACAGATGATGATAGTGATGTAGGAACCAAAAAAGTATCTTATTTAGAACTGCTTGGACACATAGAACAAATTTAGTGTGCTGCAACTTCTCTTGAATGTGTTACAAAGGAACAACTAACTGTTTTGAAATCTTTAAGGTCAGTGTTCATTAAAGAGGCTATCAAGAGAAAAAAGCAAAGAAAAATTTCAGATTTCTTTCAAAAATAGATGTATGCAGTAATACTGTACTGTATTAAATCTACTTCCACAGTATGTAAGTACATAAATGTGTGATTTATTATATTCCGTTCCTTTACATGTTACCTCCTAGTATTGCCTTCTAGGTTAAATGGTACTCTGCTGGCAGGTTTTACCCTATGTGACAGATCACAGAACAACAACAACAATAATAATAATGCTGCCAACTCTACTCACTGATAAGGTGTACACACTTACACAAATATAATAATGCATGCAATGTAGGCCATATCGCCAGGTATAGAAAACTGTACATCTATACCTTGGGTCCCAAGCCCCATTTCCTGGGATATGTATCTCTCTCCATGATCACTCGCTTAATCTTCGCTACAATGCCGTGGTCACAGCTTGATATTGTGGCAGTGGTCATAAGAGCAATAGCTGAAATCAAACCATTACCAAAAATTTTTTTTAAATTTATGAAACAAAACAAACGAGGGAAACCGTAAACTTAGGAGAAACGATATACCTGACACATAATCTGATGGTACAACTGTTCTCTTTTAAGGATAGTACACTAAAGCTACACGTACAGATCAAATTTTCGTCAAATTTAATGTTTCACAAGAATTTTCAAGACTAGTCAATACTTTGCAAATATTATCATCAAATCACTAACAATACTTTAAAAGTTTTTATCTTGAAAGTAAATAAGAACATATTCTAATTGATCAAAGACTTGACAATTTTTTTTAAGGAATTGACCAATGAAATTTGAAAATATTATGGCGTCAAAAACCACGAAAAAAAATATTTCGTCCTGGCCGAGAGATGTTTGTGAGTTAATTCAATTATATGAATCAAACCCATGCCTGTACATCATGGATTCTGTGGAATACTACAATAAAATGATGGAAAGTAATGCGTATGAGGAAACTGCAAGGCAGATATGTGGAGTTAAGTATCAATACATGTATTTTTTTAATGAAGATTATAACTTATAACTTAGCTGAATATTAAATTTAAATAAATAAGAAAGCACAACTTACCCAGAGCAACGGCCTCCCCTTTGGTGGTTACAATTACTATTTCTTCATTTAATTCCATGCTGTCTTCATACCTCAGAACGCCTGGCAGCATGATCTTTGCTCCATAGCACACAGCATTCACCTGCACAAACCAAAAGACTGTCAGCATAGCCACAATAGTAACAATTGCTAAGTTATATAGCGTTAATGGAATTGATACTGAGATGGTATTTGGCGACATGAGGCCCAGGGTTCTCTATTGAATTACCTGACATTAGCCTTACAACTGGGGAAAACCTCAAAAAAACCAACCAGGTGATCAGCCCAAGTTGGAATCGAACCGATGCCCGAATGCAGCTATGGATTACAGGTATGTTCATCATTGATATAACATCGATTTGTTATACATTTCGATATATGTATTTTATTGGTTTATTTTAAGATGCTTTATCAACACTTCCAAGTCTCAAGTGATGTCATGAGACTGGAACTTGTAAATATTTTCAAATGTAGGAGAAATTCAAAAATATCTACATGTCTGCAAAAATCATAGTAAAAGATTGATATCCACTCCCTAGTTTTAAACTCAGTCATCTAGTGAAATAGACGATAATGAGATGACTCATATGTAGTAAAATAAAGACTGTTCAACCTCTTTTCAACAATAACGGGAATGATGCAATGAGGTTTTACTGTATAGCTGGGAAGATCAATGTTAATTACTCTACATGTAAGACATTAACATCAACCATAATCCTAAATTATTTCTGAATTACCTTATAAAGCAGATGAATTGGGGAAATGGGGATATCTTGAGGAAGAGAAATGTCTAAGAAACACTTCAAACATATGAAGCTTTGAAGAAGCATTCAGATATTGCTAAACATTGGGATATTACAATGTCACTATACTGCATTTCATAATGTCTGACAGGAGATGTAAACATTGCCGGCAGAGGTAGGGAGACAGATAATTTCTAAACCACCAATGACAGAGTTCATAGTCCAGACTTATCTTGATATTGGACAGAGTAGAATGTTTCAGACCACCCAATTTCAAGATAAGCATGGAATGTGATCTCTGCCATTCGTTCAATAACAATTATCCGCCTTCCTACCTCTGGCAGCAATGTTTACGTCTCCTGTCAGACATTATGGAATGCAATATCAATGGCCAGAACAAGACTGTTCCAAGTCCATTTTACTATTTTTTTTTAGAAGAGCTATTTTAAGCTCCTAATATTCAAAGCTTCCTGAAACAATTTGGAATAGCTTCATAACTTATGAAGAGAAATATTTATAATTTTGTTCGATTCATATATGCAGAGAAGAACTGGAACATAATGAAACATAGATTTCTTTCTTATAAAAAGTTGGAGTTAGAGCAGTCTGGTTCTCAGCCATCGATATAGTGATAGAAATTTCTTGTGGTACCATATTTTCTCGAATACATAATTTTTCAGAGACAAAGCCAAAAAAATAAAAATAGTTAAACAAATAAAAAATAAACTTTCAACAAATATATTCACGACAAATTAAAAACATACACAAATACAGTTCAGTTAACAAAAAATTAATTTTATCCTGGAACAGGGCGCATTTCAAACTCATCCTATGAGCATGCACTGCACATATATCAGTTGTCTTGCTTAATTGGCCATTTACACGATATCCTGCAACACTAATAGCATGCATCACGATTTCCATGTTCTTCCTTATCTTTGTTAATTTTAAGTATTTTGGTGCAAGTAAAGGATCACAATCTCATATCTTCATCTCATTTTGGGAATTTAAAATTAATATAAGATGCACAAATTATACACTTACTAGTATCACACATGAATTTCATTCTGACACATGTACTGCCATTTAACAATGATAACAATTGAAATAATAGCACGGGAAGATAGTGGCATGTGTTACCATCATAGGAGTTTTGCAGGAGGGAAATCCAACTTCATTTCGAATAAGCTGCGGACGTCTATTTTTTACTTGTGTATATCCGAAAAAAAGAAAAAGTGCGCGGTATATTCCAGAAAATACGGTAATACAATATTTCACTGTACTCACAGCACTGTCCTTGACAATGATACGCTTATGATTAACAAGAAGACCTTCTAGAGGTCGAATAACTCTTCGCAGGTAGGTTTCATCTTTATGATTCTCGTACATCCATTGGGCATCCAGTACATCATGCAATGTCACCATGCCTTCATCTTCACATTGAATGCCTGAAACCAGAAAGTCCTTCAATTACAACTGATATTACACAACACTCAAACAGTACAGTGGAACCTCAATCCATCATTTTTAGAGGAACAGGGAACAAAAACAATAAATAACGTATGGGAAAATGATAATACTGGGAAACCATAAGAATTACCGTATTTTAGGCGTGTAATAGACGCAACAGAGTTGTTGACACATCCCACTGCTCCCTAGACAATTTAAGGGACAAATAATTTTTTAAAATTATATCTTAAATAATGTAAAATCACAATGGACATATCTCTTAATATTTTATTCTTGTTTGTAAACTTGCAATAAAAAAGCCTATTGTTTGCTGTGACAGGTGAAGTTTTGGTAATTTTCAGTCAAAAATCGCATTTTCGTTTTCTTCTAAAAATGAACCTTGCTCTTATTTATATGTTGAGCAAGTTTCAATGCTGTGCGATGTTCAAAATTAAATTACGCAATATATAAATGGCTGCACCCTTGAACTACTTCAATTCCATGCAAATTTTACAAGCTCTTTTCTCACGCTTTTTTTTCAGCAGGTTCGAAATGTAGAGGCTCTTACAATTTTGATGCTAGGAATATGAAACTTTTACTGCACGTTCTATACACTGTAGTTCACAAAATAGTGCATGGGTTTTATGATTAAATTAATACTTTTTTAAATAAAAATGAAATATTTATAGTGGCAATGGAAAATTTCTATTTTTAGGTATGCAGTGGTTAGAAAATTTTTTTACCATTTCTATAGAGATATAGGAAAACTCATGCTTGATATTTTTCTAAATATACCACTGATCTTGCAAAAAAATTTCAAACATTTTACTCAAAAATTGAGCGACGTATTTCATTTTGAAACATGCAAATTTTTCAGAATATTTCTGTTAATAATTCAGAAACTAACTGACTCACAGAAATGAAAATTCACCACATCATTATGTATCACACAGTGATTATGTATATAAAACAATCAAGGACGTAGCTTGAAAAATGTATAAGGTATAAGATGAGCAACTGAATGATAATACGGCTCGCAAGAAATTGTACAACTCTTGGCTTGTTTCACATCTTAAAGCTTCAATGCCAATGTAAGATCTATGGAATACAATAAATGAAATGAAAGTGAATGCAGCTTTATTAGAACCTAAAGGTACTTACTTACTTACAAATGGCTTTTAAGGAACCCGAAGGTTCATTGCCGCCCTCACATAAGCCCGCCATCGGTCCCTATCCTGAGCAAGATTAATCCATTCTCTATCATCATATCCCACCTCCCTCAAATCCATTTTAATATTATCTTCCTATCTACGTCTCGGCCTCCCTAAAGGTCTTTTTCCATCCGGCCTCCCAACTAACACTCTATATGCATTTCTGGATTCGCCCATACGTGCTACATGCCCTGCCCATCTCAAACGTCTGGATTTAATGTTCCTAATTATGTCAGATGAAGAATACAATGCGTGCAGTTCTGCATTGTGTAACATTCTCCTTTCTCCTGTAACTTCATCCCTCTTAGCCCCAAATATTTTCCTAAGCACCTTATTCTCAAACACCCTTAACCTATGTTCCTCTCTCAAAGTGAGAGTCCAAGTTTCACAATCATACAGAACAACCGGTAATATAACTGTTTTATAAATTCTAACTTTCAGATTTTTTGACAGCAGACTGGATGATAAAATCTTCTCAACCGAATAATAACAGGCATTTCCCATATTTATTCTGTGTTTAATTTCCTCCCGAGTATCATTTATATTTGTTACTGTTGCTCCAAGATATTTCAACTTCTCCACCTCTTCAAAAGATAAATTTCCAATTTTTATATTTCCATTTCGTACAATATTCCCGTCACGAGACATAATCATATACTTTGTCTTTTCGGGATTTACTTCCAAACCTATCTCTTTACTTGCTTCCAGTAAAATTCTACTTACAGAGGATTAATTTCACATTAGTAACAGAGAACCTTAACTAATGGGGGAGAGGAGGAAGGTCACTATCTTTATCTTACCTGATCTATTACGTCGCAACTCCAACATCTGCCCACCTACTCCAAGGAGAAGCCCCAAATGCACACACATTGTCCGTACATAAGTGCCTGCCTCACACTTCACCCAGAAGATTCCTGCAAAACAAGTTTGTTACTTGTTAGTTGGTTCCAATGCTGAACAGTTCACAATCAAATTAAATTTTCTAGTGGTTTCGGTTTAAATTACTCCTATTCTCAGTTTGGGGTATGATTTGAAGACTTGTGATTTTGTCACTGTGCTAGGTTTAACAGACTGTGACTACAGTTCCAAAATCACAGCTTTGAGAAATCGCCATCTCTGCCCAATACATGATTCACAGCGATGGCGAGTGATCTACATAGGTGATAGTTCCAAAGTCCAGATAAGCAAAAGCCTAAAAATTCATATTATTTCTTTTTTTTTTTTTTTTATATTTATTCATTAAAGACATCAACTCAAAGAATTTGAGTGACCACAAGGGTCTTGAATGCAATAAACATGTATAATATAATGTGATATTTGAAACATTCAAAAGAAAGTTAATTGTTGAAGGCAAATAATTGAAATGGAGATGATGTAATATTTCAAGAGAATCCTTGATAATAGTTATAAGAATATACGTAACATAATCAAAAGCAATATGAAGTTTCTGAAGATAATTCCATGTGAATTTTGTAATAGACCTCTACTGCCAACAGCAAGCCAATGACAGACCATTATTTAAGAGGGATGTTGTACTTTTGAGAAAGATTAGGCAAACAAGTTTCATATATAGACTTCTTCTCGAAATAAATAGTAGGGTCAAGAATAAGAGCCCATTTTAAGCATCCGTTAACAGCAATGTCTACCCACTAAAAGAACCATTTGATGATACACAATGTACTTCCTTATGAATCTCTCAATTTAAAGTTTTTAACGATGATGTCTAGCACTGATCAGCAGCTCGCCTTTAGGGCATTGTTCAAGGCCTCATTCCAACATAAACATAACATCCTAAAGGATCATCTAAACAAATAAAGAGACCGTGCAACCTTCTGTCTAGCAGTGATGCATCTGGAAGTGTATATAGTGAGGATCACGTAAGAGCAGTTCCTAAAAGACTAATTTGGCCGTTTCTTCAGTGTTGCCAACTAATACCAGATATCACCAAAAAGGACAAAATCACAATGATATGTACAATAATAATAATAATAATAATAATAATAATAATAATAATAATAATAATAATAATAATAATAATATACTATTAAAAATAACGATATCTTGCTTATTTACTTATTTACCATCTTTATGTTGGGAGATGTTTTCTAAATGGTTCAATAATTTGTGAAAGAGTAGGCATGTATTTTTCTCCTGGACCTCTTGTACATTATGTTGGTAATTAGTAGATTAATATGATCTAATATTAAAATGTATTTTGTCTGACAACATAAAATTCATTCCTTTACTAAACAGTTTAAGATTCACGAGATCTAACCTAAAAATGTATTTTGTTCGATCACATGAAATGATTAATACAAACTCCGAAAACTGAATGCCACTTTAAAATGAATGCTTAAGAATACTTACTTACTCCTAATAATTTTACTATTCTAGTTATAATTGCTATCTCCGTGTGCATTTTCTATCGATTACATCGATCACCCAAATGCATGTATCACACCATATGTTATATTTATTTACACTTATCTGACTATAATCTTGAATTGTAACCATAACGCAATGCAACACATAAAATAACACTGATATTAATTAATTATTAGTATGTTCGAATTTCACTAGCTTCCAGTAATCGGCTCAGAAATCTAGAACAATTTGAATTTTCAGAATTTGCACTACCTACAACAGCTCCTACTGCCAACATAACAGTTAGAAAATCACTACTAGGTGTAGTATTTCTCAGTATCCAAATTCGAAACGAAGTTGGCAAAAGAAAATTCAACCTTCAAACTAGAAAATCACCATAATCCACTAGCATATGTAGTAATGGGGGAAAAATAATTACGTTTCACCCATAGGGTATTAAGTAGGCTGATCCGAACTATAGAAGCACCAAAACATCACGAAGAAAACTCGCAAACAAGTTTTCATATGTTTATAGACTTAAATTTTGAGTTATGTAAAGTCCAAGATTTCTTTAGCAAAATAACTATTGAAAATGTCCTCTAATAACAAAATAATGTGAGAAACCAAACCAAGACCCACTACTTGGATGTTAGTTAGTTATGTTCATACAACTATAAAGCAAGTAACTCACCCATGTTTTTCTCCATTTCGTATTCACACAATTTACTCTCATAGATAGTTCTCACACGTAACTGTCTCTTCACAGCTGCAATCAATGGCGGTCTCTGGAAAAGAGCACCTTTCAGCCTCTCTAATGCCTGTGCTACCTGAGAACCATAACACAACTAGTTATTAAAAAAATTATTATATATAATTCAGGACAGACAGTTAAGAAATGAAGTTGTGCTGGAAAGAGTGGATGAAGAAAGAATAATGCTGAAATTGATTAAGAGAAAAAGAAATTGACTGGGTCACTGGATAAAAAGAAATTGACTACAGAAGGATGCACTGGAAGGAATGGTGAACCAGAGAAGAGTTCGGGGCAGAAGATGACATCAGATGACAGACAACATTAAAACATATGGATCATATGCGGAGACTAAAAGGTAGAAAATAGGAAAGATTAGAAAATGCTGGGTTTGCAGTGAAAGAGCTACCCTTGGGGAAAAAAACTATGAATGAATGAATATATAATTGTTTCATGTAGTAACCTGGATCACAATATACTGTAATTTACCAGCGTAATGGATGCCCCCGCATAACGAAAGCACCCAAATTTTTCGCGTTAAAATAAAAAAATTTCTCTCGTAATAGACGCATCTCATTTTAAACAAAGATCGTTTTAATAATATCGAAAGTCGTAAGATTGGATGCATTGCTTATGTTTAAATTCTCGCTTTTGCTTCCTTTTTAAGATCAAAATGGTTTTATATGAAACATTTCATAGCGTGTTTTGGAAAAACCATTGATTTCATTCCCAACATGCTCAGTTAATTTCAGAGAATGGTGTGCTATGATAGTAAATTATTGAACTATTTTTAATTTTGTCCTTTAAGTGTGCAGAAATTTGTTCTGAACAAATGTAACTTTTCGTTCTGCAAAGGAATTTTAGAATATTATATTTGTTTGGAGGGGAAAGAAACTGGCCACCCTACCCCATTATCTCCTGGAATAGTTGCCTCATGAGTGATGCCTTATTGGTGTCACTTATGAGGTTGCAACATGTCTTCGGACAGTTGACTAACACAACAATATTTGTTTGGATCAAATTTCAGCACATTTCAAGGACAAAACTAGTCCACACCTGTGGAGTAATGGCTAGCGCGTCTGACTGCGAAACCAGTTGGCCCGGGTTCGATTCTCGGTCGGGGCAAGTTACCTGGTTGAGGTTTTTTCCGGGGTTTTCCCTCTACCCAATATGAGCAAATACTGGGTAACTTTCAGTGCTGGACCCCGGACTCATTTCACCAGCATTATTACCTTCATCTCATTCAGACGCTAAATAATCGAAGATGTTGATAAAGCGTCGTAAAATAACATACTTAAAAAAAAAAAAAAAAAAAAAAAAAAAAGGACAAAACTAAAATTCTTTCAATCATTTATTATCATAATACACTCTTGTTTTAAATTGACTGAGCATATTGGAAATTAAATCAATGGCTTTTCCAAAACACATTATGAAATGTTTAATACAAAACAATTTTTATCTCGAAAAAGAAGGAAAATCGAGCAAAATTGTATTTAACTTTTTTTGTTTGAAATATCTCAAAGAATAATCCCCTGAAATTAATGACATTACTTGAAGTTCACCCTGTATATAAACTCACCTGTTTTACACTTTGTACTGGAGAATGTAACTTGAAAACACACACATACTCCTTCCCTGCATTCTGCTGGGATTTGGCAAGTCTTGTTGCACGCTCAATACACACAATCAAACAGCCTGAAAAACCAGTTGAACATGATTATCATCATTCGTGAAAATGAATGCAGATCAACATTGAAAGAAAAGTTTGTGGTTGCTACAAGAACTCAGAATAAATATCGTATTTTCTCGAATGACCCATGAACTTTTTTTCCGAAATATATAAGTAAAAAACAAGGGTGCATGGCTTATTCGAAATGAAGTTGGCAACACTGCCCAATTTTTCTCCCGTGCAACTTCTATGGTGGTAGCACATGCCATTAACTTCCTGCACAAATATTTCAATTGTTAACAATGTTTTATTAGCCATTTAACTATGCTGGTTTTTTAGCATTTATCTTATTTTTCTATCAAGTACCAAAACATAGATACTGTGTATCGCTAATAAAACAAAAGATTCACTAAAATGTGAATAGTCAAAATTTTATCCTGTTGTCACATAGAAGAGAAATTCTTGCTCATTTCACGTTCACTATTGTCACTGGTGTTTACTGTTCTAAAAAAAATATTTGAGAGTTCTACACATGAAATAATCTCGCATATTATATTCTCCTAATTTAAGTGTACATTCTCTTTCTTCATTTTTCTAGTCATACGTGCAGGGCTTGACCAATTTTATGGTGGCTCACCAGTTTGGCAAAAATTTCACTAGCCAGCATGGTCGAACAAATTACAGAAACACAATTAAATCAGAAATTTTTTCCACTATCAAGTAAAAATTTTCACTCATCACAGACGAGTGTGCTTATCAAGCCCTGCAAATGTGTGTGTGTGTTTTAAGTGAGCTGAATACAGTGCACACAAAGAGATTGCACCACCACATATACCCAATTCAATGTAAAATACCCATAAAAGTATCCACTGACAGCCTAAACCAATACAACAAATCAATACTGTCATACATTTCTATCTGGTTAGACCTGGGTTATCCTTCAGTTAAAAAAAGCCTATAGTCATCAGTTTTACCACCATATATCAGTACCATCTACCCTTAGTTCGTTAGTCTACACAAAAAAAAAAAAGCATGTAAATAACCTAAAATCTTTTTTGTAAGTATACAATTTTTGTGTACACTAGGATTTCCATACGTCTCGTCTTTCCTGGAACAGTCATGTTTTTTGGTAAAATGTTCCAGTGTCCCAAATTTATTTCACTTGTTCCACTTTTCAAGTGTCCTTTCTGAAAAATAAGTGTGGAGAACAGGTTTTAATCCTGTTTAAAATATAACCATAAGCTTGCACTCATGGTGGCCAATCCCTGAAACACTGTTGATCAATTTCTATTACGATGTTGGCAATACTTATGACTATGCTTTTTTTTTATCTCCATGCTTGTGTCGACAGTATTTTTAAAGTGTGTAAATTTGTAATTTATACTTATATTTCAAGTCGATTTTACGTTAATGTGTAAATATTTATACCAGTACTGTCTTATTTGAAACTAAACATGGTGATTTATTTTCGGTTTTCTTGATTTTAATATGTCTCCCTTTAAAAATTAATGTCCCAGGTTTTTAAAGTAAAAATTTGCAAATGTGTTGGTTATTGAAAAGTTATTATGGAAACTGCAGTATACTTCTATAACAAGGACATATTGTAATAAATTTAACGAATCAGTACGGGAGAAAGGAGGAAGTGTATGCTAAAATGTAAGCAAGTTCGAGTTGCTGCAAGGACACTTAGGACCCATCTTAATCTTTACATGAGTTCGTAGCCTGAAGGCCACTTGTCTCACTTCATTTACACTGTGCCATTTAAGTAAATTTTGCAATGAGAAAAGCCGAAAGAACCATCAACTAAAAAGAATGTTAAATAGCTGAGCAATTAAGCTAGCTGAGAGCAACCGCAACATCCCACAACATCTAAAATTGGAAAAAGAAATCATGTGGCAGAACTAGGTAAAACTTTAAATATAAATTCCCTTGCCACTCAGTTATATGTAAAAAATCAATACTAAATTTAGTGAATAGCTTTAATGAAAGAGGTTCTGTGAATGATATGATGTGAATTAAGTACCACACAAGATGGGCAACACTTCCAGTAGCTACTGTGAGGAGGGTGAATACTGAAAGGGAAAACTACAGACATAAATTTCCTGGCCACTCAGTTATGTGTAAAAAATCAATATTAAATTTAGTGAATAGGTTTAATGAAACAGGTTCTGTGAATGATATGATGTGAATTATGTATCATAGAAGCTGGGCAACACTTCCAGCACCTACTGTGAGGAGGGTGAGTAGTGAAAGGGAAAAACCATAGACATAAATTTCCTGGCCACTCAGTTATGTGTACAAAATCAATATTAAATTTATTGAATAGATTCAATGTGAATGATATGATGTGAATTATGTATCATAGAAGCTGGGCAACACTTCCAACAGCTACTGTGAGGAGGGTGAGCAGGAAACCTGTCATTGGTTGGCCGATAGAACTACAAGGAACATTTGCTGGACTTAATGTACTTAAAATATGTAATTTTTTAGTTACTGCACTTGACTTTACAAACTCTGAGATAATCAAATTCTGATCCTTCAGAATTATAAGGATCTACATATGTTCAAGTAAACAAACATATTCTAATGATGAACTTACCCGTAACTTTAGGATCTAAAGTCCCTGAATGACCCGTTTTCTCCACCTTCAGTATTCTCTTAACCCATGCCACAACTTCATGAGAACTTGGATTGGCAGGCTTATCCAAGTTCAAATATCCCGAACGCACATATTCACGGATCTCTCTCTTTAGTGGGGATGCTCCACATGGTAATGGAGTGTAGTGGTTTGTTCGACAACACAGTTTACTGAAATTCTGAAACACAATTTTCACGAAAATTAAATTCATGCACATGAACCAACAAACAAGACGCAATAATCCAAGTTCTGATTTACCTTCAGCAACAAAGGCCACTGTGACGTGTCCAGAGTCTCTAGCTTTCCAGATGCCTCCAGCTGGTAATCAGTGGTGCACTGTACTTGCCCCAGTGTTGGCGTTTTCTTCTTCTTTTTCTTCTTCATTTCAGCTTCTTCACCTAACACCGCTGCACACGAAACGATTAGGTGGTTAGTTCAAAATTGAAGGAAAAGACAAAATTCAAGTACTTTTGTGATATGCCAACAAATTAATTCCTAATTAACTGATACATTTCCTGATATTTGTTAAAAATTATTGAAATTATTATATATGATACAACTATTAAAATTATGATAATAATAATTAGGGCATGATCGTGAAAATAAATTAATTGTTCTATAATAGACGATGCTCTGTGTTGTAAATTTATATTGTCTCATGTCATATTTTATAATAAAAGTTTTAGAATTACTTTATATACAGAGCTTAAATCCATTGCACTTATTTGCCATATTAGAGTATTAACTAGTAATTGTTGGTAATTCTGAATAACTGTGTTCTGCAAACAGGAGGTAAACTTTATAATCATTCAATTGAATTTCTACATTTCTCAATTTTAATTTCACTCTTAGGAAACTCTTAATGACTTCACGTTGAAATCTCCCCTCAATTTGACTAGCAAGCCTTCACAGCAGAGGTAAAAAAAAAAATTAGCTGCCCATAGTTTGATATGAAAACTTACTTGGAATGTTTAATTAAGATACAAATGCATACTTGGAGAGAGTGGCTGAATTACTATCCAAAGTGAATGCTTATGCTGTCATATGACATGCTAGATGCACATTCGACAAACGGAGACAAATCTCTCTTTTTAGTATATTAAGATATAATTGTCAGTAAGGAATCCGTATACTGAAATTTTTCCGCTTAAGTTTGTTTTCGTAAATAGGCTACTGCGATTTAAATGTACATGTTGTATATGATCAATATCTTCATGGTTCTATTTCATCGTTCAACACTACTCACCTTGTTAATGGTAAGTACAAATACATGGTTCCTCAGGAGAACTCAAATCTGAGAACCAAGAGAAAGTTACTTATTCCGGTCAGAGATAAGTAATTAATTTTTCCTTATCTGAGAGTGTAAGTTCGTTAATTAGGTACGTTAACGTTTTAATCATTGGCCTTTTATGATACAAACGTTATTCAGTCATTGGAATCATGAAGAAATAGTGGGGAGGTTATGAATGGAAGAGATAAGCAAAACCTACCCCCTACTAATTTACGAAAGTTTCACAAAACATGTAGCGTTCCCATGAACTCGTCTCTAAAGAACTCTTAACAGTCAGCGTAACTGCGATGTTTTATTATGCGTAATGTTTTGAGATTATTTATTTACTTATTACGAAAGGTCTATGTTACGTTAAAATTCACTGGGTCACGGGTTTCCAATTTAATTTCACTTGCTGTGCATGATTTTGGAGTTTATTATTACTTACGTCTATCGTCTACTTCCATTATTTCAAGTCCAGTTGTTATAGCACGTGTTCAACCGGAGCAACACCACCGTCCACACGGCACAATCCGGCGTCCATATGAATTTCTTTCTAGTCCACCAGAGTGTGCTAAATTCGTTGGAACAGTAGTGCCAAAGAAAAGAAAAGTACCACCTCAGGTACCACCACACAATCTTTCAATTTACAGTATTTGCATGGATAAATATTATATATTTATCCATGGTATTTGTTTTCACTGAATACTGTCATTATATTGTCGAACTATAGCCTACTGAGAGTTAACAATATGAAGACGCGAATCGTACTTTCTGATATTTTCTTCTGCCCTGAACTTTTCTCCCATTCACCATTCCTACCAGTGCATCCTTTAATAGGCAGTTTCTTCTTAGCCAGTGACACAGCCAATTTATTTTTCTCTTCCTGATCAGTTTCAGTATCATTCTTCCTTCACTCACTCTTTCTAGCACAGCTTTATTTCTTATTTTGTCTGTCCATTTCACACATTCAATTCTTCTCCATATCCACATTTCGAATGTTTCTAATTGTTTCTCTTCGTTTCATCAATATGTCCAGGTTTCTGACTCATACGTCACACTCCACACAAAGCACTTCACTAGTCTCTTCCTTAGTTCCTTCTTTTTCCAGAGGTCCGCATTGACTTCCCGGCAGCAGCTCATGTTACTGCTTATAGTACACCCCAAGTATTTGAAGTTGTCCACTTGCTCTACTACCTCATTTCGAATTCGAATGTTTAGCTTCTTTATTTTTCTTCCGATAACCATGAACTTCGTCTTGTTTGCATTTATCTTCATCCTATGCTGTTCACAGACGTCATTTAGCTTTAGTAGCATATCATCTTCTCTTCTGTTAGCAATCAGCAAATCTTATACACTTTATTCTTCATCATATTATCATCCCTCCCATGTTCTGAAACAGTTCTTCACTAAATCCTCCAAGTAGATGTTCAATAGGGAGGTGATAAAGGCCATCCTTGTCATACTACTCTCCCTATTCAACTTTCCTCTGACATTTCTTCTCTGTCTTGACTTTGACTTGTTGTTTCATATAAAGATTACTAAATAGCCTCTCCTTTTTCCAATCCACACCTATTTTCTTCAGAATTTCCATACGTTTATTCCAATCCACTCTGTCAAAAGCCTCTACAAATATTACATACATTTATTTTTATCTAGGTATCTTCTGCAGATTGTTTGCAACAGTCCCGATAGAATAAACATATAAAAAAACAGCAAAATATCCTTCGGAACAGATGCAATAGTCATCAGAAGAGACAAATAAGCAGAAACTCCAATCTATGATGATATACGAATTCCATCACAAGATATGTGAAAATACAAAATACTCGTATCATGAATCTACCAGTGACTGCACATGTTATATATGCAGTAAACCATGTGGCAGATAGCACTTGTGTGCAGGGCCGCCGAGAAGGGGGGGGGCAAAGGGGGCAAGTGCATATGTGCCCATGAGCAGTAAGGGCCCGTCAGATGACTTTTTATTATCACGAATAATTATTCACAGATACATACCAGTACTATAAAATTTTGTAAGAACATTTGTTACATGAATCTGACATATTAACCAACAATAGTAGAATCAATACCAATTACCACTTCATTGTGTAAATGTTTAACTTTTCTATAATAGAATATCGGTTTTCCACATTAACAATCATCGACACGACACTTGAGGGCTCCGGTATTTGCCTGAGATTTGTTCCCGTCGCTTGTACCGAACACGTTCAATTGGCTTGTCCTCTTAACTAACAACCCCTGTCAGCCCACCGCAATATGCTAGTGGGCTTTCCCAAATCCAAGCCGGAGGATTACGTTTCCTTTCCAGTAGGGCCTACACGAAACTTTCGTCTTTTCGTTGTTTTTCTAGTAAATTTTGTGTTACCGGTGGACAATGGACAAGTAGGAGCATAAGTCGGGAGCTGAGAAGAGCAAGGAGAGACAGAAAAATTGGAAGAGATTAAGAAAGGGAGTAGAACTTTGAAGTTGGTGTGAAATTGAGCGACCTTGGAAAATTAAAAGTAGCAGACAAATTGTGTCATTGAATGTGTTGTTCGAAAACAAGAGCCTTTCCAAAAACAGTATTACAGTATTTTAAAAAATCAGAGAAAATAGTACAGTGACTGATTTGTTTCACTCCACATTAGCCAGTCTCTGGGAACACATTCTCCATTCTTGAGTTTTGAAAATAATACTGTAAAGGCTCTTGTTCCGCCACTTAGAATGTTATTAGGCAGGTTGGTGGTACTTTTTCGAACAACACATTCAGTGACACAATTTGTCTGCCATTTTTTGTTTTCAAAGGTCGCATGTTACTTGCCATGACTCAGAGTTAAGAACTGGTGTGGATAAATTTGTTTCGCTTGCACATATTAATACATCATTTTTACTATTGTTTGCTTGTTCTGATTCAATACAACATTATCAGAATTTTTTTTCTAGGCAGCCACAACCATCAGTATTCACTTCTAAGTATGAACTGTCTTCATTTTTGACAACCTGAACAGACGGGCTTGAGATTGGTTTATTTTCTGCACCTTCACTAGCAACACCCAATTTCACACCAACTTCAAACAAAATGAAGGAAATAAAAATGTATTCACAGTAACAATGTGTCAAGAAAGACTGAATAATCTTGGCCTCCTCAGTCTGGAGAGCGATCTTGCTAGGTCTTTAAATTTTGATGATATAATTGATGATTTTGCATCAATGAAGTTAAGGAGAGTTGTGTGTAGATGTTGGCCTGCAAGTCTGACCACAGTATAAAGAAGATATCTTCTTTATACTGTGGTCAGAAATTAAAGCTGTTTAAGAATAGTGTTTTATGAAAATGAAACGAAACAAACGACAACGAAAAGACGAAAGTTTCGTCACGAAACATACTATGTAGGCCCTACTGAAAATGAAGCATGATGAATATAATATATTGTGCTAATGTGAAGTTTTACTCAAAGTTTTCAATGTAACAAAAGTGTATATTTTTAGATTCGTATCTGTGTATGGGGTTATCTTTTATTTATTTTGCAAATAATTATTATGGTCAGAATAATTGGTAACTTGTCACTTTTAACTTTTTTTTTCAATGGGGCCCGAGCACAATATTGCACAGGGGCCCATAAATCCTGTCAGCGGCCCTGCTTGTGTGTAAAAACCCATGATATTACTAGTTGGGTGTAGCAAATACTAGAATATTATTTTGCCAGTTTTCTCCTCTTTTTAGAATTCTTAGCTGCAGTAGTTTTTCCGGTTGACCAGTACATGGCAGAAGTAGCTCGAATTTCAGGTCCTCTATGAAGAAGGGTTCCTTGGCAAGTTCATAGACCAATCTATGGGGTTTATTTTGCTACATCCAATGCTCCTTTTAAGAAGCGTGCTTTTATTTGATTTGATTTGAAAGTGTGAGCTATTCCCAGATTAATTGAATCTCGTAAGTGATTACTGGGGTTATCTTGGCCTGGAATAATATATCTGCTCTCTTAAGAGATAGTCATGTAGTACGCATTTATAATTTACATAAAGAGATACTGCGATAGGAGATAGCAAATGGTTTCATTGTTGAAGAATGTTTTTCATATACCTATATCTGTGCTGTTATATTCAGTGATTCTATAATTCTTAATAAAGCAGCTATTACTGATGTAACAATCAATCTGCTCCTAAAAGTAAAGAAATAACAGATTGTTTGAAAATTATAATATATCATCTGACGAAGCTTAAGGATAGTTTTTTTCAATTGATATCAGCACACTGTGGATTATCTGATAATGAAGCAACAACAATCTTGCCAATGAGAAGAGTAATATCTTACAAAATCCCATGTCAACTTTATCATTTTCAACAGTTAAAAGATTAATCAACTCAAAATATCAAGACATAATATCATATAATTTAAAATAATAAAGATGTGTCTCAATGTATACAACAAAACATAATTCCTGATCTTCAGGAAGAAATAGATCAGAATTATCTTCAGCTATGTCTAGCCCGTTCATCCACCACGGTGTAAGAAATATTGGAGAGTAAAGAGAGTTGATGGCTTTATTGCCAACAACTCAGCATTAGTTAACAAATATATTATCTGCGCAATTATTCACCACACGGGGGGGGGGGGGGGGGGGAAACGCATGTTACTTAAACATATGCGTTGTATTTCAAATTGCTTGTTTTACATAATTTCTTGGTAACATGTATTCAATTCAAAAAGTACATCTGAAGTATCACACAAGTATACACAATTTGTATGAAGGGCGTACTGAAAATCACAAGCATATTATCATGATCAAAGAAAAATCTCCAGGAACAAAATAAAAAATATCTTCCTCTTCTCTACTTCTCCATGAAACCATTGTTCCAGTAGACACATGTTTAGCACCCTTCCAGGAATTAACAAAACAGCTTTAAGATAAAATGAAATTCCGCATCACATTGAAGCATATCTGAAATTAATTGTCTTGAACAAGTGTTCTCATATTTAACATTTCATAAAATCATACAACATGCATTGTTGTGTTTGATAATGATCTTTTTTCTTCTCAGAACATTTGTATTGCATTTGAGCATCTTCACTGAAAGAGACATCACAAGGTGTGACAATCATCCATACAAGGAAAAGGATCATTCTGCTACACAATGCATGATCTCACATTCTACATTTTTGTGCTGAAAAAAATAAAAAGAGAATGAATGGGAATTTACAGCCCACTGACCACACTGTCCAAATCTGGCATCATCTTACTGTTTATATTGATGATATACTTGCAACACTTTGTATCACTTAAGAGTTTAGTTATAACAATTTTCTAGTGTTAAATTGTCAGCAGTCATTTTCCGAACTAGTGAGGTTCTTTGCTTCTTCCAGCTATTTCGGAACACACATCCTATTTGACTCTACACCACCAAACACCCCCCCCCCCCAGCAAAGCAACTGAAGAAATTACTACAAAAGAAGCAAGGACCTTACTAATTCTGAAGATGACTAACAGTGCAGCTGAAACTAGTCAAACTAAGTTATTTTACCACTTACAAGGAGAGGACACGCTCTGTATATCACCGAATTAAATCAGATTTTGTGACATGAAAGTACAAGACACACTGTTTAAAGTCATACCTGGTATGGGTGACCCCTCGTTTTGGAAATATTGGCTATTGTTTATGACATACTTCCGTTAGGTGCCTAATAGGGAAGCATTACACTGTGTAAGGGCGTAGCTCATGTGGTTGGATGCTGAGTTGTCATCCAGGCAACCTGAGTTCGAATCCTAATGCCTTCTCATTTTTTAAAGCTTGATATTATTATTTTTATTTTTATTCACTTTCAGTTGTCAATTCCTGTATTCAAAGCCATGTTAAAATATGCGTGGTATGCATCAAAATTGATAAACGAACGAGAAGTGTTTGTGAATGTGAAGGATATGTGTTTCGCAGCAGAAGTGCGGAAAAATGTGTGTGACTGTGGACAACCTTCTTTATTTGCTGTGCATGGTGCAGGAAATATGTATGTTTTGTGTGTTTTTATGACATCATAATGAATCGGGTACAAAATGAAATGGAATAGCTGCTACAGAAATAGAACAGACACCAGTGACACATCTTACCTTCCTACGTGAGCAGTATTTCATTGTTTATCCTTTACAATACAATGTTAGTTAATTAGTAATTTGTTTAAAACATGATGAAGCATTCAATACATTGAGAAATATGATATAGGTATGTAAATAGATAACTGTGATCACAATATTAATCATTATTAAAAGAAAAAAATATAGAACCAGTTAAGATTCGAACTCAGGTTGCCTGGATAACAACTCAGCATCCAACAATATGGGCTACGCTGTTACACAGTCTAATGCTTCCCTATTGAGCACCTAACGGAAGTATGTCACAAACAATAGCCAATATTTTCAAAACGAGGGGTCCTTGGCCACCCATACCATGTATGACTTTAAACAGTACGTCTTGTACTTTTATCTCACACAATCTTATTCCATTCGGTGATATACAGAGCATGTCCTCTCCTTGTTAGCTTTCAATTTAACACTAGGAAGTTGTTTGTATAACTGAACTCTTTATTATTGTTAGTTTTAATAAAGGATGAGATGTGATTTGAGGTAAATGAAGATGGTCGTGGTTTTTAGGTATTTTCACTGTGTCCTAGATGCAAGACACTGAATGTTATGAAGCTGTATGTCGACTCAATCTCATCATAAAAGGTAGGGATAGAGGACAGTGGTCCTGGAGAACAGCTCTTGGTAACATGCTTTCTCTTTGCCTAACATACTGGAAAAGCCTCAAATCAAATGAATGAAGATGTTGAAAATGCTTCATACCGTTTTCTGCAGAATGCCAGAATACAGTAGAACCTCTATTATCCGTGGTAATGAAGGGGGTGGAGTGAACGGTTAATGAAGATGTTGAAAATGCTTCATACCGTTTTCTGCAGAATGCCAGAATACAGTAGAACCTCTATTATCCGTGGTAATGAAGGGGGTGGAGTGAACGGTTAATCGAAAAAAACCGGATAATCCGTACTATAAAAGGTGCTCATAAACTAAGTGCATAATACAATTTCGTCAATTCCCCGGTGGTCTTTTCTTTTAACACGCTAGGTAGTTGATCATAAGTTCACTAATTTAAGTCTAGTTTTCAACAACGGGTTTTAATGGCCAAGGAAACTCCTTATAACAGCTGTCTGCGGAAAGATAGAAATAGTAGAGGTCTCATGTTGTAGATTTACAAATTTGATGCAGTTTATATTTTTTCATTAAATCGCGCACAGTTGTAATTCCTACCTCGTATTGTGATGAGAGAGTTTCTCATTTCCCAAACCACTCAATTACTTGCACTTTTTTCGTAGCAAACACGTTTTCTTTTGACACCTGTAGAAGACATTTTGCATAGAAGTTAGACAGTACGACCACTCGAAGAGTAGATCATACTGCGTAAGGGTAAAGGTTTGTAAAAACACTCTGTAGAAAAAAAATTCTTACTAATGTAATGTACAGTACTCATATTTTTTCTGCAAAACAAAAAGAGCGGAGAGAAAGACAGTCGGATAATCCACCAATCGGTTAATACAGTGACAGATAATCGGGGTTTTACTGTAAAAGACAAATTAAAAAAATAAACATGAATAGGAACGTCTATTTCTTAGATATATATAGAAAGGTTAATTTCTCTTATGAGCAGTGCCTTCTTTGCCAGACATATTAATATTTTCATTGACTTTGGTAAGGTCCTCACATACAGGGTGTTGCAGGAAAAGTGTAACTTGCTTTAGGATAATGTTGTTCTGGTTAAACTTTGATTTAACTATATACCGAATATATGGAATATTTTTTTCGGTTCCTTGACGAGCTAGCAGCATAGCAACAGAAGGTGGAAGTTTTGAGCAGCTTACCATATCGATACTGTACTGTAATATTGTTACTGAGGAAAAATGTAACTATACTGCAGTAGTATATCACTCTGGTACTCTTTGTACTGATGGAACTTGGACGTATTCCATATGTTTACTGCATACTGTATTGTTTCTGTGCTTATCCAGCTGGTAGAAAGAAAAAACTGTATTCACAATGTGAAGGTTTCCTGGGCTCTAGTATGAATGTCGGCAGTCATGTAAATATGAATACACTTCTCCTGCACTATGCTACAGTTCATGAAATCGATAAGAAGGGTGACTTCAGTAATCTGTCTTGTATTATTTCATTTCCCGAGCTTGTGCTTAAGGGGCAGGACCTATACAAAATAACAATTTGACCAAATATGATACATTTTATTTATTTATTTTTAATATACAAACAAATCGCTTCATCTATATAAATATCATTACAGAAAACCGCACCATGATATGACGCCAAATAGCTGATTTGTTATTATTTTTAAGTTGTCATGCATGCTCTCGGGACATTTAACTGTAAAATTTCTCTCATTTCTGCAGAACAAAATTTTCTACATTTTTCGGTATTCAAAATGCAATAACTCTGGCACTATTAAAGATATTCACTTGAAATTTTCAGAATACGTATACCGTTACCTTACTGAACAACTCTTAGTGAGGAAATTTTTATATCCTCATTTTTGTATGAAATATCAATTTTTATTTATTTATTTTTTTAAGTTAGATATTAAAGTCATATTTGATAAATCATTTTTAAGAATTGTCAATGAAATGTTTTCAAAATATCCCCATTTAGATTTGTTACACGGTTCATAAGCTCTCATGTAAGTCCTAGAACATGCACCTGTGTCAAAGAATGACTAAGTTCACTTGTTTTATATCAATATCGTATTTTTTTAATGTTATATATTTATTTTTTTTTAACGTTTATGATCCCTAGTTTGTTGAAAAATTCGAACTAATATTTTAACCTTAATTTTCAGGACTTATCATTTCTAGACACATCATTTATAGGTACAAAAAAAATAATAAAATAAAAAAAATAACCCTTACTTAGGTGCTGCCCCTTAGCGTGAAATAAGTTTATTAGAACAGCACCAAGGTACAAAGTTTTCAATAATGTATCAAATCACATTGTTCTAAAACTCAGAAATACGGGTACAATAGGTATATCAGGTTAACCCAACCTACATTATGTATTTTACATTCCTCCTGCGACACCCTGTATATTAATTTACATATTCAGAGATTTAATTATATTCACCATTTAAAGTACAGCATTATTCTGAAAGATGGACTCAATTTCATATCAATAAAGTTCCTGAACTATGCGCTGTATCTGAATGACCTACAGAACATTTGAAAGAGGATGTCCTGAAGTTTCGAATACTACTGCTAGAGTGCTCTTATGCTCGCATCAGTGTCAGTTGTAAGCAAGATGGCTACTATGCAGCACAAGACTTTTTTGCGTTCGTGAATTTAGTAAAACTGAGTCTGCGAATGCAGTGCAGAGTGCATTACGTTGTAACTTCATTTTCCAACAGGACGGAGCTCCACCCCATTGGCATTGAAATGTTCGACATTTTGGATAGGTCGCATGGACAATGAAGACCTGGCGCTTCAGTTCTGGTCGCCGAGGTCACATGATATCACAGCTTGTGATTTTTTCCTGTGGGGCTCCATGAAAGATGCAGTTTATGTACCACTATTCCCCACAAATCTGAATGACCTAAGAAACTGTATCATAGCTGTGAACTTAGTGACGCAAGACATCCTTCATCAAGTGTGAGATTAATTCAGTTACCATCTAGATGTTATCTGTGTAGTCGGAAGTGGGGCACATTGAACATCTATAAACTTGAATGTGTGTCTAATCAAATGTAATTTACTTAATTCAAATACAACATGTACTTCAGAAAATATAGCCATTTGAAACTGAATCCATCTTTTAGAATCACGCATTGGCTGTAATGTAATACTGAACTAAACAAAATTAATACAGGAATTATGGTAAAACTTGATATTTGCAACACTGTAACAGGTATAACTTGCACTTACATGAAAATTAATGGAACAAACTTCTTCCAAGTCCTCATTCTCACCTACATTTCTTCACTTACACTACATTATGCTGTGAATAACAACAGTACTTTGCTAAAACTGAAAAGGTATATTTCATATTTTACAAAATGTGTGATGCATTTTATGTTTGTAATGTAAAGAATATGCTTTCCCCTCGTCCTCATGTTTTTCAGTCATCAGTATATTTTGAAACAGTGTTTCAATTTTACCACGTTGCGTTGAATGTTTATTTTATTATTCAGAACTTCTACACATGACATTTCGAATTTAAGTAATAATAAATAAATCACATTAGCAAGGTAAAATGGGGAAAGAACATACATGGGACAAGTGGGTAACTTGATCAATTTGTCTTCGAATTTAACTCAAAATTGTTTAATCAGCTGTGGTTATAAGCATATTATCCATTTCATATATTTATTACTAAAAGACTGTGAAGGAAGATGGGGGAAAAATGGCTGCTGGAAATTTCTAAGAAGATGACAATAAAATACTTGGAACTTATTGTGTAAATACAGTATGTGGCAAAACAAACGACACTGAAATTATCGCTCAACTGCTGTCCACATTTCCCTAGCAACGAAGTATTTATTTATTGTATATAATAGTTTGACATATTGTGAATTCAGTGTTGTGTTCATTTCTAAAATTATTGTTCTGACAAGAGAGGAGAAGGTGTTTATTGTGGAATATTATTTCTAGTCATACGGAGTGGGGCATCAGAATGGGCCAATTTTGTTTCACATTAAAGAACAGTACGATGAACAATTTAATAAGGAGGCACCAAATAACACAATATTAGCTGTGGTTGAGAAGTTCCATCGTAAGGGATCAGTCTTATATCACCTTGCATGTTTAATGACTTATCTTGATTTACAGAGTATGTTTGTAATATCAGTACTCCGTATGACTGGAAATAATGCTCGACGATGAACACCTCCTCTGTTGTGAGAATCATAATTGCAGCACTAACTCCAGCACTGAAGAAACAATATGTCCAAATACTTGAGATTTCCCTGTCTATGACAGGGTCAAAAACCCTGATAGAACTGATATTTAACCCTTGTGGTGAATTTCGGTGAAGTCCAAAGGACCCAATTAGTCAAATCCACTCTCCTCACCTCCACACTGGGGCCCCCTGTGATCTTTTAAGATGCGAAAGAGAGATTGCTGTGCGGGAAGCATTTATCCTTCCCAAGAAAAACTGCAAACCTGGCATGATGAGTCTTTCCACACAGTAACATGAGCTGCAGCCAGGAAGTCAAAAAAAGGGTAGAAATGGCAAAGGAAGATTTTAATAGAAAAAGGAGCATCTTCTGCAGCCCTCTGGAAAAAGAACTAAGGAAGAGACTAGTGAAATGCTTTGTGTGGAATGTGGCATTGTATAGGGCAGAAACATGGACATTACGACGGAGTGAAGAGAAGTGAATAAAAGCAATTCGAAATGTGGATATGGAGAAGAATGGAACGTGTGAAATAGACAGACAGAATAAGAAACGAAGCTGTACTAGAAAGAGTGGGTGAAGAAAGACTGATGCTACTAAGAGGAAGGCAGAAAATAGGAAAGATTGGAGAATGCTGGGTTTGGAGTGAAAGACCTATATGTATGTATCATATAAAATAAATAAATGTTTGGTTGCTGGAGAAACATGGACAGCAGATGAGCGATAATTTCTGTGTTGTTTTGTCACATACTGTAAATTTTTACTAATATTTAAGTCAATTTTAAATTTAAAAATTACAAACTTCATTGAAAAGACAGTGCCTTTTCATTTGAGTATACTCTTGCCTTAGTAATTTTATATATCGAACAAGTGTGGGCCAGATATAGTACGGGGATATGCAGTCTGGTTTACATTTGACCCAAATTCTTGAAGTTTTCTTGTCAAACTGTCTTCATTACAGTGAAGATATATAAAAGAAAATCAAATATGGGAGATGGGAGTTCTTATTCAAATGATATTCTGCAGGAAGCACTATCCAACATCAAAAAGGCACTTCGACAGTATGCTGATCATATTGTGATGCACTTCAATGAATATTAAATAGCTTAAAAACTGTACAACATTTATTATACTTGATTAATGTCCAGCCGTCTGTAAGCAGTTCCGCAGCTGGAGTAGGACAATCATACGAGTACACTATGTTCAGGACCTTGGTTAAGTATTGTGGTAACATATATACTGGTGATAATGCAATTCTTATGAAGAGCTGAATATATTGCACGGAGTGTGCTTAAGAAGTAACACGAAAACTGATGCCAAATTTATTCTTAAGATATTTTAAAGTTGGATTAAAAATTTCGAGTTGCTCTTTCCCCATTTCTCCTTAAACTTGACTTGGCTAAGTATGGCATTAGATCATGTATGATATACGAATATATCTTTTATGAATATCCTAAAAGGCAATAAAAAACACGTCTCTGAAAACTTAAATTACTGTCTGCACCACTCTGTTTCCTCACGTATGTAGTATTACTAGAAAAGGGCACGTGAACAATGATGAGAAACTTAGAAATATTTATCAAGACTGCAACATAACAGAAATCAAAAGTGTAATTTAATGATAATAATAGGAATTAAACAAAATTGTAACATAGCTACAAACATCACACCCACAGTCTTCAATTCACTAGTAACGTATTTACAGAGCCATGTTGCGACCTTCAATTGATATCGTCACAGCTCGTCTTGCCTGCTTCATACGCTTGCCGTCGATGTAGTTCTTCATATGTCTCTCGAAGCGGTTCATCTGTTTCTTTGTGGACTGAAACAAAACAATACAGTGACAAGCAAAATTAGCTTCAAATACTTGACTAATGTTGAATAATTTCAAGGGAAAAATTATTCCGGGGCCGGGTATCGATCCTGGGACCTCTCGAACGTACCAGCGCTCTACCACTGAGCTACCCGGGAACTCCACCCGACACCGTCCCAACTTTTCCCTTTATATCCACACAACTCGCGTGGGCTGACGAAACGCCAGAGACCCACAACGAGTGCACACAATCTCTGTGTGACTTGGAATTGTGGTTTTCTGTTAACGTACACAGTAATGTATATATTATGCAAATCTAGTCTTTCAGGTGAAGCTCCCTGTAAAGCAGATTTGAACAATTTTTCCCTTGAAATTATTCAAATCTGCTTTACAGGGAGCTTCACCTGAAAGACTAGATTTGCTTGACTAATGTTGTCCTTAAACATTTACAATAATGGGAATCATTATATAGAAGTGCAAAATATCTAAAGCTCTGGATTATGCACAGGTTAGGCTAGTAGAGAAAGGTGTAGTGCTATGCTGTGCATGATATATTGAAAACCTTAACTGTATCTATTTAAAAAGAAAATATTCACACTTGTGTTAATATAATGGTGTTCTTAAAAAAAAAGGGTCCAATATTTAGAGAGGAGGTAGTATGCATCAAAACAAGAACTAAAAGTCCTATAAACATGGGTCCTAAAATTAATATATTCTGAGAAATGAGCAAATATTTACCATCACTCTAAAAGGTAAGCTTCCACTGTGATCTCTTTGGCAAGAGGAAACGGAATGCAGTCGTTTGTCACTATGTATTACACAGCACACCTTTGTGTTTGTATCAAGAGGACGCTACAGTACGTTAGAGCTGGTAATCGTACTACTGCAGTAGCATTACTGTACCAGTCAGGTAAGTAGTTTCGTATGTGTTGATGGGAGCATGTTTTGTTTCTTGCCCAAGAGCTCACAGTACGTAAAAGATAAACTGCTCTTACAGTGAGTGTAACATGCTCCTATGCAGTTAATTTAAGAGAGCAGTATATTATATTTATTTTGGTGAAGTTAAGGCCATGAAGCCTTCTCTTCCACACTACCAGAAGTGAAACATGCATTGAAACAATGATGATAAATTATTGAAAGAATTTTAGTTTTGTCCTTTCAAGTGCAGAAATTTGATAAATAATACTAATAATGCAAATCTAGTCTTTCAGGTGAAGCTCCCTGTAAAGCAGATTTGAATATATCAAGGGAAAAATTGTTCTGGGGCTGGGTATCGATCCCGGGACCTCTGGTTGAACGTACCAGCGCTCTACCACTGAGCTACCCGGGAACTCCACCCGACACCATCTCAACTTTTCCCTTTATATCCACACAACTCGCGTGGGCTGACGAAACGCCAGAGACCCACAACGAGTGCACACAATCTCTGTGTGACTTGGAATTGTGGATATAAAGAGAAAAGTTGAGACGGTGTCGGGTGGAGTTCCCGGGTAGCTCAGTGGTAGAGCGCTGGTACGTTCAACCAGAGGTCCCGGGATCGATACCTGGCCCTGGAACAATTTTTCCCTTGATATATTCAATACTAATAATAATTATTATTATTATTTATTTATTCTGGCGAAGTTAAGGCCATCAGGCTTTCTCTTCCACTTAGCCAGAAACAAAAGAAGCTGATACAATTTGCAGTAATAAAAGTTAATGATGACATACACTTAAGAATTACAGAAATAAATAACCAAACAAATAATAATAATAATAATAATAATAATAATAATAATAATAATAATAATAATACCTAATAATGTAACCTGGAAAAATTTCTTTGCAGAATAAAAAAAAGGTACATGTGTTGTTGTTGTTATCTAATGCCAGGCTTTGGCAACGAAGCCATTAGCGTTCTTGCTCTCCAATATTTCTCTGTGGTGGATCCATCAGGTAGAACTTCACAGGTTTGTAGATGATCTTCAAAAAAAGCTACATGTCTTAGGATCCAATTTTTCCACATGCAAAGGGGAAAGCGTGCATGCGTGCACGCACAAAAAAAAATTGTGAAGAGAAATTAACAATAATACTTGTTCCTGTATTTCTTAAAGGAATGTATGTATATATGTACATACGTATGTATCTAATGCTCTGAATTTGAGAACAGTCATTTTTCTTCTTGCTTCCCAATATTTAGAGATGGTATCTCCATTTGAAAATGAAAGTGTGAGTTTCTTACAAGAACCATCCTATTTCGCACATCAGAGTTGACACACTTACCCTGCTAATGTCGGTCTCATTTTCCCACTTGGGACGCACTAAGTAGTCCTTATTAGATGGGATTGGCACACGCGCCCTAGCCACCCAACCTTTGTCTCCAGGACGGAGTGGTCTGAAACATGACAAACGACCAATGTAGTCATCAAAACTAACTTTCTAAAAGCTACAAGAGATGTTACAAAAATTATGAGTATATTAATATCACCATCCAAGACAGAAATGCAAAGAAACATCCTCTGCCTGTCGCCATTCTTGCATATCAGTCCATTATGGGGGTTAATGGATCTCTTTTACAACAGAATTGGCAGTATGGACTAATTCCATGATGTATAATTGTACAGACGTGGACAAATTATTAGCAAAATTTAAGATTTTTATTATATATTTTTACAAAATATGATTCTTCAATTTAGACTACAGTTGACATTTTTGTGTATTTCCAAATTATTAGCAAAATTGAAGATTTGTATTGTATATTTTTCAAAATTTAACTCCTCGATTTGGACTACAGTTGATATTTTTGCATATTTACAAATTATTAGCAAAACTGAAGGTTTTTGTTGTATATTTTTACAAAATTCGATTCTTCAATTTGTACTGCAGTTGACATTTTGGATATTCCGAAATTATTAGCAAAACTGAAGATTTTTGTTTTATATTTTTACAAAATTTGACTCTTCAATGCAGTTGACAATTTTGCTAATTTACAAATTATTAGCAAAATTGAAGACTTTTATTATATATTTTTACAAAACTTGACTCTTCAATTGAAACTACAGTTGACATTTTTGCATATTTCTGTCTACTGTAATAATGGAAATAGCCAAAATTGTCAAATGTAGTCTAAATTGAAAAGTCAAATTTTGTAAACAGAATTATCATCAAAATCGTCCATTTTGTTAATAATTTGTCCACGTCTGTAATGTATAATAATGTCATAATGTAAAACCCATCTGCTTTCTATTTAGCAAGATTTTCATTGCTACTGGAGCAATTTATCTTGCAATATGCAGGTATTTTTCACTAAACAATGAAGTATAAACAGTCACAATGGACTCTATTGTGCATAGTAAAAAGGTCGTAAGCACGATTGCCAGATTCTCTCTTCAGGAACCTGGGACAGGTGCGCTGTAAATCTATGGGTCTGACAAGCACTCAGAGGTTTACTTCCCTTCAGAAAAACTCATGCAAAGGAATTTACTGTTCTTTCTGATGCCTTAGAAAATGATGTTACAGTGTGGGACACTTTATAAACATGTTTAATTACAAATCAAATCCTTATGTTTGCCTTGATTTATCTGATTACAAATAAACAGTATTAAATGTAACAAGTTAATTTATAGATTCAAGCTACAGTTTGTGTAATCTGTACTTAACTTATGTGATGTAGTATTTATTTTAATTTATAGTTCTAGTAGCAATATGACACAATGTTAAATAAACATACAAATCAAACACTTACTTTCCCTCCCCTTCGCCAGATGTAAGCGCCTTGTTGATGTCTTGCTTAGCCTGACGGTCATCTTCCTCTGAGGCGCGTCGCCTCTTAGGCATCTGCTCCAGATCACGCTGCATCCTCTCCTCTTTGCTTATGGCTACACAAAATTATACTTGACTCAGTAAAAATGTTCTTAAAAAATTTCTATCTTTACAAATATTTATTCCTACCCTATGAAAACGGAGTCATTTCATGTCAAATCAACATACTGATTTTGACATTCTGGAATTTCAAGGAAACTTGCTATATCAAGTGACCTTACATAGTTATGAATGGAAATCATAAGAATTTTTTTTTGTCCTGCCTTCAAAAGTTATTAAGTATCAATTTTTATAAAAAAATTGCTGTGTCCTGAAGTAGTTAATTGTCATCTGCAAGTTTTAAAATAACGTAATCCTTTCAATGATAAACAAGTGCACCTACCTTTGAAGTCAGTTGATACATTGAATATGGGTCGGGCCCATTCGTTGATTAGCTTGCCAGCACGCTCCTTGTTCTCCTTGGTTTCTTTGGGGTGCTTATACAGATACATGACTGCTTTTCCAATACCAGATTGCTTGAGAGTATCTTGACTGATACCTGGGAACTAAAGACATGAGCATAATATTATTAAGTAGTTTACAGTTAATTGTGCTGCTCCACTAGCTAGGTAATTTGTAAAAAGACTCAATTCTGTTGCAAATTGCATTCATTACACACACTCATGGAAAGAAAAACTGGCTGGCTGAAAAACGTCTTCACGTTGTATAGAAATTTTTCATTATACTATCTCTATGACATTTGAGATAGGCAGGGAATGTCATCTTTCTCCCATCTCGTCGATCACATCTTGCAGTTGAGTGGGCATAGACTCTACTAGTCTTTTTAGTTCTCAGCCACAGCATCCCAGGCATCCTGGACGAGCTTTCACAAATCATCACAACGTCTTGGAGAGGGACTGGGCCAATTTTTCCGCATATGCTTCTTTACTTGTGTCCCCATGGCTCAGTAAGAAGAACGTCGGAATTTAGATGTCAACGTCTCAGGTTCAAATCCTCGTTATTCCTTTGCATTTTATTGTGTTACAGGATAGTATAATGTAATAATATAAGAAGAAAAAACTAACACTAGTATTACGCAACTGTACTGTTTCAAATCTAACATTAAATTTATATTACTTATATCGCTAAAGAATGATAACAGAATATAAATGATAACTTGAATATTATTTACAGTAGCATGCAAATTAATCCGAACAACGTAATTACTTATGCAAAAACACTCAAACGGGATAAAAAAAAAAGGATCTAAGACATACCTCAGTAATCTATGTGGCCTCCCTTATTTCTAATAACAGCTCTGAGACGATTTGGCATGGATTCCACTAATTTCCCACAAATATTCTTCATTTCTTCATCGCGAAACCATACACCAATGAGGGCAGAAATCATCTTCTCCTTTGAAGAACAATCCATTTTTTGCATTCTTCTTTTGCAAATTGACCACAAGTTCTCAATGGGGTCGATATCGGGTGAGTTGCCTGGCCAGGGGAGTACCTGAATATTCTTCTTGTTGAAGAATTCTGTAGTTTTTCGAGACGTATGGCATGGTGCCAAGTCTTGTTGGAACACACCTCTGCCATCCGGAAATGATTTTTGCAGCTGGGGTACGATTCTGGTTTCCAATAAGTGAATATATTTGTCAGAATTCATCATTCCCTTGATAGGTATTAATGCTCCAGGCCCCTCATGTGTAAAACATCCCCAAAACATTACTTTAGGGGGTATTTGGGTGCTTGTTGGAGATGAGCTGCTGTTACTTTTTCGGATCCTTTCCGTACGTAAGAAACACGGTGGCCGTGGACCTCGAAATGAGACTCATCGGAAAAAAGTACATTCTTCCAGTCATTCACTGTCCAGTGTTTATGTAATTTTGCCCACATTAAGCGTTTTTTGCACATGACAGGGGTTAGCAGTTGCTTCTTAATAGGCTTATAAGCCCTTCGTCCAGCTTCCAAAAGCCTACGCCGCACTGTTGTGACGTGAATATTCGCCCCAGTGGTAGCCATTAACTCGCGGGTTAAGTCGACAGCAGTTAGTCTAGGATTTAATTTACTTTTCCTGACAATTAAATGATCATCTGCAGGTGAGTCTTCCTTTTCCGGCCACAGTTTCCTTTTTTCTGGGGTGTGATGGATCCAGTCTCCCTGTATCGTTTTATGATCGAATTAACAGTAGCCAAACCGATGTGACATTCTGCAGCAATTTGCTTCTGTGTCATAGAAGAATGCTCTGCTAATGTTATAATTTTAGACCGTTTTCGTGGAGTTGTATCCATTTGTGAAGACGACAGAATGTACACAGGATTGCAGTATTAAGTCTTCAACACAACTGAAATGCTTATAAGTACAAAATGACAGGCAAAATGTCACATATTATAAAAAAAAAAATAATAACGACAGACCTTCAACAATGGAATTACACGTACTACAGATTTCAATTAAAGCGGTATGAGCAGCTGTGAGGCCAACAATGACAGAAAATGTAAAAATATGTCGTGTTCGGATTAATTTACACGCTACTGTGTATCGCCAAAGAACAATAACAGAATACAAATGATAACTTGAATGATAAAAAATAAAATAACTTGAACAAGCCTCGAACTCACAACCTTCGAATCATTAAGTGAACACATTACCGCAGCTCTATGAGATGCAGATGTGAATGACTCCTGCTTAAACATCTTAATTCCGAAGCTGTTTCTATAACCGCCTGCATCATGTAACATCACCGTTATCCGAAGTGGACTTAGAAAATATTCAATATTCACGAGTGCGGCCACTCCTTTTTTAACAGCTGTACATACCTTTACACTATGACTGACTTACCTCCCAGAGCAGTTTGAGGAGGTTGTCTCTGATCTTGAGGCTGGGCATGCTGCGGTCAGGCATGGGTGCTAGCCAGTCAGTCAGCACGGCCAACACGTTGTGTTCAATAAACGCGAGCTGCAAGTCATGTTTCTTCAGCTGAGACATCACTTTGGGAAGCATTGCAATCTTGTTTGTCGCAGGCTTCTGCAGCTGGTTCAGGCGCCGATCTTCCTGCAATAGAATGCAACTGAAGTCACACTGGTGGCTACACAACAAAATTTTCTTAATATTACTTGCAGAAATTATCTTCTAGAAGACAGATTATAAGTACCAGTATCTTTGTTATTCGACTGGTTGGATTTGAATGGTAAGTACTTAAGAATCAAGTCACTCCATCTTTCTGATTAGTTTCAGCTTAATTAATATCCATTTTCTATTTTTTATATGACCAGTTGGATATGAAGACAACCCAGTTTACAGCTCGTTTGTGCATAAATTGTAACGATCTCGTGACCAGTCATGTTCCAGATGCTACATCATTCTGTATAATATTCACCAAGAAAAGCAACGCCCCATTTCATTACAGGAGGTCTTCGCTTCTTTTAAACTTTTAGGAAATTGATTTTATCTTCATGTGAGGCCCAGATAAATGCTTACTAAACAGATATTATTAGTTAGTTGGGAGACCTGAGGGAAAAAGATCTTTGGGGAGGTCAAGACGTAGATGGGAGGATAATATTAAAATGGATTTGAGGGAGGTGGGATATGATTGTAGAGACTGGATTAATCTTGCTCAGGATAGGGACTGATGGCTAAACAAATTGCCTCTCACACGAAGAAACTAATAATAATACAATCACCTCTCCAGAAAAGACATGTTTAAAATTAATAAAGGCAATACAATTATAGTACATTCATTAAAAAATTATTTTTTTATCAAAGTGGATAAAACGTTGTATGATACACTTATAGTAACTTCATATTACAATACTCGACTGGTTATCAAACTCGGCCTGTGGCCTTGTTTGACAACTTTCCAATATCATATTGTAATATGAAACATTATGATAGTCATATCATAAATAACTATTATAATGCTGGAGTACAAATAATGAGGTCTACTGCATCTTGTATTCAACTGCAGTCTTAGGATACTTATGTGTTAAAAGATAAGAAAATGGGAGATTTAAAAAAACTCGAATGGAAGTCCCTAGCTAATAAAAATTAATTGCGTGTGCAACTGATCTTTTCTACAATCACCTCTGCAGCATGTCTCATGTCAGCCAGCAGCTGTGCAATAATATCATCATTATCGTTGATTATGTCGATATCTTTCCTCTTCCTTTTTTTAGACATCTCTTTCTTCTTCAACAGCATAACTTCAAAATCTGACATTTGGTCGTACCCTCTGTTGAAAAGAAAAAGAAGAGAAAAAAGTATTAGAGAAATGATTGGAAAACTGTTACATAAAGACATAAAAGAAGATCCTGAAATGGAGGACATGGCATGACTGCATTCAAGACAGTAACGCAATATGAGATAAGATGTAATACAACTTGCAGCAGAATCTTGAAGTTAAGTATCAGCATACTATATTCAAGTATATGTGGAAAAACAAATCTGCACTACAACTATCACGTCATCAAAACGTTTTTTACACCAAATACAAGGATCAGTCAAATGAAAATGAGAAATCGGCTGCCAAAAATTAGGTTACGCGCCACCATGGAGGAAAGTTTTGGGAGTTGATACTACTGATTGAGAGCTGTATTGTCCGAGGTTGGCCAACCTGCATGAGCAGGGAGTGATGCGCAGCAGCAAGATGAAGATGGCGTTCACAGTAACAGGAGTGTCCAAGTTCTCGCAGCGTAGTGTGTTGCAGTTTCTAGCAACTGAAGGTGTTGAAATTCATTGCCGTATGAAGAATGTGTACATGGACAACTGCATGTCGCGCGCCCAAGTGTATGAGTGGACAAAGCGATACCAACAAGAGTGAACATCACTGGGGGACGACCTGCGTCCTGGCCAGTCTCACACATTCATCACGGAAGAAGTTGTTGCAGCAGACAATCTCATCTGGGCAGATCAGATGTGTACAGTGGAAGAAGTGGCTCAGAACATTAACATCAGTCATGGATCTGCATACTCAATAATCCACAACAGACTGAAGTACTGTAAAGTGTGCACAAATTGGGTGCCAAAATGTGTCACAGGTGAGCAGAAACAACACTGAATGGGACTGAGTTTGCAACATCTCAAGTGTTATGAATAGGAGAGCAAGAGACACAGCCTGCAGTGGAAGCACAACAGATCACCACGCTCAAAGTTCAGAAATTTCACAACCACAGGCAAGGTGATGCTCATGCTGTTCTTTGACTCAGAGGGTCCATTACTCTGCACTTCATGGAGAGAGGAGAATCTGTCACTTCTACTCCATACTCCAAAATCCTCCGTACTGAATTGCGTTGCACCATCAAAAACAAGTGACCTGGACATTTGTGTGAAGGTGTCATTTTCTTACACGACAATGCACGACCACATACAGCTCGGCACACCATGGTCACCATTCAGGACCTGCACTGGGAGGTGATCGGACATCCCCCTTACAGCCCAGACTTGTCACCTTGTGACTTCCAGATTTTCGGCAAGCTCAAAAGTGATCTGGGAGGACGCAGGTTTACAATGGACAGTGATGTGATTGAGGCAGTGCAGCAGTGGTGTCAACAGCAGCCAAAAGACTTTTATGAACAAGGTATCAAAAATCTGGAGAGCAAGTGGGATAAGTGCCTCAACACTGGTGGAGATTATTTTGAGAAATAAAATTCCTCTACAGAGAAAAAAAATGATTTCTAGTTTTCATTTGATTGACCATCGTACTAATTACAGATACCATTAGCTGTACCACAATGGATCATGAACAGACCAAAAGTGCTATCATAACAGCAGAGACGAGTGACATTTCCAACATTTAAGTACAGCAATTCTTTCTATGAATTGTAGTATGGTACCTCTACAGTGTGTATCATATTACGGTGAACAACTTAAAAATTTATGACTACTAAACTATATGGAATATGAAATACATAGATGTGTTGGAAAAAAATTCGGTACACTTCAAGTTTGGACAATGCATTCAATTTAAGAGAGGACTGAGTGTAGAAGAGTATTATAACGTGTGTATTTTGTTAAATTCATATAAAATGATGTCAATCCAAATTAAAGAATGTCACAAAATGATTCAACAACTTCAAAAACTACAGAAAAGAATTCAATTGCAATGGATACCTGCACATTGCGGAATTGCTGGAAATGAAACTGCTGACTTTCTTGCCAAAAAAGGATCCAATTTAATTCAGAATACAAATACAAGCCTACCTTTTACATCCATCAAAAGACTAATTAAAAATAAATATCAAATCAAGCAAAACCAAGCACTATGTACCAAAGCCAAAGATAAAAAATGGAGAATTTTAATAAAAAAAAAAAACAGAAATTATTCCAGAAATCCCACGTAAATCTGCAGTAGCAAAATTCAGACTGCTTACAGAACACGATTATTCGGCGAAACACTTGAATAAAATAGGAATTTACACAAATCCAAATTGCCCTCTATGCAACAAAGAAGAAGAAATGACTGAAGATCATCTACAAACCTGTGAAGTTCTACCTGATGGATCCACCACAGAGAAATATTGGAGCAAGAACGCTAATGGCTTCGTTGCCAAGGCCCAGCATTGGATAACAACAACAACGTGTGTATTTTGTTTGTAGTAGTATACCTATGCTACATGTATACATCATAATTAGCAACCACACAACAATCAATTGTTTTGTTTTGTAAATACAGCAAGGAGCTTGCAGTTGAACACAGTCGTATTGTGTCTCTGATTATTGTGAGTGCGATTTAACTCATTTTCAGAAAATGGTAAAAAAATTCGATTTTTAAATTGAGGGGTCCGCTGCAAGAAGGAGCTATGCCACATTAACAATAACGTGAGAAAAATAAGTCTGTTACAAAAAGGGTCATATCCTAGAATTAAGAGTTGGTACAGTGCCACATCTATATAGTTTAGGGAAAGAACAGAACATGAAAATTTCACTGATCAGAATTCTGTGGCACAGCTCCCTCAACCAAACAAGACCACATTTATTTCAATTGTGTTATCAGTGATGAAGTCATAGTGTGGAAATGGATTACTCTGTAAATGTTACATCGTCATTTCCATCCTGGTATCCCAAGTGTCAGTTTGATTTTAAAGATGTATTCATGTCAAAAATATGATTTTTGGACATTTTCACTGATATCTCCTAGTTTTCAAGTAACTGAGGCCTGCCAATCACAAAAAATGAACTTGTACTGAAGGATCAACTAAAAATATATCGAGTTTATACTCCCTATCCAGCAGTGATGTTTCATTGACCACCAGACAATGCTTAAAAATAATGAGATACTGTGTATAAAATTTTAAGTACTACTACTAATCTTTCTTCAATAAACCTAATTTCTGTATTAGGTCTATATGAAGATTAGATACAATTTTTCTTGCTCTTACAGTGTGAAAATTTGACATGTCTGCTGTATGTAAAATATATTCAGAAGGAGCAATACTCACTCTTTGTCTCTGACTCCAGCGTCTGAATCACTGTCCGACATCTCAGGCACAACGGCACGCCCTTCTGCCTCTTCTGGTGGATTCTCTCCCTCCCCTTCAACTTGTCCCTCAGCTTCTTCAGGTTTGGCTGTTTCTTCTTCGTCCCCACTTCCTTTCTCCTTTGTAGCACCTTCACCCTCATCTTCAGAATCAGATGTAATTTTAACTTTCTTTTTCTGAAATTCAAATTAAATATCATTACTTACATTTTGAGATCTTTATACCATTGACTGCTATTGCAATCTGTCTACAGCAGCAGTACTGATAACTACAGACCGCCAGTGGGATACCGCACAACACTAGACAGGATGGATACATTTTTGGTCAAAATACTTCCAACTACTGTAAGCCAAGCAGACTAAAAAGTTTTGCAAGAGGTCATCATCCTCTCAGTGGAAAGAATAGACTCTATCAGCATTTGGGTTGATTGCCAATGGTGGATAGTAACACATCCCAGTCTGTATTCAGATCTAAAATATCAGATAACAACTTTGAGTTATAATGGTGATGTGGGATGACCACACCAATGTGCGACTCAACTAGGGTTGCCACCTCACCCGTATTTCTTGAGATCTCCCATATTTGGTCTTAATTTTTAAGTCACCTGGCTCCTGTATTTTCCTCTGAACATTTTTCTGCCTTATTTTTATATTATGCAAAAGTCTTTATTTCAAACATATATTTTTGCTGTGGATGAAGATGATCAATTAAGTTGTTCCAGAGATGGGCTTGTCCATCGTCATTGGTGGAACATTTTTAGTAATGTTGGACAAAACAATTATTCAAGTAAAGATTTGATTCTGATTATTAATAGTGGGTACTGTAGTGATCATTATGTTACATTGTCTTTCAAAGAATTGTCAACTCTTTAATTGATTAGAGTTTGTGATCTGATAATAAAGCTTGTAAAGGACTGGTATGTCTTGAGAAGCATGAAAGTTGACGAAAATTTGATTGTGCACAAGCAGCTTAAGGTGGGAATGCCACCTATTCAGTAGTTTACAGAAAGTCAACTGACTGACTACAAGAGACTTTAGAACCTAGATAACATTCTAAATCGGAATTCAGTACTCACTTTGGCAATGTCGTCGTCTTCACCCTCGTTTTCAGAATCCGACAGTACATGTGTTGTCTTGTTTCTTTTTGTAGTTTTATTTTCGTCCTCTTCATCGTTATCAGAAGCAGCAGGCCTCTCTGTCTTGTCCTCGTCTTCAGAATCCGACAACTCTGACTTCCTGACAACCTTCTTCGTAGTTTTCACAATGTCTTCGTCATTACTATTACTATCCTTCTCTGCATCACCTTTCTCAGCATCACTGCCCAATTTCTCTTCTTCTGAAATATAGCATGAACTTCATTAGCTTTGCATTAACACTTTCATGTATACTTACGAATGAACAGGATATGGGTGGGTACAAAACTACAGGAAATAGCTGGTCCAATATCCAAACTGTGGACAGATTAAAAACACACATAAAAGTCTGATAAAATTACTACATATTCGTCAAAGGAAAGACAATTTATTAACGAAAGATAGCACATTAAATTTCATTTACACACAGTAAAACACAGTTTGGCCTTCATATTGTGGCACTAGTCTGGACTGTTCTGGTTGCCTCAGGAGTGTGTGCACGCATCTAGCGAGAAGGAAGGTGCAGGAAAATGGAAACTCGAGCTTCGGTAGGAGCTGTAGCGCGGTACGGAGCGAGGGAAGAAGACTACGGTGACGGCACAGAGCGGAGAGAGCAAGGGAAACATCTAGAAGCGTATTCTCTCGAAGATTCTGAAAGCCACGCAAATCGAAGATTCCAGAACATGTGGTTTAGTAGTCAGTCAGTCAGTCAGTCTTGAGTCTTCAAGTTTTGTCTTGGACAGCAGCGAACGACGGGGATCTGAGTTCGACGTGTGGTGGACCGCAACTGGGAAGACTTAAGTTCGACATGCAGTGGACTGTAGCCGGAAGACCTGAGTTCGACATGCAGTGAACTACAAGTGAGTGAATCCGTAACTGTGGCAGTGTCCAGGCGAGCGCAACGCAGTTCGAAAGACCTGAGTTTGCTGTGCAGTGGACTTGAACAGTGAGCTAGAAGAAATAGCCAAGGTAAGCGAACTGTGAACTGAGAACTGACAGTTTTGTTTTGCACATAGTGCATTGTGAACATTAATTGAAATTAGGAGTACATTGTTGTTCTTCTCATTAATACACGTCGTGTATTGTCATTGTCGTCGTGTGGAGTACAATAACGACTATATTAAAAACATATTCAGGTATCACACCCTTGAGAAATCTATGAGCAATGCATAAAGGACGACCATAAATGATCAGCTGAATCATTACTGTGCCCCATTCTCACGCGTCCCGAACTTTGTTCTTTACAGTTGTTTGTAACATTAGAGCGACACTACAGGTTGTCTTTATTATTAGGTACACTGGGGTGAAAATTGTTTATGATATAGTGCTTCAAATCACTTTGAAATAGTGATCGACTCTTTTATATAGTGCTATATATTATATATTGTTATTCAGGAAGATTGCCTCACATGAAATTATTCACATGTAAATAATGCTTGCTCATGTAAACCTTCATACTTTTATGTGATATTTCTTATATGTTGCTCAATAAAAAAAATATGATAACGACTATTGTGTTGCTGTGTTGAGTGGAATACCCATTGTTGTAGGGTGAAATATAAAGTAGAAATATAAGTCACAATATGTTAAAAAATCTAAACAGATGAACTAGCTTTGAAGATCTGGCTATAGAAACTGAGACAAGATACCCACATAAGGAGTCATTCCAAATGGATATAAATTTATACAAATGAATCCCTTTATCACATTCAAGTGGAGCAGGAGCTGGAGAAACATGTCCATGCTTCTCATTTCACTACTTTGCAGGAGAATATATTATAACAAAGTTTGAAAGAGAAGTTACAGCTATTTCTATATCTGATATAGATTAAATAAATTCCAAAATGCTCTCATATTATTAACTTTAAGGGCAGCCATACAAGCTATAATTCCACAACAGTCCACAAGTGGGACTAAAATTCAGGATTGTAACTAACTAAACTATAGAAAAAAAAAAAAAAAAAGATTTATTTCCACTGTGATACAAAGTGAAACGAAACAGCAAACTTTTTGGCTTAAAAAAAAAAAAAAAAAAAGAGGACACTGAAATTTTACAACTATCTAATAAAGGACTTCTATTTTTTTCTGTACAACAACCAATCAAAAGTAAATTCAGATCTGCCCAAAGACAACAAAATTCGGATGGAGCAAAAGATAGAACCTGGGAAACCGAGATAACCCCCCAAGGGCCATGTAATTGTAATCTGCTGTTGCGATGTCCAGATTGATAACAGTCATGTTTGTTTGGCAATCCACCTGCACAGAATTGGCATTTCTCATACATCTGCCTGTGTATTGTGTGATGCAAATGAAGAAATGAACATGGAATACAACAAAAGGTGCACAGCACTGCTACAAGAAAATTACTTACTTACAAATGGTCTTTAAGGGACTCTCAATTCTAACTCTTTTCAAAAGGAAACCATGCTAAGAGTTTTAATTTTTCTTCAAAATCCACTACCCTTGATCATGTTCGAACCTGTGGACTTCCAATGGATAAGCATGATAAACACTGGACCATTGAGGACGAAAATATACTTATTACATTAAAATGAATTACCGGTAGGCTACCTTTTAATATGACGGAATATGGCATGTAAACTCCCTCCACCCTTGGCAGTGAGTGTTTTGATTTTCACTTTCGACCTGAATGCTCCATTATAAGCGTGATGTGCCAAAACTGTAAATCTCTTTGACATCTGACACTGTGCCCACACTGCATATGCGAATCAATGATGCACCAAATACTAATGATAATCAAATGAGATATGATAAGAGTACAAGGCGAGAAAATGGCCGTAAATCATGACAATCTACCCCAAACACAAAAAATTCACTTAGATTCATCAGAAATTGAACCTAGACCTCTAAAAAGGAATGCCAATTAACCAACCTTGTTGCTAATCGTGTGCTGTATGTCAACTTTATTCTCTCTTAAAACCCAACAGAAATCAGCAGTAACAGTAATCAGAATTCCACATCAGTGCTTTAATATTTTTGCTATAAAAAGTCCTCGAGCACAGTATTAATCTGATTCAGAACAAAACTAATGCTACATAAATTAACTCGTTTTCTCACCTTGATTGGCTTTGTCTGCACCAGATTCATTATCACTATCAATTACAGAGCGACGCTCTTCTATTTCATTGTCTGAATCTGAAAGAAGAAAAACTTAAATATATTTGTCTTTCACAAGAAAATGTGGTAGTAATGCTAAGCTCAAAAACAAACCTCATACAGAATATGTCTTCAGAAAAGTATTGAGTGCAAAAAAATTACATAAATTTTACTGCTCTGCACAGATTAAAATCTCAATTCTAATACTCACTCTCTGCATCTTTTCTCTTATTCTCTTTTGCTGATGGGCTTTGTGATCTTGCAGTTGCTGCAGGAGAACCTGATCTTGATCTTGAGCCAGATTTTGATCTTGATCTCGATCTTGCACGAGATCCTGATCTTGATCTAGATGCAGCCTTAGAGCGTGACGCCGATCTAGATCTTGATCTAGAGCCAGCCTTTACTTGTGATCCTGATCTAGACCTTGACCTAGATGCAGCTTTTGAGTGTGACCTTGATCTTGATCTAGAGGAAGCCCTGTCTCCTGATCCTGACCTGGATCTTGATCTAGAAGCAGACTTGGACCTTGACCGCGATCTTGATTTAGAACCAGCCTTGGATCTTGATCCTGACCTAGATCTAGATCTTGATGCAGCCTTAGATCTTGATCCTGATCTAGATCTTGACCTCGATGCAGCTTTAGATCTCGATCCTGATCTAGACCTAGACCTCGATGCAGCCTTAGACCTTGACCCTGATCTTGATCTGGACCTCGATGCAGCCTTAGATCTTGATCTCGATCTAGATCTTGACCTAGAAGCAGCTTTAGATCTTGATCCCGATCTAGATCTTGATCTGGAACCAGCTTTAGATCTTGATCCCGATCTAGATCTTGATCTCGAAGCCGCTTTAGATCTTGATCCCGATCTAGATCTTGACCTAGAAGCAGCTTTAGATCTTGATCCTGATCTAGATCTTGATCTGGAACCAGCTTTAGATCTTGATCCCGATCTAGATCTTGATCTGGAACCAGCTTTAGATCTTGATCCCGATCTAGATCTTGATCTGGAACCAGCTTTAGATCTCGATCCCGATCTAGATCTTGATCTGGAACCAGCTTTAGATCTTGATCCCGATCTAGATCTTGATCTTGACATCGAACCAGCCTTAGATCTTGACCCTGATCTCGATCTGGATCTTGAAGCATTCTCTCTTGACCCTGATCTAGATCTTGATCCACCCTTGGATCTTGACCGTGATCTAGAACGTGAGGCAGCCTTTGATCTTGAACCAGATCTTGATCTTGACCGAGAATCAGCTTTAGATCTCGATCCAGATCTGGATCGTGAACCGGATCTCGATCTAGAAGCTTTAGATCTTGATCCCGATCTGGACCTGGACCTGGAGGCAGCTTTAGATGGTGATCCTGCATCGGATCTAGATCCAGCATTCGACCTTGATCCAGACCTGGATCTTGATCTTGATCTAGATTTTGAGCGTGGTTGGGATCTTGAACGAGATCGTGATCGTTCTTTAGATGATGAACGGGAAGCTGATCTTGAATCTGCTTTTGATGGTGATCTCGATCTGGATCGTGACGGTGAATGTGATTTTCCCGATTGTTTGCCTGTCGATGATTGTGATCTTGAACGTGATCTGGATCTGCTTCGAGAGTTTGATGCTCGTGATCTGTTGCTTTGGACAGACATTTTTTCTTCATCACTTTTGGGTGAAGGTGGTTCATCTATTGCCATGCTGTTGGACTCCCCACTCTCGCTGTTGCTGTCCGCTTCCTTATCCTGCTCCATTGGACTCGAAGGCACTTCCTCTATACATAAATACAAACAAAACAAAGCATTAAAACCTGAACTCGAACACAGTGTAAATGGCAGATGCCCACACAGTTCCATTCCCCCAGGGCAAAATAACGAAATATGTTGCAGTAAATTACTCTTCACAGTCATGGCTATTATTTGTTTGTGGAGATTACTTCATAATGAAAGTCATAAATTTTTCCATCTAAAGAAGAAACAATTAGAACCTATAATTCCACAAAATGTTAACTATTGACTCCAGATCTCCGCTTTACACCATACATGGGACTAACATCTGCATTATTTTATGATAAAATGAAACTGAGATAATATAATTTTCAAATATACTGGCCACTCTACCCCATTATCTTCTGGCTTAGTTGTCTCACAAGTGATGCTTTTTTGGTGATGAGGTTCCAACCTGCCTTTGGACAGCTGAGTAAACAACAACATAACCTAGTAATTAAGCGAATTTTCGCAAGCTCGACGATCAGTGAGAAGTTAGGTTTGATTTGTGCAGGCTTTTGGTACCACATGCCTTGCATATACGCTTTTTGGTAGCTAGGTACACAAAAAAGATTTACTCTGGACCGAAGATAGGAGTGCTTTTCCACGTAGTACTACATAATGGTGGTACCACTGGGTTACGTGATGATTTCGTGTGAAAATGTCAAAAGTATAGAGAACCATTGGTCGGATATTTAAAGAAATGAAGGCATTTTTGGCGGGTTGGGTAGGTTTCAGCTTTCTCAATGATCACGTGTTATCTTTAGATTGGTGTGCTACAATTTTGAGGTTATTTTCAATGATTTAAGTACTTTTTCCTTCCGTGTATTGGCGTAGCAAAATCGATGATTTTACACATAAATAAGAAACAATTATTATCCCTATATTTCTACTAGTGACTGTAAACTGTTCTTATTCACGTATATAAGCCATTCATTCAATTATCCATATTTAATCTTGCAGTAAACCACACATTCCTTTATCTTATTAAACCCCAACTACAAGAATCTTCCACATTCCATTATCTTATTAAACCTCGACTACAAGAATCTTCCAACAATTAATAAATGTAACAAAACAGCGGCCACCAGATGTTCAATCTCTCTTTATGATTCAAAGATCATTTTCTTACCAATTATATTAATTTAACTTCATGTCGTTACAACCAAAATAAAGACCTATAAAGTAAGAAGTATCGTCGTTAACATTTAACAAATATGTTTCGCTTACGATCATAAAACTAACCGGTCTTGTTAAGTCATAAATAAACATTACTCTCAGCCCATCTTTAAATTCAGAATAGTAGGATGCTGGCGAGAAGTATTTCCTTCCATATCAGAGGTATTTATAAATGCATATTAACTCATTAGAGTCTGCATATATTAATTAAAAATGTATTTAAAAATAAATCGACTTTTGTAGATTATATTTCAGAACAGAGTACATTAATGCACAATCCCATACAACAGCATGCAGTTTATTCCAACATAGGAACATAGACGTGCCAACGTCATACATTAGAGGGTGAAAAATAAAAAAACAATTATTATATTGCTACCTTCGAAATCCATGATTAATTTGTTCACACAGTTTCGGATCCTCTTTCTTCAGCAATCTGCGCGTTAAATTGCACTACAAAACTACAACTACACCAGACACATTTTCTCGTTCTTTAACAGCCCTTACGGCACGAAGAATCTAACGCAATCTAGTGTGAGACAAAAGTTGGCATGTTTGCAAACCATTCAATGTGGAAAACGTTTCTGGAACCAACTGTGAACGTGAATGGATAACACATAGGAACTGAAATTGTATTATCCTAACATATTTTAACGTATTATATTATTTTGTGTAGCAAACAAGTTCATCTCAAATACATGTTAATCTGCCTATATTATAATGAAATAACGACAATGAAATTTCCCTTTCATACAACTATTGATAGACATTTCCGAACTCGCTCGATAGTTTCGTATGTCAGATATTCTTCTGCTAGATTGCTGTCAAAGGCGAATAAGCGAGATATGGAGATGTTATTAGAAAACAAGAGCACAAGCTGTTTGTTGCTTGTGACTTCATCATCTAAGCAGTGCATGTAATCTTACTTAGCACATTATGTAAACCAGCTGACATGCAGAGTTCTAATCCTCTTAACGTTTAGGTATATCACCTTACTGGATAGCAGTCACAAGACTGGTGGTCATGCAAGGTGGGACGTATCTGTATATATCGACAACCGAATAATATTGAGAAGTGTTATATAAAATAGTAGTATTGTCAAATTAAGTTGAATAAACAAAGTAATTTTAATTTTACGTAGTGTCAAGGTAATAAACAGTCTGAAAATACGGTAATGCGTATAATACAACTTGTTTCATTTGACTGATGTGGAAAACCTTTGAAATGAAGTACTGGTAGTTTGTTTACTCTTTACGTAAAAGACACGCAGTATGTTTTATCAGTCTCCAGAAATCGTCGCTCAACAACGAGCCACAGCGAGATGGAAGGAGTGGATTCCTTTAATATCACAGCAGGTGAGGAAAGCGTGTTGGGTTAATATTTCCTATACAATGCATATTATATTCGTGTGTATGTACTCGGAACTAATATTTGTTGTTACTGTTATTTTAGCTTCGCCTTCGTAATTTAATTCAAATCATAGCATACAATGTTTGTGTAAATGAGAAAAACAATCCAGGAAAATGTCAAGATATGAAGACCAAGAAATCCAAATCAGAAATGTTGAAGGCCTCATTTTACTACACTCTTCATCTTACCACAATGTCAGCCCCTTTCTATACAAGCGAGAAACTAGAAAGCGACAACCCTAAATGGGCAGAGATTGAAGTAGGAGATTTGACATGCCATGTAAATGCAGCAGTAAACGGTATGTACCTAATCATTTATGTAATACTTGTTACGGAAATGAGAATATTAATAATATTCTTGTATTCTAGAATACAGTAGTCATTTTATGTCTGCGAATATTTTATAAAAACAATATTGAAAGCAAACGATAAATATATATTACTTCAATTGTTCTTACAGTTCTCCGTGGTGTCAACAAGCATTAGCCAAAGCCGAGGTTGATTGTCGGAAACTTTAAATTCTGGTCTGTAGCAAAGCTGTTTTTGTCGGAAGCTCTTTAACTCTGAGCAAAGATAGCAAAAGCATTCTTGCTTGTACCTCAGTGGTAGCCCTGTCTGAGGAAGATCTTATGTTACTATTTGTAGAAATCATACACAGATGCAAGGAACAAGCGCGTTAGGGCTTATCCAATTAATGAGAATCGTTTCTCTTCACTTCGTCGTAATGTCCACGTTTCTGCCCCTGCCACACTCCGCACAAAGCACTTCACTAGTCTCCTACTTAGACCTTTTCCAGAGGTTCGCAGAAGATTCTCCTTTTCTCATAAAAGCTTCCTTTGCCATTGCTATCCTTCTTTCAATTTTCTGGCAGCAGCTCATGTTACAATTTATAGTAGGTACACCCCAAGTATTTTGAAGCTATGCGAAAGAACAGGAGTAAAAGAATACATTTTTCCTCCCCTTTTGACTGAAAAAATAGATATGTGTACTCAAAGTCCCGTTACCATTACAATTATTTTTTAATTGGTTTATTTTACGATGCTTTATCAACTGCAATAATTATTTAGCAACTCAGTGAAATGAAGGTGAAAATGCCAGCGAAATGAATCCAGGGTCCAGCAGCAAAAGTTACCCAGCATTTCATTTGTTCTTAATGGGTTGAAGGAAAACCCCGATAAAAATCTCAACCAGGTAACTTGTCCCAACCAGGATTTGAACTCGCATCTTCTCGTTTCATAGTCAGACATGTTAAAGTTTCTCATAACTCTGAAACCGCATGACATAGAACAGTTCGATTTTCTGCAAAATTTTGTACAATTCATACAGGTTTGTTTACATTTGATGCACCTTCAACACGTGCCTCTCTGGTTGGTCTCAGAATGTCGAGGTGTTATTCCATTTCTTTCCATGAAAGCTGCAGCATATCAACATCAAGAGTTTGCATAGCTTCAATTATCCTTCTGTGAAGAGTGTGACACACAATTCTTGACGTACCCCAAAGAAAAAAATCCTTGGGTGTGATATCAGGAGAGCGTGGAGGCCAGACAATTGGTCCTCCATGGCCTATCCATCTCCCAGCCTCATACCCGAACATTATAGTGGTTGATGATAAATAAGCTACTGGTACATAAGAATATTGCCTTGACATCCTGAAGGAAACCAGAGGGGCACTGGATATAAACAAATCTTTGGAAGTTGTAGAACATTTTGCAAAAAACCGCATGTAAAATTTCTACCTTGGGTCTAGGAGAGATGGCGGTGCACAACTTCTAATCACTAAATTGTGCACTAATATGCCTGGGTTAAATCCAAAATCTCTCTGCAGTGCATATGAAGAGGAGGCATATGTTACTGTTGATAATGATTCGTCCGTCAGATGGGGATGTTAAGCCTAACGGTCCCCTTGGTGCTATTCGACAGGAGTAGGCTATGTGCCAGCATCGGGTTTCCCCTTCCTCACCATCATCATTCTCACCCATTCCCTACACTACACATACACTCACCCTAGTACATGACATAATTCTTACAGATACACATCATGCATAACGTGGTGTGCCAAAGTGATGTGCAACTTGAAATGGGTCACAGTCCTGCCATCTATCCGCAGTATGCGGAACCCGAATCAGTGAAGTGGGTAGGCATTAGACACACACGCACACATCTCATTTTTACTCAACTTTTCACAAAATTCTTCACATGGTAAATTGAAGTTTGTTTTGAAAGAAAGAATAACTTTAACAGTATGTACTTTCACTTTTTCTTTGTGGATACTCCATCTGTCTGGGGAATTTTTTTGACCAGAGGGTGTGAGTTCCCAGGAAATTGGAGACTTCTGATTATTCTATTTTTAATGTTTTTGCATTATAGTAACAAAAGTTCTAGTCATTTATTCATGGTGCTTGTAGGTCTGTGGCTATTTTAATCATGTAGAAGCGAACTTTCATATTGATCATGGAAAGATGCATACCAAAAAAAAAAAAAAAAAAAAAGATTGTATGAGGACAAAGCTGTCAATGATGTTGAAAGTAATGTCAGTACCATAGTTATACAATCAACATTATTGATCGTGTGAAGTCTGGTTTTCAGAGACAATAAATACATACATACATATTGTCAGACCATCGGATCTATGCCCCTTCAGCGCTGTCGTCATTCTTGGAAAAGTTAACGCCTCTACTCACCCCATTCTACCCGTTTCTCTCCCACTACGTCAAACAGCAGGCCACGAACCTTGCCGAATAGGGATGTTGCCAAACTTCCGTCAAACAGTGTCATGTCTCTTGAATATTGCTTATAATACTGTAAGGTTAATTATTACTTATTCATAATTTAATTTAAGTAGGTCTAATGACGCTGATTGACTTATGCAAAATGCTATTACTTGCTTAATAATATTTCTTTCACCACTCCGTGCTGCAGTATTCATGTTGAGTTGACAACACTGGACTGCAAGTGCAAATAAACTGTCCCACAAGAAGGCTCAAAATTGTGAGTAGTGGGGGAGAGAAAGAGAGAGGGATAGAAAAGAGAGAAATAGGAATACAGGGGGAGAAATGAATTGCCGAGGCTGAAAAGGAATTAAGGTTCAGTTCGCATATCTTACGGGGGCACAGATCCGATGGTCGGACTATACATACATACATACATACATACATACGCCTACATAAAACATTAAGAGAGACATACACCAGAACACAGTATTATAATGTGGTTTTCTAAATGTGGTTGAAACTTGTTTCTGTTATTTGAAATTGATATAATGTGAGAGAATTGGGACTGTAACATAACAAAATCTAGTAGTGTGATAGGCAGTTTTATTCCAGTTCACTCTCATTTTTTCCACCTTTGCTAGACGAACTCTGAGGGTTGTTCCCTTAGCAGCAACGAATTGTGACATTTGTTTTCGGCTTTGCTTATTTAATTTCGAAAGAATTTTTATGTCTTCTTCATGTTCGATAGTCCTTGAGGGTTGTTCAAGAATAAATTAAATTTACCTCATTCTATTAGCCCTATTCTTGGCTTTGTTACATAATATCTTCCTGCAAAGGTCGGAGCTGTGAGAGATTTGTGGCAGTTGGAGAAATTAGTTTTCTCAGAGTGTTCGTTTCTCTTGTACCTTATTTATGCTATTGCTCTGTCATATTGTTATTAATAAACTCAGTACTGGTACCCCAATAATACTTACTCTTTATTATTCACTTTTCTGATACAATAATGTATGCATTGGTTTCGTTACTGTCCTTAAAAATTAAAGAAGTAAAATTAATTACGGTGTAATTAATGTCACAGAGAACAGGACTAATTACAATTAATATTGGAGGACTAAAGCTAATTCTGTTTACGTTAAAACTGTAATATTTAATTTAATATATAACTAAGATAGTTCAATAATAATAGTTATAACAATAATAATAATAATAATAATAATAATGACAACTACAACAATCATGATGATGATGTTCTGAATGGCCGCCATGATAGTTCAGTGACTAGAGTGCTGAACTTAAAATCCTGTGGACCCAGGTTCGATCCCTGGTGTACCACTGATTTATAGCTTCTGTTGGGGAAGCTCGTGGTCCAGATACTTTATTATTTTTTTAAGTTGGTTATTTAACGACGCTGTATCAACTACTAGGTTATTTAGCGTCGATGAGATTGGAGATAGCGAGATGGTATTTGGCGAGATGAGGCAGAGGATTCGCAATAGATTACCTGACATTCACCTTACGGTTGGGAAAAACCTCGGAAAAATCCTACCAGGTAATCAGCCCAAGCGGGGATCGAACCCGCGCCCAAATGCACTTTAGACCGGCAGGCAAGCGCTTTAACCGACTGAGCCACACCGGTGGCCGATACTTTATTATTAACCTTTCTGATACAATAATGTATACATTGGTGTCGGTACTGTCCTTAAAAATTAAAGACACTAAAATATGATTGAAATGTTTATTTCTGCTTAAAAAGTTGCCGCTACACCATTACCAGTGCATACAGCCATAAAGAAGCTCCAGTTTCCAGTATCCGTGAGCTATTCCATGTCCTCTCAAGTCATGAGAGTCCATCGTGAAGAGCAAAAGATGTGCATTTTTCAACGAGTTTGTAGTGAATGAAATAAATAGAAAAACATAGTCTAAGTATCTTAACGAAAAATGCAAAAATAAGTACAATAAGCTATTAATATATAAATCACCCCTAAGTTTGTGCACATGTCATATTATTTGTCAATAATAGAAACAAAATGTTCTATCAAACATGTGATTGCAGGCATTGTTGTGCGACTGTGGCTACACCGGGAAGGGGAGCAGGACCACGTGATAACAGTGTGGGGCGTATACTTCAGTGGCTTGGTGTACCTCGGCCCCAAGCTGCTATTCGACCCAGCTGTCCTCAAGCTCAACACAATTGTGTTCCACATGCATGGGGGCTACTTCACAGCGTCTGAGTGCTTGAAGGAAGCTGCTCCCCCCAAAATCAGGAACACCTCTGTAGTAGTGAGTGCTGCAGATGCGCGGCCTAGCTACAATGTCAACCTTCTACTCAGGTATCGTTCATTATCCGAACGTTTTTTAAGAACATAACTTCATTACTGCGAATTTCTGTAACACACTGTATAATTTCCGACTACTCCAAATGGTAGACTTTGGTCAACCCTGTAATGTAAATACGAAACTATTCTTAGATACATTAAAATATGTTAGTTATTGGAGTATCCCAAAGTTTATGGTACACCCTGTATATTTATTCATTTATTTATGGCTGTTCCATCACCCATATGTTTTAGGCTCCACACAATTCAACAGGCTATCAAGAAACAAATGCTAGCAGCACAGAATCTTCGAGAAAAGATTTCTGTTGGAGGTTTCACAGCAAATGAGTCACGGGAGAATGCTGTGTTGCGTCGCCTACTCAACAAGAGTCGCCCCAAAGCTCCTGAACGACAGGAAATGATGCGCGTCAGGAAACAAGTGGAGCTGGTGCGCTTCAGGGTGTCCATGTTGAGCTACGAGAAGTCGAGGAAGCAGACTGAGCTGCAGCGACTGGAGAAGACGAAGTCAGTTCTGTTGGAGAACAATCACGAGAGAGGTACAGTTGCTTCTGTGAGGTGTGGTTAAGCTTCGGCCTGTTCCTGATTGTAATTGCGAAACAGATGTCGTCAACTGTCTACCATAATTACGGTTCGTTTATTCTGGCGTTCATACTCCTTAGATTGTCTATTTTGTGTCTGTTGGTTTTTTACACCATGATCAAAATAAACTAAAAGAGAAAAAATATTTTGGCATTATTTGCATGTATAATTGTCAAAGAACTTTCTCTAATGGGAAGAACAAATCATGTTTATAGTATTTAAAGGTAACAAATGTTAAGTTCAGAAGAATACTTTTGGATATTCCACCATGTGCCAGGATATCATTTTTTTATCTTTTTTTTTTTATCCAATGCCACCAGGTTGTCTTTCGACATTTCTGGTCTCCTGGCCGTGGCTTAATTGTAACCCACTTCTGAGGTTGGGGCGCCTGGAAGGCGGAGTTACATTACCCCAATGGTGTGATAGGATGATTATGATAATGTGGTGCCAGGAGAGGTCTTAAATCTAAACTTAACCTAAATTCCAGACCATGGACGAACACAGGAATAATCCCCTTTAAGGAAAAATTCCTGTGCTCTAACCGAGAATCGAACTCGGGACCTCATGAACTATAGACAGAAGCTCTGACCACTAGACCATGAGACTGGTCATTTTTTTTTATCTAGTTTGACTAATAAACCAGTTTTTCAGAATGTTTGAAGTAGAAATTGGCTGTAATGGGAAACATGCATGCATGGAATAAAAAAATATTCAAATCTAAATATGTATTTTTTTTTAAGTTGAAGGGAGGGGTTTCAAATCTGGTAACACCCCCTTGCGTACACCCTTGCCCTTTAGTAATAGAAATTTATGGAAATAATGCCGTTGAATAGGACCAACTCAAGTGAGAAAATGGTTAGTGGACTGTGAAGTACAAAATGCATCCTAAGTACGTATGATAAGAACAATGTTTGCTTGACTTACATGTCGATAGCACAGTTTGTATGCAAAGAGCCATTAAGATGAAAATGGTGCTTAATTTGTATAATATTCTATTTTTGGTTTTCTCAACTTGTTACAGGTTTAAAGCTGATGGACAGGTACCAGAATTTACATAAAGATATGGAACACCTGAAGGAATGGAAAAAGAACTTTGTAGACATGCGAGAGGCTTTCTTACATACCAATGCCCAGCTGACATTTCGTCGAAAACAATTGATATCAGAACTCAACCTCATCTACCCAATTGTGCAAGTATGTAACAACAATTTCCATGTGTTATTCTATCTATCATATGACAGAATAGATAAGATAAACAATGTGTCACAATGGACCTACCTATCATAAAAAGGAAATGAGGAACATTCATTAAATGTATTTTCCATCTAAGGTAGTTTGCTGTTGTGGGAAATGTGATATAATCTTATGGTACCGGTACATATTTAGAGGTGTGAAATTATAGCATTTTACACTTCACAATACACTTAAAACTTGTCTGTCATTTTCGTGTTTTTTTTCTTAAGTTAATACAGATAAATAAAGTGATTTTACATAGTAATACATAATTGTTCTGTGTTCCCAGGCAGAAGACAAGTTCACTATCTGTGGTGTGCATCTTCCTAATTCTGAGGACTTTCCGGGTAACGATGAGGTTATGATCTCAGTTGCTTTAGGATTTGCAGCTCATCTTGTGCAGATGATTTCAGTTTTCCTACAGTTACCACTTCGATACCCAATAATTCACTTTGGATCCCGCAGCAAGATTGTGGACTACGTGGCAGAGAAGATACCTGATAAAGACAGGGAGTAAGTGTCAGGTCTGTGTTCCTGCGCACGTGTTTCTTCAGATTTCCTCTTCTCTCACCGTCTGTTGTTATATTCCAGGTTTCCATTGTTTTTTCGCGGTAAAGATAAGCTTGAGTTCAACTATGGTGTGTATCTGCTCAACAAGAACATAGCTCAGTTGCGCTGGTACTTCAATCTTCCCACCCAGGATCTCCGAGCCACACTACCAAATCTTTCTGCACTTCTGCACTTTAGGCCTGGTCCCAATATGTAAGTCAGTATTTGTAATGAAGTACAGTTTTATACAGTATAACAGTCGCCATGTGGTGCGAAATTTTTTTACATAGACCTGTGTCTTTGTATTTGGCACGGTTGGTCGCCAATATGTCCAAAAAAGTGTTACAGTTGAATTATTGATACCTTTTGAACAAATAACATAACCAAATGAAAAGTTTACCATCGTGTAGACAAAGGAGTCCAGGAACAGTAAATATTCGCACGAAATCGGTTGAACTCTCAAGGCTGGCGAGATGGGTGGGGCGAATCATGCCTCGAAAACTTTATTTCGGAGGCCATTTTATGCTCATAATTCCATGAAATCTGAACCAATTCAGACGTTTGAAGTGTAGATCGATTGAGCACAATGAGATTGATTAAATAGACGGAAAAAAATTCGGAGTAAATTGGACCCTCAACTTTCAAAAAGCAAATTTGATAACACAATCTCAAGGGAAAAAATGGAACTCTCTGCATCATAATCCACAGTTGATTCCCAATTTACCACGCAAATCGTCTGTAGCTGCATTTAGATTGGCAACAGGCCATGACTGTTTGGCCAAGCATCTGCATAGAATTGGATTATATCAGTCCCCTAACTGTCCATTGTACAACTCAAATCAAGAAATGGATTCGGAACATCTCAAAATCTGTGCGTCAGTGGCTAACCATGACAATATCTTTGAAAAATATTGGAGTGTAAGAGGTCAAATGACTTTATTGTCAAATGCCTGGCATTAGAAAACAACAACAATTATTTTCAAAAAGTAGTCTTGAAAATTTGTGAACTTTCAAAATGCCGAAATTCAAACATTGAGAGAATGCAAACGTGTAAATGATCACAACAGGACAAAAGGGCATCCCAAGACCTAAGATCACCACTGCAGAGTACAAGAGATAAGAGACAGCAAACAACAGCTGCACAACTGTGGCTGTACAACAGCGAGACGTGTCACTGCAGCTGTCTACAAACAGTGAATCCGGGTGCTGTACAACACCAGACGGGGCAAGATGGTCACCAGGTCCCAGTGATGGCCATGCAGACTGTACATTCTGTAAACGCCATTCCACTAGCCAGCCGAAATTGTATAGGGGTCACATACATTGCTCAGAGCACTGACAAAGCATTAATGTTAACTCTGTCAACCATACATTCAAACATTTCTTTTATCAGTTTTGCCCAGAACCATCCTCACTGACAGATATAGTTCTACATCCATAAACTGTCTAACTCACTGCATTAGTGAGTCACTGCTGGTTTTTCTTTTTTAATATTTTTGTACCATGCCATAGCTGTAGAGACATCCAACGTTTCGGAGCTGCATATTAAGCAAAAATAATTTTGTTGTGCAATGTGCCTTTGACCTGTCAGCTGCTGTCTATTCTTTATTTTCTAGTTTAACATATTATTGTGACTGTGACCTTTCTGATCACAAGACAACCGTTTGTAGCTCTTGGTAACAGACCCAACAGATAAGTTCTTCTTTTCCTGATATGTAGTCAATGCGAAATTCCAAAAAGCTGGATGTGTCTAAAAATCTCGCACCATATTCCAACACCTTGAAAGCTTCAAATCATACTTAATCATGTTAATGACTTTATCCATTTTCCAGGCTGGAGACTCACCACCGAACGCTGTCTGGCTCATCCCTTGATCTGCGCAGTTCTTCGCAAAATGCAAGTCCAGTTGGGAGTCTTCAAGCAGGAATTCTCCGCAGGCAGCCATTGGCAGCTTCCAACCGGCTCTTTGAGAAGGGTCACAGAGTCAGCAAGTCGATGGGCAACTCAGAGCTGGCCTTTCAGATGAAGGTCAGCGATCCGGAGGTCCAATCTGCTAAGGACTTTGCAGTGACTGGTGGAACAACAAATCTCAGCTACTCACTAGACAAAGGATTAGACGAATACGAGGAAATCAAGAAAGCAGAAGACCCTCTGAGACCTGCGGCAGCTACCATCATGAAGCAGCAGAGAGTTTCTGGTAACCTGTCTCACGTAGGGTCAGAACCGATACTCACTCGAAATCTGCGGGACAGGTTGGTGGTGCAAAGGGACCATGACACCATCAGTTCGGGTGATGAAGCCCAGAAGCATTTTCTGCAGAACTGGCAAGCTCATGGACCTGCTCCAATCTGTTCTGATGACGACTTGGACGTACTCCACAATGCAGAGCACAGCCATGCTGTTCAGGTGACGGAGACCGAAAACTGTAGCAAGGACTGTGTAGAACCAGATGTGGCGCAGACTGACAATGGAAACAGGCTAACGGGGCAGGCGGAGTCAAACGAAAATGGAAAGTCACAACCTTCTGTCTGTGAAGAGAAGATGCACAACAGTGGGGTTGAAAGTGCTTCAAGTCTTGGTGACGAATGGGGTGTGCAGTCTTCTGTTGAAGAACACCACGTAAATTCACTGCGTAGCTCTACGCTGCATGACAATATGAAACAGTATCCTTTGACTATTAATTCACATGCGAACTTAAAAAATGGTAATGATGTTGAATCGGAGGGAGATGGTGTGTTTCTAGAGAGGAATGGTGCAGATACTCAGCTGGAAAGGGAGGGTTGTTTCGAGACAGTGGGGATGAAACGACTATCAAGTAAGGAAAATAGTGAGCTCGAGAAGTTGGCAGGCCTGGGTGATATGCTCGAGAGCTCTATGGTGGACAGTGTTCTGACAAGGAGAACAGAGGCATTGGCCCAAAGGACAGCAAGTTTCAATCTGGTGAGGACAAGACACGGCAGTTGTCTGGAAGATAACCCATCGTGATGCAGAACTTTATTGTTTTGAAGGGACCAATATGTGATTTGACCTGTAACTGGTTCAGGGGTCCAGATCAAAACAAATAAAGTGATGATAAATATGCAATGACTTATTATTTATCTTTTTAATTTTGAAGTTTCTGTTATGTTATCTGAAATTCACTGTCAAAAAAAGCCTTATTCTACACATTAAAAAATATTATTATTCAAAGGTGAATGAAACATTTATACAGGGTGTAAAGAGGAAAGGGATACAGACTTAGATTATAGATATTCGTCAAAATAAGTAAAACGCTTCTTAGAAACACACACTTACACACCTACAAGTTTATTGCTGTAGCAAGTGCTGTGTATGGGTCTGGTGGTTTCTACAGTGTTCACCCCTCACAAGTTTGTTTGAGAATTTTTGGTTACTCGCGAATCTTCTGAAAAACATAGACAGTTTGTTGATGTAACGTCTCTAAATCATTGAACGGCCTTGAATGCTAAATGGTGTTCTCTGACCTTAGCATTGTGAACATATTAAAATGATACATTTATTTTTATGTTTTACATTCGCTTTCGATGTATTGTTCCTTTATCCTACAACTTCGACAAGTGAAAATTTATGTAAAACTTATGACATTGTTTTTTTAAACCTGTTTATCATTTATTTACTTGTTTTGGTGAATAATATCCACTGTCAAGTCTGTACTTTTTTTTTCTTTACACTGAAAAAGTTACCGGTATTGTTGGGCTAGCCAGATGTGGTAATAGAGAAGTATCCCTTCCATTGTTTTTCTTTTTATCTTCATGTTCTGAACAGTTTTGTGAATCACATTCCAGATCTCATGTTGTGTAAGCTGCAAGACTGCTCCACATAACCAAGTGATTGTAATAATGATTCTGTCCAATTGGCTGTCTTAAGAAAAATGTTTTTCATTGTCAATTTATCAACAGTAATCCCACTAGAGGTTTTGATTTATCTAGAGAGAATCAAAACTCGAGTGGGATTTAATTGACTATTACACGATTAGAAGAAAGTATATAAAGATTAGAAGTAACGGAGTACTCCAATACAATAAAATATTAATTGACTTACGAAAATACAACTGCCTTCAAATGTATTATTTTACCATCTCAACATTACAAATATTACGCTAGATGCATGTGGTGTGTTATGGTCGTTGTTTACGGTTATGATAATGTGATGTTATCAGGTGTGGCAACTATGGAATCTTCATTGAACTCTGTAGACGGTTACTAGTCAAGAAGGCTTTGTTGATTCAGTTTCATTTTTATGAAAACAGTTGCATTCCACTTCAGTTATCCGGATCCCAGTAATCAACGTCACTTTACAGATGATTTTTAGTAAATCTTAGTATTAAACAATCTCTGATACGTGACTATCCATAATATCATATAGCAGAAGCTATAACATAACCTAATAAGTCTTGGAATAGTTTTAATTAGGGATGATGAAATAAACAAGAAAAGGTTTAATTAACGATGACATAAAAAATAAACATAAATAATTTTAAAAGAAACAATTATTGAAAGTACAATTTTCAAATTTGAATGTTTTAGTGGTTGGTGTTAGTGTTTTATATTGGACGTGTGCTTAAAAGAAGTGGAACTCGTTGATGTACATGGTTTATTCCTCAACTTATTCAGGATTTCCGAATGGTGCTCTTCATTTATTTGTAAATAGGATTTCAGGGAAGGTGCATAGACCAGTGATCTTTATTAATTCTTGTTCTTGAATGCCAATGCGAGTCATATTTGAAACTGCTGTGCATCGACTGGAGCGGTTTGAAATTTTCTGTTTTTATTTTTTTTTTTTTTTTGACGTCCAGACCAGCGCAGTTCGAAATGTTGGCAAACAAAGAAACAAATGCTAGGGACGCGATAAAATTGTGCGATAAGCAGCCATGATTGGTTGAAATACGTCCTTTCGTACCGTTTTATTGGTCAAAAGTAGTATGACGTAGTAAAAGTGTAATAGTCAAAGAAAAAGAATACATTAGCATAGAACAATAATTCCTTGAAATTCATCTGTTATCTCTGGCTAACCCTACTCTAGTCAAAACATGATCTTCATTTTCACTGTGGGTCAATGCAAGTATTCCAGCATTTTTTTTTTTACATACAATATAATTTATTGCTACGAACTAGAATATGCTTTTGGCTCATCTCTGGATGACGAATAATTAAAACAGTAATATGTTGGTCAAATACAATGAAGAATAAAGCAGCAATTCATGTAATAATTTCCACTTTTTTATTTTCTTAAAATCTAAATTGGAATCCCATTAAATTGATCTTGATCTTGTGGTGCCAAAAATAGATATTTTCGACCATTGATTCCCTATCTCAAAATACTCAATTTAGACTCCTCTATCATCTATATTATTTTGATCCAAGAGTTTGCAAATACTCTGTATCTTCTACAACAGTGATGGCCAATATTTTTTGTAAATTTACATTGTATTTTGAAAAAAATCACTGGTTCTAAAAATTTCAAAATTTTTTTCTTGAAATTTGCTCCACATACCTTCTAAACTCCCTTAAACATGACTTATTTACTTTTTTTCAGATTATTCTTCAAGAGCTACGAAAAAATATTTTATATAGTCCAACAGGTAAGAATTGTGACGTCTAGCATAAAAATAGTATTTCCCTATATAAAAAAAAAAAAAATAGAGATTTAAGGAAAATCCTGATAGCAAGGTTTGTTAAGCACACCTTCAAGAAGATCTACAAAAAAAAAAAAAAAATAAATAAAAAGTCATGCACATAGTACAACATTTGGAGGAAGGGTAGCATTTTTAGTAAAGCAATATGTAAGAGAAATGTAAATGGAGAAAATTGAGTTTAAAAATTAAAGCCACCTGGAACATACAACCTTTTAATTAAATGTCCGCCGAAACAACTTATTGAAGGGGCCTATCTGCATGAAAATTTGTGGAGAGGTTTTGTGAGTGAACCATGTGCAATTTTTTAATGCTAAAAACGAAAAATCGAAATTTTTAAACAAAACTGACAAAATTTCACCTCAGAGTATCCTTAAAAAACACACACATGCACGCATCTATAGAATTTACATTTGTATAATTTAATTCTTCCAGGTTATGCTCACATTTACATGGAATGATTCTATTTTTCACAACATAATAAAACTTATGTTAAAGAATAAATAATATATTTTATCCAAACCTGGTTGTGTTTCGTTCATTTGCAAAAATAATTTAACCAAAAAAATAGCATTTACGCCATTAATAAAATCCAAAGCACACATTCCTTTATATTTGTGAAACTTCCTTTTATGGAGTATCTTGCTTGTGATCAAGATCATGTGCATCTGCAACACAGACATAAGAGAATACAATTTTTTCAGTTGTTACAAAACGCATATACAGTCGAACCTCAATACAACAATTTCCTGGGGACTAGAAAAATTGTATTGTATTGTATTGTATTGTATCAGGGTTACTGTTGTATTGAGGCATGTAATTTTGCTCAAATTCATGTTCTGAAAGAGAATATAGTAGAAATATGTATAAAACATTACATACTGTGAAATAACATTTACTCATCATTGATTACACTACTTGAAGTGCACATTCATTTAACAGTCATGTTTTTTTTTTTTAATAAGTAGGCCTAATAAAATTGTACTCTGTCTTTTGGTTTTGAGGCTTTCAGCAACGAACATGTTTCTTATTGGTTCGAGCACAATCAGATGGTCTAGTGGTATCTAAGAGATTTTTTTAGTGTGTTATTTTACGATGCTTTATCAACTGCTATGGTTATCTAGCATCTGAGTGAGATGAAGGTGATAATGCCAGCGAAATGATTCCAGGGTCCAGCGCCGAAAGTTACCCAGCATTTGCTCTTAATGGGTTGAGGGAAACCTAGAAAAATTAAACCATTTCAAGATACCAATGTCAATGTCTTCTGCTGTCGCAATTTCTAAATATTTGCGTTCAGGATCAATTTTACCACTTGCGACACTGTCCTCTATTTCCTTGCATTTCTGTATGAAAGTTGTGTTGACTGCACAAACCCATACTTGTTAGCCACTTCAATCTGCTTTAATCCCCTATCTGAATCACAAAATGAGTTAATTTAGTATCCTAACTGATTTGTTTTCGTGTTATACCTGCTGTCATTAACAATATAAGAATGTCAAAGGCGCCTGTTGCAGGAACCATAAAGTCAAATCCTGTTGAAGGTCACGCACCCTTGAAGCAAGTTCTGTTGTAACACACTCCTTGCACAAAATGCCAAGATCGTTAAACAAAAGTATGAAAGAGGATAGACGAAATAATTGAAAACATCTTTAAGAGAGCGATACCAAATGGAAAGTTAAATATTAATTAGTAAATTAAAAAATATATTATGATTTTATTGTTGCATTGCGATTTCTCCAAAATTTTACTATCGTTGTAATGATGGATCACACATATTTCAACAAACAAAATTTAATAACACAATCTCAAGGGAAAAAAATGGAACTCTCCACATCATAATCATAATCCACAGTTAATTCCCGATTTACCACGCAAATCATCTGTAGCTGCATTTAGATTGGCAACAGGCCATGATTGTTTGGCCAAACACCTGCATAGAATTGGAATAGATCAGTCCCCTAACTGCCCATTGTGCAACTCAAACCAAGAAATGGATTCGGAACACCTCAAAATATGTGCTTCAGTGACTGATCATGACAATATCTTTGAAAAATACTGAAGTTCAAGAGGTCAAATGACTTCATTGTTAAATGCCTGGCATTAAAAAACAACATATTTCAAATATAGGAAATACGTTGGGATGATATAATTTATCATTGGAACTCAATTTATCATTATACAGGTTTTCATTGTATGTAGGTTCAACTGTATAAATTCATCCACTTTAACAACAGAGAAGGCCACCGAAGTAGCTTAGACGTTAGTGAGCTTGACTTGTGCGTGGATTAAAAAGCACTTGGGCTGTATAACCTACGTGTTTTGTAATCCACCCTTGAAACCTTAAAACTTAGTAACTCATTAAAATATCACGTTTCTCATTAGTGACATACTGTAAGTTCAAATTACTGTACAGGATGTCTGACTTAAGCCGTTCATTTTTGTTTATGCAACGCAAACAGCAGTCGAAACATGTGGGAGAATATTAATGGTTTTGCAGGCTGAATCAGGGGTCGGTATAATGTCCACTGACATCATTATGAGAATGTTATGAAATGTAACATTGTAAAATTCCTTTGCAGAATGAAAAGTTACATTGTTTGGAACAAAATTTCTGCACATTTGAAGGACAAAACTAAAATTCTTTTCAATAGTTTATTATCATAATACACTTGTCTCTTAAATTGACTGAGAATATTGGGAATTAAATCAATGACTATAAAATGTTTCATATAAAACAATTTTTATCTCGAAAAGAAAGCAAAAACGAGTAAAAGTATATTAAATTTTTGTTTGTTTGAAACATCTCAAAGAATACCCCCCCCCCCCCCCCGTGTGTGTTTTTTTTTTCTTATGAGATGGAATGGAAAGGGTCCTGATATTCACGCTGTTTCTTTACTCAAACACATCGTATGAATGAACATATCAACCAGTTTATCTGTTTATTTATTATTTTAACTATTTTCAATGGTTATTAGAACTAAAATACAAATGGTGTGAGTTAAAGAATTTCAACGACTAAAAGTATTGACTGGGTGTGTCCATCCCTAGTCGTGTTGTGTGTGATGCCTAAAACAATTTATGAACGGCCTGAGTCAGGTGTCCTATGCAAAACAAACAAGACACTGAGTAACTTCCTTCACTTTTGTGGAACTACCATAAATATACCTCACCTACAATCCGATCTGGTGACGACGTCAAATTAATCGTCCTTAGAAATTGCTCATCAAGATAATGTGAAGATTCGCTTTGTGCACACTTTTGGAATTCGGCCTCATTCTTAAAGTTGGTTCTGATCTTCTTCAACATAAGATCTAGATTACGTCTGTAAATAAATAAGTAAATACTCTAATTAATAATTTCCTATTCTTGTCCACTAGCATTATTCTTTATTCTTTGGGTTATAAAAACAAATTTATAGGGAAAATTCCTCAACCAAGAAAGTGGAACTGCTTGTCTCTCAGAAAAAGCTTCTTTCCTTTCCTCTTGGTGAAAAGTTCGACTGGCTCTCGATATATGAGTTTTTTATCTTACTAAGATTATCTTCCATTATGAGAGCCGAAAGAAAAATCAGTTCTCATTGTTAAGCTATAGGGAAATTTATTTCACTCTACTGATACAACATTCCGTTAAACAAGTCAACAGTTGTATTCAGGTAGTCTCTTCAGTTCAAACCTTCCCTTGACGTCATTTAATTTTTTTTATTTACTATATTATAATATAAAAATGCAAATTTATTTATTTCTTTTAGAAATTTTTAGAAAATTATTACTTAAGCGAAATTTTTCGAGTCACAAATATATTGATCATTACACAAAAAGAACAAATCCATAACACCAAGGAGTCTAAATGAATAATACAGTCTGTATCTGACAGTCCCGTGCCTGATCTAAGGCATCATGCCTAGGATGCGTTAGGGAATGAGTGTTGGTTCAAGTCCTCATGGGAAGGAATTTTCTCATGAAATTTCGACCAGTACACTGCAGTGTATGGAACGGTACCCACCTAGCATCGTGATGAATTTGAGGAGACAATGATAATGAGATAGTGAAATCCAGTTCCACAAGACAGCTATAACAGCTGGGGAGATCGTCATGCTAAACACAATATGATACATCCGTTCTGGTTGGATGATCGTTCACCTCTGCTGAGGTATATGGACGTGAGGTCAGGAGCCGGCTGGTCGGCCAGGATCCTTCACGGGCTGTCGCACATCAGATTTATTTATATATTTATTTTATTATATTATTTAATTTATTTATTCGTTTACTTTTTATTTTTGTATTTATTTACTCATTTATTTATTTAACTATTTATTGTATTTATTTAACTTATTTATTTCATTTATTTATTTTATTAATTTATTTAATTCATTAATTTATTTATTTGTTTTGTTAATTAATTTACTTATTTATTTATTTATTTTAAGAAGGTCCGGCAAGACACAATTTTGAAACTTGTCAACTGAAAAGAATAGAAGCAGCTGAGATGAGATTACTAAGACCGCTAGCAGGCTACACTCTCTATGACCATAAATATAATGAAGACATCCGACAAGAACTAAACATCGCAGCCATTACAGAGACAATCCACAAGTATCGGAGCAACTGGCATGAGCATGTTCTACGGATGCCAAATGATAGACTACCCAGGAGATTATTAAATTACAGACCCCTTGGATACCGAGATCGTGGACGCCCGAAGAAGCGATGGAGAGACCAGCTTTTCACCTGAGACGGAACAGACCAAATGGCCTAAACCCTGATAGCTATTGATGATGATGATGATTTATTTATTTATTTATAGGCCTAATAAGATTTATTAAACACAATGTGTACATTATTACATTTTATTCAAAAGTTGTCTTCTTTTACATAGCACGTTAGTGTGTTTGTCCTTGCTGGGCAGGTGAGTACCGGTATGTGGTACTGACCGCAGCTGTGCCCACAGAGGGTGCAGATACACTTCTCTGAGGCCGAGTGGTAAAAAAGGCAAAAAGATAAAGGTATCCCCGATTTATATTTGACAGATTTCATGCTTGGCTATTTCTTTAATTAGATTTATATACAATGACATCTTACAAAATGCGAAAAAAAAAAGATAAGTGACGCAATCACAGACTCATGTTAAAAGAAGGATTAGCAACCCATGAGTAGTGATTTCAACATAAAACCACGAAGAAAAATATAAACGGCTGAGATGAAATATTTAGGAAGTTTGAAAGGCTGTATAAGATTGAATAGGATAAAGACTGAAGACATGGGGACAGAAATGAAAATAGAATCACAAATAATAAAATAACAAAGCTGGATAGAGCGTCTATCTACAATGGAAAGTAATGGCTATAGATTGTCTGACAAAAATGGTCCTTTAGGCTCAAAATTCATCATTCAGATTGTTCTTCTCAAAATTGTGAATGTCCCATATTAAACGAATCTTCAGAAGTTAAGTATTTAGGCATTACGATCGACCAACACTTACGATGGAACAAATATATTACATATTTATGCAATAGATTACGTAAAACAATTTATATCTTTGTTATACTTCGGTCATATTTACCAATTAATATTTTACGTCTCATTTATTTAGCTTTATTTCAATCCATTCTCCAGTATGGAATTTTAGGGTGGGGAAATGTTTGTAATTCTAATCTCACTCCACCAATACTTATTCAGAAAAGAATCATTAAAATATGCCTTAATAAACCAATTGATTACTCATCTGAGCTTTTGTTTACTGATTTTAATGTTTTGAAAATTAAACAGATTTATTATATTGCCTTATTAATCTTCATACATAAAAACCGTAATAAATTCAAATTGTATCATCATAAATATGGAACTAAAAGATCCGATTTTATACGACTAGAGGAAAAAAGTTTCACAAGCACAGCTCTGAGTCATGGTACCTACTTTGGTCCAAGGTTATACAATAAAATAATTGATAAATACCCAAATTTGGAAAATTTTAGTATCAGGAATTTCAAAAATAGCGTTAGGAATTTAATTTTTAAAGAATATATATTGATTTAATATGTATATGTATTTGTATGACTTAAATTGTTAAAATTGAAATTGTATTTTTAAATTTAATTTATTCCTGTAAATTTTTTTTTCTTGACCCAGTTTGTGTCAAAAAATTATCTTTGTGTTTATTTTTGTGTTTAGATATCTCCCTGAGCACGAGTTTTTTACTCTTTCAGGGAAGAACTAAGATTGTATTTCTGTCAATGTTATTTTATTAACAATAAACAATAAACTTGAGACCTATCATCCCTCAGAGTTTGGTGCAAAGCCCTGAATCGCCTTCTATACCACAGTTAAAGTAGTACGTACTTTTCAATCTGCAATTCCGTGATCTGTTTTGCAAGCTGTCCCTGAGAGCACTGCTGATACAGCATCTTCTCTCGAGCCTCAGCAAGTTCGTATCTCAAGCGTTTGAGTCGTTCCTGTACACAACACAACAATCAGACTTTTTATATTACTTCCGTCTCTTTATCTTCCCTCAAGTATTGTTGTGTTCTCTGTTCCTGTTAAGGCAATATTTTCAATCTGGAGCCTAAATTTATATTCAAGGGAAAAGAAAATGTAAAGCATTATTTCCTCAAGATGCAGTACTGACCTGAAGTACTTCAATCTGCTGCGCAGATGCACTGAGTAACCCCTCTTTTGCTGCTATTTCGTTCTTCAACTGGTTCTCATGTTTTCTAGCACAGTCTCGAGTAGCAACCAGCTTTTGTTTCAACAACTTTTGCTGGAAGATATTAAAATAGTTGTATAGATTGTATTAATGAGATGCATTTCTGCATAAAGTTATGTATAGTACATGCACTATTTATTTCACAAATTAAAGCACAACAATCTTATTCAACTCATTTGCCCATGAGGAACATCGGTGAAATAATGATTATGGCTTTATGGGGTTCAATTAGAATTTTGAGACATTACCTCTTTACTTTATGAAAAATCTTTCGCACAAAAAACTTAATTATTTAACATCAATCTCATTTACAGATTTAATTATGGTCTCTTTTTCTTTCCTTTTATTGAAACCGTTGTTTTTTTTTACCTTGTCTTCAATGGCAATGTAAATTCAGGAAGTTGTTTTTCAATTTAAAAAATATGTGAATTAAATATCGTACATAAATAATGTCTCCAGAAGAAGTCATCGTACCTAAACAGGGCTTGGGATGGAAATCGAAGATCACAGAGGTTATAAAAGTATTCAAATTGTTAAATTGTTATTGCGTATTTCTGATTTCAAATAAAGACCTATTTATTTTCTTTTTAAAAATTGTTGTATTTCACAATTCATCATTATCGGATAATAATGCAGAAATTTGATCCGAACAAATGTAACTTTTCGTTCTGCAAAGGAATTTTACAATATTACATTTATTCGGATCAAATTTCTGCACATTGAAAGGACAAAACTAAAATTCTTTCAATAATTTATTATCATAATAGCCTACACTGCTCTCTTATTGACTGAACATATTGGGAATTCAATAAAAGGCTTTCTCAAAACATGCTAAGTATTAATGTTTCATATAAAACAATTTTTTTATCTCAAAAAGAAAGCAAAAACGAGCAAAATTTTATTAAACATTTTTGTTTGAAATATCTCAAAGAATAACCCCCTGAAATTAGTGGCATTACTTACGAGTCACTCTGTATTATCAGGACTTTCATACTTAATTATTGTACTTACATCTTTTTTCAGGCATTCACACTGATGCTGGAGCAACTTCTTCTGCTCTTGCAATTCAATCACATTGCACTTGTTGTTCTTGACCCATTCTTCCACTTGTGCCATCTTGTCCGTCATCTCTTCTATCTCCTTTGCCAAGGCTTTTATTTTTAAGCTCTTAGTATTCTATACAAAAATGCATTTCAGTCAATAACTTCAGTATTACACATAGATAAGGGAGTAATGGATGTTTACTCATCAGTACAAAGACTAGTTGGAACCTCATAAGTGACATCAATAAGGCATGACTCATGAGACAACTAAACAAATCCGAAGCGCGACAGCCCATGAAGGACCATTGCCGACCAATCAGCTTTACAACCACATTCCTCAGCACAGATGAACGAAAATTCAACCAGAACGGGAGTAACATGTGGTTAGCACGATGATCCAAATATAACATTTTCCGAAATTGAGATTAATATATATATATATTTTGCATTAATTTATTTATTTTCCATTAACCATATCAGAATCAAATTTAGATCAAATTTCATTTTCTTAACATGTCATCTACTTGTACCCACACAGAATACAGAAATATCATAAAACAATCTTACCATTAAGTGTAAGTTATTCGATACTATCAATATAAAAATGATAGAGGCCCGACAACTGATACTTAAGGTACACCATGTTGCACTATATCACTAGTATGTTCATTACAGTATACTGTGTCCCATACTGTAAGCAGCTTTTTAACCAGTCTAATGGTCAATCTCCAATGCCTACTGAATCAAGTTTCTCTATTAATATTTTGTGATTTAAGGTATCAAAGGCTTTCTATAGATCTATAAAAAAATGCTGCTCCTAGTTTCTTATTATCAAATGAATAGGACATATTGTCTCCATAACAGTGTTTAATGTGTTTGTTTACAGATATTTAAATAAATATTGCTTTTTTTTCATAATGCACTGCCTTAAAAATCTCAAAATAGATTTTCTTTCTGAGCACCATAATGCTTTCCCTTTATGATTAGTATAATGAGAAAATATGAGAGTCAGCAGAGTAATCTTTTTCCAGAATAAACAGTTAATGCTGGTCCACAATAAACCAGGAACGGAAACGACGACAATGGAAATATTGTTAAAATAAATGTACCGGTATTTAAATGTAAGAATTCACAATTAACTATTGTGAATGCTCACATTTAAATACATTTACTTTAACATTATTTCCATTCTCGTTGTCATTTCTGTTCCCGGTTTATTGTGAACCAGCCTGAACTGCCATTAGAAGTATTAGTTTTCTTTGCTACATGAAATACAATATTACTTAAACCATACAAAAGCATGATATTATGGTAAACTCTCTTACATTATCAGCCTCGAGTTGCACTACTTTGACTTTGAGATCTTGCACTTTGCTTTCAGAAGTTTCACGTAGGTTCTTTTCTTTGATCAAGAAGCGAGCAGACTGCAACAATTTGTTCGCCAATTCCTTGTTATCGTGATCCAACATCTCACTTGCCTTCTTCATCTCAATTACTTCCTGTTCCAACTGCAATTTCTCCTGCTTAAGCTCCTTCAAGTCTTGTAGCAGTTTATTTTGCTGTCTGACATCACACAAAGAAAACATACATGCATTTATGTTAAATAATAATCTCGCTAGCAAGAACATGTTCATTTCTTCGTAATTATATATGAGAAAAATTTCACGTGAATCAGATAAACACAATCATCCCACAGAATCAGCTTGAAGCATGTTGTAAAGTCATACACGAGCCCTCCAAAGAGAAAAAGTATTTAAGTTTATACAATTAAATCATGGCACAGAATGCAACAAAACATTTATTGAAGAGATTATAATATATTAACGTTAATTTATTTCATTTTGATATGCATTTGACGATATTAAAGTTAGTTGTAACAGAGATATAACCTAATTCTGAAGTCAAGTTATTTATTTAAATACACAATATTGGTAAATACGATATGTTGATACATAGGAAAGCTTTTATAAATTTAGATTTCAAAGCAAATTTTACTGGTGAAGCTATTGCAATGGAAAATGTTAATAAAATTATTAATACTGCATATACATTAGTGTGCATTTCAACAAAATTCGTATCATGTAGAATAAAATTAATTAATGCATTGCCATGAATGGACGTCAGATTAAGCACCTCCTATGAAGAAGTGTTCAGATCTCAGAAAGTATGTGTTGTAGGATCCATGTTTATTATACATTATTTTCTTGTTTTGATGCAGACTAGCACATTCTAAAATATTGGATACTTTTTTAACACCCTGTATAATAATCGGAATGAATAATCACTTACTTGTATTTTGCTGACAGATCTTGTTCTGCTTTATTCAGATTGGTCTTACAGCTTTCGAATTCGCGTCTGAGATTTTCACTGTCGCATCTACAATACTCCAGATCTTGTTGCAGCTTTGCATTGTTACATTTGCACTCACTTATGGTTCGCTGTAATTTCTCATTATCACAGTTATACTTCTCTACGTCACGTTTCAATCTCTCACAAAAGCATATGGACTCGTCTAGTTTCTTGTTTAGTTTTTCATTTTCATCTGCACAACTTTCTAAATCCAACTGTAATTTTTTGTTGATATTTTTGCTGTTCTCGAGTTCAGTCTGCAATTTCTCGTTATCACATCTTTCTTTCTCAATGTCCTGTTGCAGCTTTTCGTTGTCCTAGGGCAGAAACAAACTCATGAGAACAGAAACACATTGCCCTTCTATTCAAGAAGTAACTCTACTAACCTTGGCAGTTGCTAACTGTTGCTCACAATTTTCCAACTTCACCTCTAAGCTGTGCGCATAGACATCCAAGGCATTGAATCGTTCTGCCTCTGATTCATAACGCTCTTTATATTCTGAAATACATAAGCACAAATTTGTTACGAATTTTACGTATTTTACTTCCCTTCATTTTGATCTTATTATTTTATTATTATTATTATTATTATTATTATTATTATTATTATTATAAAAGGTAAAGGTACTGTATCTCCCGTCACATGCCATGAAGGCACTTGGGGGACATGGAAGTAGAGCCCCATGCTTTCCATGACCTCGGCACTAGAATGAGGTGGTGTGGTCAGCACCACGCTCTGACCGCCTTTTACCCCTGGGAAAGATCCGGTACTCAATTTTATAGGAGGTTGAGTGAACCTCGGGGCCGTTCTGAAAGTTTGGCAACGAGAAAAATCCCGTCACCACTCGGGATCGAACCCCAGACCTTCCAGTCCGTAGCCAGCTGCTCTACCAACTGAGCTACCCAGCCGCCATTATTATTATTATTATTATTATTATTATTATTATTATTATTATTATTGTTGTTGTTGTTGTATGTAAACAAACTTCCCCTAAAATAGGAGTTGCCCTGAAGGACAAAGTATACCAAATATACAAGTATTAGTAAATACGTACAATTTTATGAAAATGTTTTCGTGAGAAATATAATTATTATTATTGTGTTATTAATTTACTTTATGTGATTTCTCAGAAGATAGATTTAATATTTTAGAGCTTCAAAGAAACAGTCTTGGTCAAAGAGGATTCAAGATTGAATTCTTTGCAGAAATTAATAAATTTTTTTGTAATAGTGCCTCTAGCACCCACTAATAACCCAATAATTTCAATGGTTTGTAACTTATACATATGTAAATAATAAGGAACAGTTGGACCATAAATTTGATTCTTCTCATTGTTGACATCTTCTGGTTGAGTTGTATTCAATTCGAAGCATATAGTAGGATCTATTATATAGCCTGTTGTGTTGTTAAAGGCTAATATATCAACCTGCCGACAGCTTCCTGTTTCCGATAGATCATGGATTTCTTCACAGGTGGCATATCCCTTGTCGTGAAGAGCTTGAGCGATTACGGATCTGATTTTGTGATGCCTGGCATTGCGTAATGTCTCACCATGCAGGCAAGATCCAAGAATGTGAGGAAGGGTTTCTATCTCGTTGAAGCAGTGATGACAACGGTTACTGTCCATGGATCTGCCCAGAATAGCACATACAGCCGCAACATTATTATTATTATTATTATTATTATTAATTGTTTATGGCTTAACAATATGTAAATGGTTTGCCTGATAAAATTAAAAATATGAATGTTTTAAGGTGTTTTATTAAAAGCTATATCAAAAGAATTTTAACAACCCTCTGTCCCTACGTGCAGGTTTAGATTGGTGCAAGTAATTGTAATTTTATCTGTTTTAATTATTATTTTATGTTTTAATTCATTGTTTTCTTTCATTCTTTGACAAGTCCTATATTTTTTTTGCTCTTTTATGGACAAAAAAATTTAAAAAATAAAATACAGTACGTCTTCGCCATCATGACCGTGATGACTGACCAGTTGTGTAACTGGTGGGAGGCTAAGATGATAAGTATGCTGACACAGCTAGTTAAGACTATCCCCATTCATATCAACACTACGACATCTATAAATAAAACAGTTTATCTGTAAATTGGCCTCTGGCAGTATTTGCTTAGCTGAGATGGAGAACATATCGTTTCATCATGGTAAACAGATATTCATTATACCAGGTGTTTCAGACCACCCGTATCAGCCTTTTTTCTCGAAAATTATATAATACTGGTTGTTCATAAAAAAATTTTGATAACCAAAATCTATGTAAAGAATCGATTGGTTGTAGTACCATTTTCCGTAACAAACCGGAAGTAGGTGTACCTGTGGTCAACTTAGAAATTTCAAATGAGAACGTGGGTCATTGAAGGTACCATTGGAAACTACTTCTAAAAAGAAATAACTTTTACTGAAACTTTTTTTTTCTAACTTTTATTGTTTACTCACAAAGCAACAAAAATGGTATCTTCTGAGAAATGCTGTATGTTGTTCATGTACATACACTCTTCATAGTAAGTGTTCAAAATGTACGCCACCCTGTGCTAAACAATGTTCTGATCTCCACCTAACATCCGTGATTGCACTTCAGCACAGCTAAGAGACCCAGTTTAATTCATTCATTTGTACTGGGTGTTCAGTTCAAAGTGTGTCATGGCTCGCTGTATGCCGTCATGTGGCTAGCCGATGAGCCTAGAGAATTCAATCTTCCTACACTTCCGCAGAGGTGTATAACCTATGAGGCAAAGAAGTTGCCTAGCAAGTACGGCGTTCATTCTGAAGAGTACTTACCGATACGTACGGTAACGCCGGTAGTGGCAGGAATGTCAACTGTTTGGAAATACATACTGTCGGGATATGGGGAGAGGGTTAAGACGATTACTTACGTATTTGTTGACATTAACTTCGACGGTCAACATGGACACGGAGCATTTCATTTGTGTTGTGGAATGTTACCGTACACAATCGATGATAACAAATACCCTGCGTACGACTTGCCGGCGCAAAACACAGTTCGAAAGAGGTTATGGTAGCACACAGACCATACAGACCGCCATCTGTTGCTACGACGTTCAAGTTATACCATACACGTTCTCAAGTTCAGATTGGAGAACGCCTTAAATAATAGGCAACTTCTCTAACATATAAGCTGAAACTCGCTTCAAATTGGTGACCCAACAACAGTGACGTCATGACACACTTTGAAATGAACACCCAGTAGTGTCAAATGTACTATTGAAATATGTGTAAGTAGGCATATGTACAAATGTGTAAATATGTAGAAATTGGTAAAATATTTATGAAGAAATGATGTAGTGAATGAAATAATTCTGTAAACAGTAGGCCTACACTGTAGTCTTTATAAACTTCATGCTTTGCACGTACAGTAGAACTTGGTTATAACGACCTCGTTTTGTGCGACACCTCGCCTATAACGTCAAATATTCTGTGGTCCCAACTAATTCCCCATAAGACATATGCTTTCCTACCTTGCTTAATATGGCAAACACATATGCGTCTACCTCGCATATAACGTCATTTTCAACCTCAGTTTGGAATAAGATTTTCTAAGAACCAAAGTATTTTAAGAAATATTTTGTTGAAATCTGACCCTGACAAATTCTTTACAGTCTCCTTCTGTCATAGACCTCTGGAATGCAGGCGGATTCCCCACCCCATTGTAACCTGCCCGAATTCATGCGGTATTAGATCAGTTTCGACAGGAAGTTTTCACTAAGTGCACGCATTTTAACGCAGTATGGCCACTAAAAGAAGTGAGTGACACTTTAGAAGTCATTAGAATTATGAACATGTTCTATGAAGCTAGGAAAGGGAGCAGTGAAATTGCAACTGAAATTATGAACATATAACGTAATTGAGCCCTAGAAAGCGTGTATTGGGCAAGTAGAAGACAACAGTATAAATGACTGATTACTTCACTTCAAAGTAAAGTAGTTTGGTGAGTACTGAACAAACTGTTTTAATACAGAATACTGTATTTATAATTGTAGGTCTACGTGTATTTTATTATGTTCATTGTAGGCTTAAAAGTCAATACATAAATCTAAAATAAGTCTAATTAATTTTGTTATTTTTCATTTTCCACCTCACTAGATTGATAATGTGAATCTCGGTTACTACGACACTCGTTTATAACAACATAATTTTTAAGGTCCCTTGGATGTCGTTATAACCAAGTTCTACTGTACTTCGAAATGATTTTTCCCGTTTTCTTTGCTTAGGTCGGAGTATTAGACTGTCCTTCACTACTCCTTCAGACCGGTGTGCTTAAAAACAAAACATTTCTTACAATCCATATACTCTAACATCACACACCTGAACGGCTCAGCAGCCGAACCTTCGAAGTCTACGGATGAGACGTCATCACGCCAGATTTGTGAACTTCTATATAATCTAACATCTATCTGCAAACAGTTTGCAGTTTATCTGGCCTGAATAGCAGATGGACACTTTGGTAGGAGGGCGGAAATTACCTGTAGCGAGTTTACTGCAGTGTTCGCAATTATCATATTTTATGCTGGAGTTCAGTTCGTTCTGCAGTAGTTTGTTCTCATGTCGCAGCAGTTCTATTTCCTCCTGCAGCTGCTGGAACTCTTGCTTGTCATTCTGCTTAATCTGGCTTAGATGCTCGCCAAAGCTCTTGTCCATAGCAGTGATGTGTTCTTGATATTCAACTAATTTTTTCTTTGCGAACTCGAGCTCTAATGCCATAGCTTCAACATTCTGATTATCTTGTAATCCCTGCAACTTTAACATTGAACACACAGGAATATTACTTAAGTCACTCTGACATGCGTCTGATATTTGTGTCTTGACAAGTTTACATTAGATAGAATGTTAAATATTATGTTTTATTTAACGACGCTCGCAACTGCAGAGGTTATATCAGCGTCGCCGGATGTGCTGAAATTTTGTCCCGCAGGAGTTCTTTTAAATGCCAGTAAATCTACTGACTTGAGCCTGTCGCATTTAAGCACACCTGGCCCGGGATCGAACCCGCAACCTTGGGCATAGAAGGCCAGCGCTATATCAACTTGCCAACCAGGTCGACCATTAGATTGATCTTCATAAAGAATAAATGGAGATATCGTATAAAATTAGTGTAATCATATAAAAACATTTAAAAAGTTTCATCTCATGTGACGTAAAAGTGTGAAATGTATAAATGAACGTATACTGCACCTGTTTCTCCAACTCTGCTGACGTCTGGTTAGTTTGAACAAGCTGATTTTGAAGTTTGTCACACCTACACAACGCCTCCTCAAGGGCATGATGTGCCGATTCTAGATCCCTCTGCTGTTGGTTTATTTCGTTGTTGTAGTTTTCCAGGGTCTGATTCATATTGGCTAGACGCTGCTGATATTCTTGCAGCTGTTGCTGGGCTAGTTCCAGTTGTTTCTCCAGCTGTGATATTTTCTGACGAAACAGAGTCAGGTCACTGAGCTGCTGTTCTGCCATTGCTCTGTCTTGTTCCTGAGAAAATTTCATATCTTTCAATTGCTGCTGTCTTATGTCCAGTTCGTTTTCCAGATATAATATTTTACATTTGCATTCCTCCAGCTCTTGATTTGAGTCTAACTCGTTCTGCAAATCTGATATTTTGCACTTGCATCTTTCCAGCTCTACAATGTGTTCAAGATTTGAGTCTAGTTCTCTCTCCAGCTCTAGTATCTTACATTTACATTCCTTCAGTTCTTTAAGTTGTTCATAATTTGAGTCCAGTTTCCCCTCCAGCTCTAGAATTTTACATCTACATTTCTCCAGTTCCTTAAGTTGTTCATAATTTGAGTCTATCTTTCTCTCCAGTTCTAATATTTTACATCTACATTTCTCAAGTTCTTTGAGTTGTTCATAATTTGAGTCTAGTTCCCTCTCCAAAGCTAATATTTTACATTTACATTTCTCCATTTCTTGAAGCTGTTCATTATTTGAGCCTAATTCCTTCTCTAGTTGTAATATTTTACATCTGCATTTCTCCAATTCTTTAAGTTGTTCATAACGTGAGTCTAGTTCCCTCTCCAACTCAAATATTTTACATTTACATTTACCCATTTCTTTAAGTTGTTCATTAGTCGAATCTACTTCTCCCTCTAGCTCTAATATTTTATATTTACATTCCTCCAGTTCTCTGAGTTGTTCTTTATTCGAGTCTAATTCTTTCTCCAATTCTAATATCTTACATTTACATTTTTCCATTTCTTCAAGTTGTTCATTACACGAGTTAAGTTCTCCCTCCAGTTCTAATATTTTATATTTACATTCCTCCAGTTCTTTGATTTGTTCCTTATTCCAGTCTAATTCTTTCTCTAGTTCTAATATTTTATATTGAAATTTTTCAAGTTGTTCTTTACTCGAGTCTAGTTCTCCCTCTAGCTCTAATATTTTATAATTACATTTCTCCAATTCTTTAAGTTGTTCATAATTTGAGTCTAGTCTTTCCTCCAACTCTAATATTTTATATCTACACTTTTCCAGTTCTTTAAGTTGTTCATAATTTGAGTCCAGTTTCCTCTCCAGCTCTAGTATTTTACACCTACATTTCTCCATTTCTTGAAGCTGTTCATTATTCGATTCTAATTCTTTCTCCAGTTCTAATGTTTTACATCTGTATTTCTCCAATTCTTTAAGTTGTTCATAATTTGAGTCTAGTTCCCTCTCCAACTCAAATATTTTACATTTATATTTACTCATTTCTTTAAGTTGTTCATTATTCGAGTCTAATTCTTTCTCCAGTTCTGATATTCTACATTCACATTTCTCTAGTTGTTCATGATTCGAGTCTAGCTCCCTCTCCAGTTCTAATATTTTATATTTACATTCCTCCAGTTCTTTGATTTGTTCCTTATTCGAGTCTAATTCTTTCTCTTGTTCTAATATTTTATATTGAAGTTTTTCCATTTCTTCAAGTTGTTCTTTACTTGAGTCTAGTTCTACCTCCAGCTCAAATATTTTACATTTACATTTCTCCAGTTCTTTAAGTTGTTCATAATTTGAGTCTAGTTCCTTCTCCAATTGTAGTATTTTACATTTACATTTCTCCATTTCTTGAAGCTGTTCATTATTCGAGAGTAATTCTTTCTCCAGTTCTGATATTCTACATTCACATTTCTCTAGTTGTTCATGATTTGAGTCTAGCTCCCTCTCCAGTTCTAATATTTTATATTTACATTCCTCCAGTTCTTTGATTTGTTCCTTATTCGAGTCTAATTCTTTCTCTTGTTCTAATATTTTATATTGAAGTTTTTCCATTTCTTTAAGTTGTTCTTTACTCGAGTCTAGTTCTCCCTCGAGCTCAAATATTTTACATTTATATTTCTCCAGTTCTTTAAGTTGCTCATAATTTGAGTCTAGTTCCCTCTCCAATTCTAATATTTTATATTTACATTTCTCAAGTTCTTTGTGTTGTTCTTTATTCGAGTCTAATTCTCCCTCCAGCTCTAATATTTTACATTTATATTTCTCCATTTCTTTAAGTTTTTCACCATTTGAGTCTACTTCTTTCTTCAGTTCTTCAAGTTGTTCATTCTTTGAGCATAACTCTTTCTCCAACTCTAATATTTTACATTTACATTGTTTAAATTCTTTGGCTTGCTGCTGTTTTGAACTCAATTCTATCTCCAGCTCCAATACTTTAAATTTGTATTTATCCAGTTTTTTGAGACGTTCATTGCTAGACTCTCGTTCTTTTTCTAGCTGTAATATCTTGCATCTGCATCCTTCTTGCAGTTCTTTTCGATTTAAATCCAATTCTGCCTCTAACTCTTGTGTGTTATGTTTATATTTCTCGAAATCCCTAAGTTGTTCTTTTAATTTTATTTTCTTCACCTTTCCACTTTCCTGTTCAGAAGTGTCCGCATTTTCTTGTAGCTGTTTTGGAGAGTCATCTTGTTTTACCGCAAATCCCGAAGTTTCACCTTTGTTTGCATCAATATTTTTGTATTTCTGCTTTGCTAGTTGTAAGTCTCTTTTTAATTCAATTTCCCTAAGTTGCAGATCTCTGCACTGCTCTTGAGCTTTTTCTACTTCCTTTGTCAGTTCTGACATTTTCCTTTTACAATCATTTAATTCTTCAAGCTGCAATTGGGCTAATTCTAGTTGCTTCTCTAATTCTATCTCTCGAGTTTTCAATATTTTTAGTTGTTCCTGAGTATTTTCAAATTCCTTTTGTGTTTGAATCATACTGTACCTATCTTTTTCCATTTCAGATATCTGTAACTTTGCTAATTGAAGTTCTTCCTTCAGTTTCAACATTTTCTCGTGAGAGTCTTCTGCTTTCACAAGCTGCTGCTTTGTCAGCTGAATATCATTTTCTAAGTGCAATACTTTACATTTGCAGCTTTCAAACTCTTTCAGCTTCTCTTGAGTCAATTGTAATTTATTTTCTAGTTCCTCCTGTTTGTGTTTGGAGGACTCCAGTTCTTTGAGCTGTTCCTGAATTAAATGCAACTGTCTTTCAAACTGCAGTACTCTACATTTACACCTACCTAATTCTTCAACCCCCTCCCGAGTTTGTTCAAGCTCATTTTTCGTGTTTCTTTCTTTATTATCATAAGCCTCAAATTCATTTGACTCTTGTTGGATCGAATTTAATTGGTTTTGCAAATGTTCAATTTTGCATTTACATTCTTCTATTTGTGTCAGCTTCTGGTGAGTGAGTTTCAATTCTTTTTCAAGTTCCATTTCTCGTGTTTTGGATATTTCTGCTGCTTTCTGCTGTTGCTGAGCCTGATTTAGTTCATTCTCAAGGTCTAAAATTTTGCATTTGCATTTTTCCATTTGCTTCAAATCTCGCTGAGACGACAGTAATTCTTTCTCCAGTTCCACTTGCTTATGTTGAGAGTTTTTAATTTCGTTCAACATTTTCTGTTGGGCCAATTCCAGTCTCTTTTGCAGATCCAATTCACGCTGTCGTGTTTCTTGCAGATCTTTCTCTACTGCACTGTGCTTTTGTTGTAACAGCTTTAATTGCTCTTCCAGTTCTATGTCTCGTTTTCTTGCACTCTCCAGAACTTCACAACGACACATCTGAGTCGATAAATCATGGGACATATTTGACAGCTGCTGGTGAGAAATTTCTAGCTCTCTTTCTGAGGCAGTCACAGACTCTTTCAGTTCAGCGTTCTCTTCCTGAAGAATGTTGTTTCGATATTTTTCATTTTCCAGTGACTTCTGTATCTGCTCCTTCTCCTCATAGAGACAATGCTTCTCCTCTTCCAGTGTCAATATTGCTGCAGCCTTCTCCTCTGAAACACATAACAGAAACACATTGGCTATACAGATTCACGTCACTTGACTGATTGATTTGATAATGAGGTAAAGACTGTATGTAGTCAGGGTCCCTGTGCACTTTGCAGATCCATGGCGTCTCTTACAGTACCGGCTATAAGAGACCAGTCCTTTGAATAAAAGGCCATAATCATATGTCGCTTTATTTAAGTAAATAATAATAATGATAATGATAATGATAATAATAATAATAATAATAATAATAATAATAATAATAATAATAATACATTTTTGTAGCTAATGAAGCAATGGAAAGTAAAGCTATTCCTTGAAACTCCAACACCAGTGAAACTTTTCATTAGAAGTAAAAATGTTGATTACTATGAACTATTTTAAGAGACTATTTACAGTCATTTGACGCTGAGTCAATATTACTATGTGATACATTGAGCTCAGGAGTTGGAAAGTGCTTCACTAAGAAGGCAACCCAAATATTTACCAAATGCTTCAGCCAGTGGTGCTATAATTTTTAACAACCAGTTCTCTCTGCTAATAGCAGCAAATTTCACAATTTTAATATAAGAATATTAAATAAGCATTACAAACGAAAGAAAATTGCAATGCAACATACGGTACTATTGCAGAATTATGTATACAGTAGTTTAAAAACTCACAAATGCTGATTTACGTTGCAAAGAAGGGCAATACAGAACAACTAACTAGCTTTGAACATCTGACCACACTAACATTCATTAAAATAGAATAAAAAATTGTAGAAGCATTAAAAGAGAAAAACGATGTATCTACATATCTTAATGAGCTTAATATTTAATTTTAGTTAAAAGTCCATTTCATTGTTGTGTATGCGGTTTTGGCATTGGAAGGGGAAAGGCATTTTTAAAAATAGCCTCTCGGTGGGGGGGGGGTTATAAAAATTGAGTATTATAACATATTTTACACACAATTTATCCAACCAAAGCACCACAAATACAGTATATTGACTTAGCGATTCTGACAATATGTTGTAGGTACCTGAGTCTTCCTGCTGCTTCTTTATTGTTTGTGAATGCTTTTCCACATCCTGCTCCAACTTGTGCCTCTCCTCCTGGACCTCTGCAAGGGCAGATTCCAGTGATAATACCTTGGCCTTGATCTGCTGATAAACTTGAGCCACTTGCTCCATTCCGAAACTCTCTTGCTGTATATTAATTTTATCTTTTTCAAGGTCGTCGATCTTGCTTTCATTGTTTGTGATTTGGTTCTTCAATGCAGCATTTTCCTGACTTATCAGACCTAAATCTGCTTGAAGTAATTGGACCTGTGTAACAAAGCCCTGCTGCGACTCTAACAATGCAGCATTCTCCATCTGAAATGCATTAAGTTGCTTCGACAGGTAGCTTTTCTCTAAGGCTTCTTTATAACATTTTTTCTCCAGATCAGCAGTTGCAGATGCATTTTCTATCGTTGATCCAAAATTCTGACAATACATCATCTCTATTTCCTTGTAGAGTTCTGCATTATGAATTTCGAGATCACTGGCTTTCGACTCGAGATGTTTCATTTTTATCATCATGTTGTTTTTCTCATTTTCTGTTTCAACTTTCAGTTTTTCAGCAGTGTTCAATTGGAGACGTAACTCTTCATTTTCCAATGTAATCTGTTTCAGCTGCAACTCAAGTTCGTTCTTTGAATTTGAACCATGTAATTCATCCTTCTCCTGACGCAGCTTCGATACTTCATCTAGCAGAGATGCTTGGTTTTCGGTAATTCTAGATAGGTCTCCCTGAAACACGTTGAATTAGTAAATGTGAGTGTGAATTCAAATGACACTAGTACGAGCACTGAATACATGGCTATACCAACTTATGGTGAAGCTAAGGTGTAAATATTGGGTAAACTGAAAAAAATTTGCTTACTTTGTATCTTGTGTTAGAGCAGATGTTTATCAGCTTTCCTATAAAAATTTGTTGCGAAACAGACCCCACAAGAAGATGATGACCACTCATTTTCACTCCCAAACAGTATAGGTAAAACAATATATAACTTATTTGTCTTGCACCCTGTTAGCCAAGAATATTTCTTAGGAATATGTATTATATGTCTTTCTCATGTTAAATTTTTACTGTATCTGGTTAACATGTTTCGGCCTGTTATTGGCCTTCTTCAGAACTGGTTGTTGCTCGTCTTGGCGCCTTTTGTTTTGTTTCCTGTGGGGGTGTGTTTGTTTAGTGTAATGTGGAGTCAAAGAGTTGTGTGTCGAGAATTTCGTTTGGATGTGTTTATTGTGTATCTGTATATTTCGTATTGTTCTAGTGTGTTTAGTTTCTGGCTTTTTGGTTAGATGTGTAGAATTTCCATGCCTCTGTAGATGTGGTTAGCATTTGTGATGTATTCTGCATATGTGGAAGTGTTTTGTAATTTTGTTATGGCTGTGATGTTTTCTTTGTAACGTGTTTGAAATGATCTGCCTGCCTGTCCTATGTAGAAGTTGTTGCAGGTGTTACATTTGAGTTTGTATACAAATACAACCACACAGACGTATTATAATATATTATAGTATATGTTTTCAAAATGTGTATACCTCAGTTCACTACATAAAAAACCACTGCAAAACACAACACAACATAATAAACTGCACATATTTTTAGCTGACACACTGCATGCTTTTACTACAGACTGACATAGCTAATTTCTTGGGAGGGAGATTCACCAACCATGCAGCTTTCATATGGTGATCTCTCTCTATTGGCAAGTATACAATAATAAGAAATGATGCGTGAAAGCTCACAAACATCAGTCAGGAGTGATGAAATAAGCTAAACCAGCCCTGCAGATAAGGGAGACGAACTTATGAGAATAATCGAATAGGCATCTTTAGTGGTTCGTCATAAAACAGCGATGCCCAATTTTGAAAACGTATTACATTTATTAATAAGTACATAAGTTTTAATTTGGCGAAGCACCATGAGTTCGCAGGTGCAAACAGTGGTGGTTGGCAGGGACGAATCTACTCCTGGTCAGCTGATAAAAATATTCGTAACGTTCACTGGGACTCAATGGATGACATAAATTCAACAGAGAGAACACATTGTAAGCTAAGATAAATAAATTACTTCTATGACTTCATTATCTATTGTTTCAACACTTCCATGTAATAAATTACCTTTAATTTCAGGTTTTCAACAGTGAGGTCGTGCACTTGACTGCAGACCTGTTCTTTTTCCGCTACAATTTGGTCCAACAAGACACTCATATCCTCACCCAGTCTCTTGGAATCTGCCAGTACGTTAGATATCTTGGTCTTTTTTTCTACTGTGACCAGTCTATGAAAAACAACAGAATCAAATTAAAGACGACAATATTATGTTTATGTTTTTATGTAGATTAATATTAAATAAGAAATTGTGTGTACTGTAACTATTCTTAACTACGACTATTTGGTGAATAGCCTATTCAACTGCAAGAAGTCCACACCTGTGGAGTAACAGTCAGCGCGTCTGGCCGCGAAACCAGGTGTCCCGGGTTCGAATCCCAGTCGGGGCAAGTTACCTGGTTGAGGTTTTTTTCCGGGGTTTTCCCACAACCCAATATGAGCAAATGCTGGGTAACTTTCGGTGTTGGACCCCTGGACTCATTTCACCGGCATTATCACCTTCATTTCATTCAGACGCTAAATAACCTAGATGTTGATACAGCGTCGTAAAATAACCCAATAAAATAAAAACTGCAAGAAATGATAGTAAAGTTCCGTGTTATTGCAGAATAAGTGCTGCAAGTATTTATGCCATTTTGTCCTCTATCTATAAAAAGATAATTTGACATAGTACTACCTGTTCTGGTGCTTAATACAGTAAAACCTGCTCAATATAACGCTTTCCTCCTTTAACACTAATTTTTCCCAGTCCCTTGACCCACCCCATAAGGGATATGTTAAAATATCCAGCTTATAACGTTCTCACTTTTAATGCTTTCACGCTTATTACTACCTTTTCTCCTCGTCCCGAGCAAAAATTATTATGTAATATAACACTCATTGCTACCAAATCTCGTCTGGGAGGTGGGGGGGAGACAAGTGAAATGTTGGTCATTTTCAGTCAAAAATCGCATTTTCTTTTCTTTTTTCTTTTTTTATTTTTTCTTTTTTTTGTAGGAAAAAAATGAATCAGCAATCTCTTATTTATATGTTGAGCAAGTTTCAGTGCTCTATGGTGCTTGGAAGCAGAAAAATTACGTGATATTTAAATGGTTGAATGATCTCGTCAAATTGCTGGATGTTATGTGGAGTCATTGCAGTCACTGGCCAGCGGCTTCACTTTTCATCAGCCAAAGGAATTTCCCCTTTAGCTTCTGTACAGTGACGAATCCATCGTCTAACAGTGCTGACATCCACTGTTGCAACTCCATAAACCTCTTTCAAGCTTTTATGAATGCGAATGGACATTTCACTTCCACACTCAGGAATTCTATCACAGCACGCTGTTTTATACTATGTCGACGTCAGCCATTTTCTAACTGATGCAGTGCTGCCATCTGTTGAATTAAGAAGCTGTTACTGCAGTGGACTGTAGAAGAAGGTTTGAGGAATAGCGTCAAATTAAAATTTTTCACATTACCAACTTATTTAAAGAGAGAAAGAAATAGGAGGCATTACTTTCTGACCGACTCTCGTATAATACTGAGTAGCTGGCAAACCTCTAACACTCACAATTCCTGTTTCGTTTGCTGCAGCTGTGCATGTACTCCCAGCAACTCACGACCGAGTTCATTGAGGCATCCACGACAGATATGAAGAATGTCAACCAGAGCATTGCCATCAGTCTGCAATAAAGAAAAAATAAGACGATAAACAAAGAATAAGATGGTGGAAACGACAGAAATACTGCATTTGATGCAGTTTCCTTGGGTGCATCAGCTTCATTCTGCATACTGATACACCATTTAATCAAAGACACATTAAGAAGAAAAAGTGAAACTGAATAAAATAAAAAAATCTGGAAAAGTGAACTGTCTGTGCCTATAACCAGGATGTGTTAAAGTCTACTCTTCAAACACTAAACTACAACTTGGTACCAATATGCATTTCTATGAAATGTTGTGCACCCCATGCCAATGCTTGTGATGGTCTATTTACAACTATTACAGTAAGCCTGACCGGAGAACAGGAAGTCGCAGGTTCGATTCCCGCTCGAGGTTGTGAAATTTTTCTTCCATACCATGGCATGATTGTGACTATAATAGTATTTAAAATTCATTAAAATTTCTTTTATATGTTTCACACTTATACCTTTTTCTGAGGACCCAGCAAAATTCCTATACTTTCCATGTTAATATGAAGAGTATAGGGGAAAAACAATCAAAGTCACAATTCTCGTAAGGGTAATATCATCTAATTCAGTATATTACTGCAAACTTTAGTGTTTTTTCATATCAAAACTGGTAAAAGAGAATTATCACCATGGATACAGTAATTCTTTCCTATTTTTTCATTAGGAAAAGAAATAAATTTTGCAGTAATATACTGAATTTAAAGATGACATCACCCTTGCGAGAATTGTGACTTGGATTGTTTTTCTCCTGTGCTCTTCATATATTTATTTCGATTATCTATTCTTAATTTATTTCTTTTTTACACTTATATAATCGTATTTTAAATGCTCGGAGATACGAAATGTCATATATACGTTCTATGCTCGAAATTAGGTTTTCTGTGAAAATGCAGGGGTGTATTTTGCGGGCTACCGGGGCTACCGGCAGTAGCCCAAGGAAATTACAAAAGAAAAAGTTTATAATATAACATAATGTAATAATTTTGTATTATTAGTTTTACCATAGTAATTAAAATTAAAGTAATTGTTAGATATATTTTGTGTAATAATAGGGTCAGCGGTAGCCCAAACCCTTTAACCAGTATACGCCACTGTGAAAATGTAAGAACGCGAAAATATAGCACGTGTTCATTGTTAAGTTGTGACCCACTTTGATATTTGGAAATTAGTAGCTGTCCATGCTTGCCTCAAACAATCTTGTGTCCTTTAATGATGCTGTTACTGCTTTAGAAACAGTGAAACATTTCGTAACACATCACGATGTAACTGAACAAATTATGGAACATTTATCACAATTTGAGGGCATGCTTTATTTCATAGGAACAAACAGTCCAAAGTAATGGATTTTTTTTTTTGGTAAAATGTTCCCGTTATGAAAAGAAGATTAGACAGTAAGAACAAGGTAGGCCTACTGTAAAGTAAATGAGTAACAGTATCTGTTTTCTATGATTTGAGGCTTTCTCGGCATTGGTTCGCTAATATGTTTTCGCGGGATATCAGCCGAGTTAGGATTTTCGAATGCTCCAAGCTTTCGACTGCTATCTCTGCAGCCATCTTCAGGAAAGTGATGTCCGAACAGAAAGTCGAAGGTTATATAGATGTTAGGCTGTCTCAGGTGAAACGGGATTGGTTGGAGGATCGGCCAATCTGGGGCCGGGAATTGTCATTCTTCGTAAGGTCATTAACAAATCAAGCCACTACTGGGAACGTACAATCAAGGAGGCCATAGAGATTAAGCTGGAGAAAAACAACTTTAACAGGGACGGTGGACTACAGCTCAGTCAGGCATGGACACCGGCCTTGGACCAGCTTAGGCCCTCTTACAAACAAGGTCATGAAGATCACGGACCGAGGACGGCAACCGATTCCAACCGGCGGAACAGGGCTCGCCGCCCGCCAAACTTCACACAGGAATCCCGGGAGGGGCGGAGCTTACAAAGAATGACAATTCCCGGCCCTGGATTGGCCGATCCGCCAACCAATCCCGTTCCACCTGAGAGAGCCTAACATCTATATAACCTTCGACTTTCTGTTCGGACATCACTTCCCTGAAGATGGCTGCAGAGATAGCAGTCGAAAGCTTGGAGCATTCCAAAATCCTAACTCGGGTGATATCCCACGAAAACATATTAGCGAGTATCTGTTTTCTTGAATACTGTACAAAACATCCCAGACATTTCCATAAGGGTCAGGGAATTTGTGACGTGTACTTGTGAGTGAATATTCTAACCTTGATTTCATTCCATTTAACATAAACATCAATGCCTGCATTTTGTAGCAGTTTTTGCAGACTTTCCATGTCATCTATAAGTGCATGTCCTGCTTCCACAGACTGATTCAGCAACATCTTTTGGTCTAGTACAGCTTGCTCCGTCTTCTGCTGAGACAAGGACTGCTCTACAATTGCTGCAACAACACAGGCAAAATAGGCTACGTATTACGCAATCTTAACCACGACTGGAACAAAAGTACCGTATATTAGAACAACTTACATTTCTGCTTCTCAAGTTCGGATTGCAGGCTGCGTATTTGGGCCTTACTGTCGTGCAGTTGTTGTTCTAGGTAACTGAGCTGTTCTTGCCTGCTATCAAGTCTAGCGCGCGGTTTTATTTCGTCTTGGTTTTCTCCTGGTTGAACATCAGCCTGATGATTCAGTTTCGACTGCAAATGCTTCACGCAATTTACTAATCCCAGAATCTCATTTTCCAAACTATGATTCTGCAAAAGTATAACACAAAGTCGTACAGGTACGCAATAACTAGGCTGATCATAATTCCTTGAGACAAAAACGGGACGGAAAAGAGACGGGTTATATTCTTAATCCTGGACTACATACCAGTACCCTTTTTTTTGACAGCTTTGGTTATATACATATTCTTTTGGGCCTATTGTGTACAATGGCTTTAATTTTGTATTATATTCTTTATGGATATGTTATGCAAGGATTTTTGGACTATGAAAAAATAAATTTGAAGTTGAAAAGACAAATTAACTTTATAAAATTACAAAAGTACAGAATTTCTGAACTTAATAACGATCATGGAAACGTCAGTGCTTGAAAATTGCTGATAACTTATCAATTATAAAATTATGTAACTATTTTTATGTTCAAAACATAGAGATTGATGGAAACACAATTATTTTTTACATATGAGTTTTAAAAATCTATAACAAACAGTTGGGATTTATAATAATATGTTACAGTTTGCTTACAAATTGAATACTACACTATTTTTAGAAGAGACATATTTCTAACAATATTGCATAATTTGGAAATAATCTCAGTATTATTTTGAAGCTTGCAGGATAAGAACACCCTCATTTTGCACATTCAACGCAGGTATCTCTCCTGTGTTCTGAGCATGGCAGTTTCTTGCACTTTGTTTTCCTGTCTTTAGCGTGGAGATAAACCAAAATAGCATTATGACCCATTTTTTATGGAACAGTTATACCGCTCTGACTCAGTCCCCAGAGCCTCGTTTGTTATAAACAGATTGCACCACGGGAAAGTCAGGCTAGAATTTGAGTAGGAAAGGTTATGGAATGCACTTCACTACTCCTTGCAACCCTGACTCACAAATTGAACAAAGTTCAAAGTCTACTTGGAAATGCCTTCTTCCACTATGGATTCCCGGGCTTCATTTAGTTTATTTACCTTTCTTTGCAGAGAAGAAATGACGGCTTCTGTGCTGAGTCGCTGCGTTTTGAACAGCTGAACATGCTCCTGCATTAGATTAGAAGTCAGAGCATTCACTGTGCGCTCTCCTTCCAGCTGTATGGACGAATACATGCCCGTGGCATTCCCTGAAATATCCACAACAGACATTAAAATTCACCAGCGGTTCTCAAGCTGTGTGAACACTACCACGAAGTTCACTTCCTGAATGCATGGTTACATTACTAGAAAGCAGTGGCGGCTGATTGACTGAGGCAAGTGAGGCCAGGCCTCAGTCACTTGGCTTAACAGAAATCAAATTTTGTGTTTTTATATAATGTATTAGTTATTTGAATGAAGCATCACTGTAGAAGCATTTTAAAACTTTGTGATGTATATAGACCTGTTTTGCAGTAAAATTTACTCCTGAGGCCAGAATCGCTCATGCTGGGTCTGGTTGTGGTGTATATAGACCTGTTTTGCAGTAAAATTTGTTCCTGAGGCCAGAATCGTTCGTACCGGGTCTGTCTTTTGAATTTCCTGTATTTTCGCGGGGTTTGAGCTTGCGCTTAAAACGTTGTGGCCGAGGCACAATTCGTCTGGCATCGTGGCTTGGTCAGGTTTCACTCCTCACATCCATGGGCCGGCCTCAAGGGTAGAGTGGGGTGGGAATAGCAATGGTGACTTGTCTTCCTAAATAGGTCATAAATAACACAAATTCCAGCTCTTTGGCAGGCAGAGACCCACACTATTCCCTCCCCTTATGTCTCAGTTTATGACTTAAGCGAGGGTGTTGTACTATTGTACTTGAGTAGTGAATCTGGGCCAATGTTGTTATGTATTTTGGGAAAATATAAACAGAAACAAATGCGAGAAATAATGCTGGTGTAGTTAATTCATTGTTAAAGTGTCCTTTTTTCAAGAAGAAATAATATTGAAAGAAAGGAAGTTTTAAATAAAGAGAGAGTCTACCGAGATCCTACGACATCGCTGACAATTTTTCTGACAGATAATCTTAAAAAGCGAGTTTCTATTGCATCCTGGTATGGGCAACATAAATGGTTAAGTGGTAATGTGGTGCAAAATAAACTTCTCTGTTGGCCTTGTTCGTTGCTGTCAAGGGAAAAAAATAAAAAGAACAGAAAGGAGGGGATTTTCAACACATAATGTGGGTTGCTTCATCACACTGAAACTCACAGCATAACAGCTTATTTGGTGAGTGACATTATTTTTCATCAATAGTAGGCTAATAATGATGGACTAATAATAATAATAATAATAATAATAATAATAATAATAATAATAATAATAATAATACAGTAATCATGATATTAATAATATAACAATAATTAATATCATAAATAAACATTTCCTATCGGAGGCACTTAAACTAGTTGCATCTGGCCTCACCGAGGATTTCGATCACCGGCCGCTACTGCTAGAAAGGCAGTTTCTGTTCAGTCTAAAGGACTTTGCATTGGCCTTAAAATAATTACAAAATTTATAGAATCGAATTATTCCTTACTATTTGAACTCACAATAACTTCATAAAACTTCTGAGTTATTATGTTATAAACTTTCCACAGTGAAGTCAATAAAAATGTTTAGTTTTAATTAAAAAAAAAATGTCAACATGTCTCCCTCATAAACTATGCTGGAAAATAGTCACATCTCATGCTTCCAACTTGACGTTTCAAATTTCAAAATATAGAGGCAAGGTCACAGAAAGAGTCCTAATCAGTTGGAGGTAAGTGAGATCTGTCTTACGATTTTCGAGTACCAGTAAATGTTGCAGACAGTTTGGAGCCTATAAGCATGCTCAAATAAGACACAATATCATACTGCCCTAGGAATGTAATGAATTGATTACGAAATGTTTGGCTACATAATACTAGCACTTACATAGTTGTTTTTCCAGTTGCTTATCTGTGTCGTACTTAGAAATGCATTGCTCCAGGATATTCTCACTATCAAACAACTGCAATTCATGAAGATGGGTCGATTCTTGTACCGGTACATAGCTGAAAATAGAGGTTAGCTGCATATTTGTAACTGCAATGACTTCCAGAATAAGCAATGTGAGATGATCATCGTATGTACATGCATGTTTATGTAAAAGTTTCACTGCCAATCTCCACACTTCATCTTAATTTGATTAAATTTATTACATTTCTTAAAATTAAAGGAAGAATCAGCATCCATGGCTACTTGAGTCTTTTTCTTTAGGTTGTTTAAAAACCAGAATCATAAATAATGGCATTACAAATTTAAACTGGAATGCAATTTATAGTTGTTGTCTGACTACACTTTTCAAGTACTGATTAACTTGTACCGGTACTTCGTACAGGAAAACACACTGGTCTCTGACATCAAGGAAACAGCATTGTGCAGTACTCACTCTTTCTCATGACTGACCATCTCATTTTCAAACTTATCCTTTTTGGAAGTTGTGTTTTCTGATTTATTGTAAGAACTAGATATTTTTCTATCTTCATGCTGACTTCTTGAGAACTTTAATGATAAAAGTTTTCGCAAGAAACTTCCTCGACGTTCTTTCCTTTGAGATGTGGGCATCTGGGTTCCATGACTGGTAATATATGCGCAATACTGAAACATGTAAGACATATTTTTCATCAAGAACTGTTTAATTATTTTTTTTTTAATTCTAAAAATCACCATGAATTACTGAGCTGTTATAATACACTTTTTATTAAATCAGTCTTTAAGCTGCTAGTACATGATCAAATTTTCACTAGATTCACCAATTCACAAGACATTTCAAGACTTGTCATTACTTTACAAGTTTCATTGTCAAATCACTTGGGGTTTTCCCTCAACCCAATACGAGCAAATGCTGGGTAACTTTCGGTGCTGGACCCCAGACTCATTTCACCGGCATTATCACCTTCATCTCATTCAGACGCTAAATAACCTAGATGTTGATGCAGCGTCGTAAAATAACCCAATAAAGTCAAATCACTTAAAATGATTAAAAAATCTTTGACTGTCTTGAAAGTAAATAAACATGTTCTAACTGATCAAAGACTTTGAAAATTTTTTGAAGGAATTCACCAATGGCATTCGAAAATATTATAGCACCCAACCAAATAATAACAGGCATTACTTACTTACAAATGGCTTTTAAGGAACCCGAAGGTTCATTGCCGCCCTCACATAAGCCCGCCATCGGTCCCTATCCTGTGCAAGATTAATCCAGTCTCTATCATCACACCCCACCTCCCCAAATCCATTTTAATATTATCCTCCCATCTACGTCTCGGCCTCCCTAAAGGTCTTTTTCCCTCTGGTCTCCTAACAAACACTCTATATGCATTTCTGGATTCGCCCATACGTGCTACATGCCCTGCCCATCTCAAACGTCTGGATTTTAAGTTCCTAATTATGTTAGGTGAAGAATACAATGCGTGCAGTTCTGTGTTGTGTAACTTTCTCCATTCTCCTGTAGCTTCATCCTGCTTAGCCCCAAATATTTTCCTAAGCACCTTATTCTCAAACACCCTTAACCTATGTTCCTCTCTCAGAGTGAGAGTCCAAGTTTCACAACCATACAGAACAACCGGTAATATAACTGTTTTATAAATTCTAACTTTCAGATTTTTGGACAGCAGACTGGATGATAAGAGCTTCTCAACCGAATAATAACACGCACTTCCCATATTTATTCTGCGTTTAATTTCCTCCCGAGTGTCATTTATATTTGTTACTGTTGCTCCAAGGTATTTGAATTTTTCCACCTCTTCGAAGGATAAATCTCCAATTTTTATATCTCCATTTCGTACAATATTCTGGTCACGAGACATAATCATATACTTCGTCTTTTCGGGATTTACTTCCAAACCGATCGCTTTACTTGCTTCAAGTAAAATTTCCGTGTTTTCCCTAATCGTTTGTGTATTTTCTCCTAACATATTCACGTCATCTGCATAGACAAGAAGCTGATGTAACCCGTTCAATTCCAAACCCTGCCTGTTATCCTGAACTTTCCTAATGGCATATTCTAGAGCGAATTTAAAAAGTAAAGGTGATAGTGCATCTCCCTGCTTTAGCCTGCAGTGAATTGGAAAAGCATCAGATAGAAACTGACCTATACGGACTCTGCTGTATGTTTCACTGAGACACATTTTAATTAATCGAACTAGTTTCTTGGGAATACCAAATTCAATAAGAATATCCCTCTTAACCGAGTCATATGCCTTTTTGAAATCTATGAATAACTGATGTATTGTACCCTTATAATCCCATTTTTTCTCCATTATCTGCCGAATACAAAAAATCTGATCAATAGTCGATCTATTACGCCGAAAACCGCACTGATGATCCCCAATAATTTCATCTACGTACGGAGTTAATCTTCTCAAAGGAATATTTGACACAATTTTGTACGACGTCAACAAAAGTGATATTCCTCGAAAGTTACGACAGTTGGTTTTGTCCCCCTTTTTAAAAATAGGTACAATTATGGCATTTCCCATATGTATTCTGCGTTTAATTTCCTCTCGAGTGTCATTTATATTTGTTACTGTTGCTCCAAGATATTTGAATTTTTCCACCTCTTCAAAGGGTAAATTTCCAATTTTTATATTTCCATTCGTACTATGTACGCGATTAAACTAACAATCTTAAATCAATACATTATTACTTATAATTATTAAACCAATAAAATTATTAGCTATACCAAGCAATCCACTTTCAATCTTATATCATCCTCTCCTGCCCATTAAAAAGGATTAAATAGCCAAACTATTACTTACCACTGGGGTCGTGGAGCTTGATGCGTTGTCTGCAACCAAATCTGTGTTATGGGAACTTTCTGGTTTTGCTTCAGAAGATCCAAGTATCCTGTAAGATGTAACATTGCATAGACAGTTAACATTGATAGCTTCCTATCACCGTAACATAAAAAGCTTCGCAAATTACAAATAAATAAAAGTAAAATATAATTTGTTTAATTATATGATTTTATTTTAAGTATCTTTCACAATTCAGTTCCAGATTATTGCGTGAGAATTCATATTTTCTAAGTTTTTGTCTTGTTTTGTCCAACATCTGTAGTTTCAAGATATTCACTCACTCACAGAGGTTAAGCAGATAGCTATTGTGGAGAAAAATGGATGGCTGGTAAATTTTGCCCGAACCCCTCTCAATTAGGAAAGAGGTTCCTTTTCTCGTCATAAATGGTAACTCCTTTCGTTTTATTTGCTTCCTCGAAATTCAAGGCTGCCTCTTGACTAAGCTTAACAATCGATTTGATTTACAGCTGAACAGCCGACTTCTAGCCTTCATGACACAGCAAGGGTGAACGATCATCCAACTAGTACGGTGATAACATATGATTAGCATGACGATCTTCCAACCACCCGGCTATGAAACTGGATTTCATTACTCACTGTAGCTTCTCAAATTCATCATGATACTGGAAGGGTACAGGTCCCGAACTTTATCATGTGTGCATACAGTAATCTCCCAATATCTGCAGGGGATATGTTCCGAAACCAACTGTAGATACTAGTGAAACCCCAAATAAATCTTTTTTCGATAACAAACATACATATGTTTTGCCAATCTAGTCTTTCCCTGTAAAGCAGATTTGAATAATTTCAAGGGAAAAATTGTTCCAGAGCCGGGTATCAATCCCGGGACCTCTGCTTGAACATACCAGCGCTCTACCAACTGAGCTACCCGGGAACAATTTTTTTCCCTTGAAATTATTCAAATCTGCTTTACAAGGAGCTTTACCTGAAAGACTAGATTTGCATAATATATTCGTCACTGTGTACGTTAACAGAAAATCACAATTCCAAGTCACACAGAGATTGTGTGCACTCGATGTGGGTCTCTGGCATTTCATGAGCCCACGCGAGTTGTGTGGATATAAAAGGGAAAAGTTGAGACGGTGTGGTTGGAGTTCCCGGGTAGCTCAGTTGGTAGAGCGCTGGTACGTTCAACCAGAAGTCCCGGGATCGATACCCGGCCCCGGAACAATTTTTCCCTTGAAATTATTCATACATATGTTTTGTTGTCTAGTCAACTGTCCGAAGACAGATCTGAACCCCACAATGCATAATTAGAATTAGATGACCAGCCTGCAATTATAACAGTATATACACCCAAACTAGTGCAACAAAGAAACTAACATGGCACCACTTATGAGCAACTAGGTCAGAAGATAATAGGGTAGGGTGTCCAGTTCCTTTCCCCCTCCATTGCTTACGTTGCCGATTAGCTACATATTACACTAATCAGACTTCAGATGTAAACAAACAATTGTTCTTCCTTTGATACATATCGTCAAGTGAAATGTACTGCCTGATAAAAGATGTACATAACAGCCAGAATCTAAATCAGAGGTAACATACATAATATGGTATAATTTAACTGACAAATTGCAAGCAAGAAGACATGAGCAGAAGTAAATAATAATAATAATAATAATAATAATAATAATAATAATAATAATAATAATAATAATAATAATAATAATAATAATAATAACAATAATGCTTACTTACTTATTTGTGGCTTTTCGATAACCTGGAGGTTCATTCTCGCTCTCACATAGGCCCGCCATTGGTCCCTATCCTGGGCAAGATTAATCCAATCTCTACCATCATATCCCACCTCCCTCAAATCCATTTTAATATTATCCTTCCATCTACAACTCGGCCTCCCCAAAAGTCTTTTTTCCTCCGGTCTCCCAACTAACACTCTATATGTATTTCTGGATTCGCCCATACATTCTACATGCCCTGCCCATCTCAAACGTCTGGATTTAATGTTCCTAATTATGTCAGGTGAAGAATACAATGCGTGCAGTTCTGTGTTTTGTAACTTTCTCCATTCTCCTGTAACTTCATCCCTCTTAGCCCCAAATATTTTCCTAAACACCTTATTCTCGAACACCCTTAACCTTTGTTCTTCTCTCAAAGTGAGAGTCCAAGTTTCACAACCATATAGAACAACCGGTAATATAACTGTTTTATAAATTCTAACTTTCAGATTTTTTGACAGCAGACTGGATGACAAAAGCTTCTCAACTGAATAATAACATGCCAACTCTCTGCTACAAGTCATTATTTTTGTCTTTCTACTGAGTTAGTAGAAGATTTGAATGTTGAGGCGGGTGATTGGAAAATCAGTGTTAAATTCTGGTCTGTGCATAGATTAGCATGAGGCCCTGTGCTCGTGGGACCTCCGGGCAACTGTCCACCATGCCCATGCATCAAGACGGCACTGGTGCTCATTCCTTATTGTATGATACTTTAGACCGCTCGTTAGTTAATGACCATAAAATGTAATTAACAGTATCTGCAACTTCACACCTTCTAGCGAGGTGTGAGTGCCTCCAGGCTTGCACAGACTCGGCGTCAACACTGATGAAGCGCACAGCAGGCACCACACTTCCACCGATGTGGATGAGCGTGTTGCCTGCCTTCCCCTTCGACTCCAGCAGTCGCAGTGACTCGCGGATGATCGGGTTGAGGATGGCTGCTGCCCCTCTGTCACTGTCACAGTGAATGCTCCACTCAAGTGTCAAATGAGGCATGGGATGAGCTGAACTCTCCGCCAGTGAGGAGTCTTTGTTGCGGCCTCCCAATAAGATGACAACATCCTGCTGCGTAACCTGTTACAACAGCAGGCTCATCACTATTTTGTAGCAATAATCAAAATAACACAATCTCTTTTGCACATTACCTAGCTATATTTAATACACCAGGGAAATTAAATCAAAACAAATTTATTATCATGATCCTGTTAATCTGTATTCAGTAACATAGCATACGTCAGAGTATAAACAGTGCATTTTGTAGCAAATAAAATATAGGCCTATATAAAGATTATACAAATCATACTTTTCCTAACCTGTTTGAAATAATACAGATTTTTAAAAGTTACTACATTCACAGAGACAGTGTTGCTGCCAATACCGAAGAAAAATAATGTCAAGAAATTTAATGAGTAAGGACTATCAGCCTGATATCGCACTTCGGCAAAGATTCTCCTGTTATACTGAATCGACGTATATATTCTAAAATGGAAGAACAGTTGGAAGAAAAGCTATTCGGTTTCAGGAAAGGAAAAGGTACGCGAGATGCAATTGCACTGCTGGGAAAAATCGGTCAAAAATACCTAGAGAAGAATAAAGAAGTGTACCGGTATGTAGTATTGTGAACTTGGAAAAGGCTTTTGACAGAGTGACTTAAAATAAACCTATAGGGAACCTAAAGAAAATTGGTGTGGGTTAGGAAGATATGAAACAATAAGCCATATTCAGGATAGGAGAAGAAATGTCAGAGGGAAGTGGAATAAGGAGAGAGGTACGACAAGGATGCCCTTTGAATAATTTCAAGGGAAAAATTGTTCCGGGGCCGGGTATCGATCCCAGGACCTCTGGTTGA